>NW_009648441.1:2633818-2637559 GCF_000708025.1 Charadrius vociferus
TCTGTCTATGGCAGGGGGGTTGAAACTCAATGATCTTCAAGGTCCTTTCCAACCTAAACCATTCTATGATTCTATGATCTATCCGTACCTCAGTAATAGAAATGAAGAATCAGCATAAGATCTAACAGATCATAGGAACTAACCTAAGGAAGGTAACAAGGTTATACTGGAACTACACATAAACTTAAGTATTGGGATCAATCTCATTTCAGAGATTCATAATGCCTAAATCCCCCCAAATTCAGAGAGGTTAAATGAAATGTCAGCATAAGTAAATTGGTTAAGCATCAACAAAAGAGTGGGAGAGGATGAAAGGATCAGAGCAATTCTTATGTCTGAACAGATGTGTTTTCTGCTCCTGAGCAGGAAGGAAAGCACTCTGTAAGTGCATACATGGAGAAAGAAAAAGGAGTAGAAGTACACTTCCTCAACACAAATCCCTTGTGAGGACTTTGTCTGCACTGAAAATTTCAATGTTTCCCTGCCTAGAGAAGCTGAAACCATCTGAGCCTTCTTTGTATTCTCTGTGGGGGAAAAAAATTACAACTGTGACATGCTGCTTGCTGTTTTCTCTATAATCATGAAAAAAATCCCATTAAAAACATCATAAAGCCGTCCATAAGCCAGATCATAATTACAAGTGTGGCATTGTGGGATTCCTCCCTTCCTTGATCTTCATAACAGCTTTGCTCCTTTGACTGACTTTTTGTGTGTTTTTAAAGAACTACCTCTTCCTAAAAATAGCTTTAAATGTAGTTAAAAACTCAAACTAAAGGAATCAACTAAAGGATGATAAAAGAGTCAACATAGAAAAACATTTTTAAAGAAGTCAATTACCAGCTAGATTAAAACTGCACAAATGATGAAGAGAATTATCTCAGAAAGAGGAACTGGTACACAGAACAACAAGGTGTAAAATGGAGATGTTAAAAACTAGTCGCCTTGGCTTCAATAGCAGCTACAGACAGAAGGATACAAAACTGGTGATGCCTTTCAGAAAGAGTGCATCAATGAGATAAGGTGGTCTTTTAAATCAAGAGGATCCTTACTACCTTGTCAGCAGGAGCAAGGGTGGCTCTAAGTAAAATTACAGTGACGTCAGTGATGTCACGGGGCGACATTAGTCCCTCTCGGGCACCTTTGCAGCCATTAGGAAATTATTTTATCAAAAGACCCCAAAGCAACCCACGGCTCCAAAAATGTAGCCATGAGCACAGTAAGCTGGCAGCCTGATTTATGACCTCCCCCGACACTCAGAATCTTTAGCTGAATAACGAATAACAATAATATTCTGTAGTACTCTGGCCTATTAAGTAGAATCATAAAACACATGGTTATTTTGATTTGCTAGTAGTATGTTGATCTTCTGTGCTCTTTGAAAGATCAATTTTTAATTTTAGTCACCCTAAGATTTGTTTAGGACTAGACATTAATTTTTAAGGAATTTACACTAACAAATTTCTAACTTTTACAAGCCTTTCGCTTTCTCCCTCCTCATAGCATAACTCAGTACTTTGGAAAACGTGATTTTACTGCAAAACTACTACTCATAATACAGAACACCAGAAAATATAAGGAAAGAAAAAATGTAACCTCTTTTTTTTTTTTTAAGCAGAAACCCTCTTACTAGCACTCATACCTGTTAAATTCATCATATTTGGTTTGCAGTAAAAAAAAAAAAAAATTTAAATAATCTGAACTAGAAAATTGTGCACAATGCAAGCCTTTTTTGAGCATGTGATTTTTTCACCAGTACTTGCTTTCTTTCTCCCCTCGGATAATGTGTTGAGCTAGCTTGTTGAGTTTTGCTTTGCACTGCGTTGTCAGCGTTGGGAGAGGAGCCATGTCATAACATGTTTCTGCACAGCACCTAGCAAAATAGCAATTCTGCTCCCCGCTGCTGCCCCTGGCTGACTGCAACACAAGTAGCAAGAGTGTGCTGACTGATTACAGCTTGTCCAACTTCTCTGGAACAGGTCTCCTGTGTCATATATTCTCAACAGGGAAGATCACTATACAATGGAAAATATTAACATTTCCATCAGTTATGCTAATAAAGTCAACAAACCTTGTTAACCAATGTCATTGCATAAACCAGTAGTTCAGTATCAACCCCATCCTTCTCCTCCAGGATCTCCATGATGTTGGACCACGGCTTGGACCCTGCAGGAAAAGCAGAAATCATTGATGATGGTGATCCAAATGGAAAGCTGTTACATCAACATTTACCCAAGAGGTAGTACAACAAAGCGGAACAATGTCACCAGGTGGAAGATCAAGATGAAAGATCCAGCTTCCTCTGCAGTCTCCCCTGATTCAGAGTGAAGTTAACGCAAGTAATGAAAGCTACAGTGCACCCTGATGTGGGGATCTAAAATATGCCACGTGGTCATTCCCCAAAGGTACTTCACTTTGATGATGAAGGAAGCTTTGTTAGCCCAGTTCGATTGACACTGAACTTCTAAAGTTCAGGTGGGAATAATTTTACCCCACTTATCATAGGTTCACATCGGCATCGAGAAATCTTCAACAAAACCCTATATGCTATGCTTTCAGTGCATTTGTTGCTCACATTCCCAGTGATATTACTGAGTTACACTGCATTAAGATAAGTCCTATTAACAAAATAGTGTAGCAGAGAAACAGTTTTCTCAAATTACAGGCTGTGTGTCTTGGATAAAAGAAATGATCAATGAGGGGAAAAGATTTTTGCTGTGGTTCTTAGTCAAATTATTTTAATAAAAATCCCATCTGCAGAACTTTCAGATTCACTTCTCTCATTTTTCCACTAAGTAAGGTCAAAAATTGTGCTTCTAGTTATGATCTATTTGCTTGATTTGCATGTTGATTTGCATTTGCATGATTATCTGATAGCCTAAACCCAAGTGGCTTAGTGAATTATTGTGCCAAAAATGTCAGAGAGGCAATGCCAGCCGGACTGAAGAGAACCTCTTGTTTGGAAGGTACCTTGTAAAACCATCCTATTTCATTTGGCTAAAAGGCAGATGGTTGCATTTACTAAAGAAAAAAACCCTACATAACTATTTTGTCTAGGAAAAGGAAGTAAATAATGAAAGACTATCATTCAATGTTTTGTTTGGAGTAAAGTTAAAGGTGAGGAGGATGAAGCAGAAAGCTAACCCTAACTTATGGAATCACTTGGAGATACTCAATTCAACGACACAAGCATAACTACAAGAGTCTTTGAATTTCAGGGGGAAAAATACTGAGTATTCCAAGAGCCCACATCCCCTAAACACTACAGGGATGACGACAATGTGAGTATAATCAGGCAGTGAAATGCAGATGTTTCATCACCGTAACTTGTTGCTGACTGACCAGTGACCCCGGTGTTAAAAATCTGCATTACTCTCACAGTGATAATGGCCCTTGTTTATTCATGCTGATAGTATATATATACATTGCGCTGTGTGGAAAAACCCATCTATTAATGAACACACAGACAGCAATATTTCTCCTGTTTTCTTTTCCCTTCTTTCTGAGACATTCTCTGATCTTGACTACTGAATAATAAATCAGAGCTTCTTTATCTTGAGCAAAATCAAAGGAAGTGGGGATTCGCTCTCAGCTCTTCAAATGTATTTATGTGCATTACTAATTAAATACTAATTCAAATACACAGCTGTAATGAAAACAAACTAGATACCTCTTTACCAGATTCTCTATAGTACCAGACATTTTGTGCAGTACATGTTCAAAAGACATGTGGAACAAATTCAC
>NW_009648441.1:2637615-2652729 GCF_000708025.1 Charadrius vociferus
TTTCCAGTGAAAAATAAAAATGGAAGAAAATAAGAAAGAGAAGCAAAATGGGGAAACTATGCAAGTCTGACTTATAACACTGCCATTTGGAAAAAAGTGAGTTGACAACAACATAAAAAATTAATTATTTAATCCACTGCATTATTCACCAAGAGTCCTTCTGCAGAAACATTATTTTGCAGGCAGGTTTTATTCTTACTGGAACAATCCTGTCCTGTTTTTTAAAGGCAGCATCTTGGTGTTTGATTTTTTTGCCTGAATGTCTCAACACTTCTCCATTATCATAAAAGAATATTTTCACGATCACCTTGCTTTTTTCTTGCAAGGATGATGTGTAATTTTCTTCTATCCACGAGGCTTCTCTGTTTCAGAATACGTTTTTTTTTAAATGGTTAATCAGGCAGACTTACTAGTAAGGCAGCCCTGTAACAGCTCATCCATCTTTCAAAGGCTTTAATTAAGGTGCTGCTATTAAACATAGGCATTTCCAAAATCTAGCCTTCAATTTGAAATTCTTCTATTGCCTAATTAATATCAAGAGGACACAGTACTATCAATGACTTTGACAGAGCTATTCCAATCTGTACCAGATTAAACCTTTCTTTTCAAATTGTGTGTTCCTCATTATGATCTCAAGTTGAACAGCCAGTCCTTAGAACATGGAAATAGCCGTAAGACCACCTACCCACCTGGGGACAAGGCAGTTCTGGTGTGGAAGTTGCACCATGAACTTACTGCATTACTATCCTTGGGTTAATATACCTTGCTAATATATAATGAGAGCCTATAGTTTCCAACTTATGACCCAGACAGCATGGGATATGAGCAGATCTAGAGCAGGTGTTTGCTCTCATCTACTCTCATGTCCACTTGGATTTCCAAATATGTTGTTCCTGAAGAGTTCTGAAGAGTCACCACAAGATGAGAACACAGGCTGGAGTCTACATGAAAAAAAAATTAATTTTCAAGGCAATTTTTTTTATGATAAGATGGCTCAGTGGAAAAACTCCTTCTCCTTTCAAGCCACACAGAAAAACTTCATGAAAGATACCTTGGAACGCACCAAAAAAATTGGTGACTCTTCTAAACTAATTGGTTGCTATAGTAAAACAATGATGCTTATACAAGAGAGATGAAAGACATGATGTGTATTTCCCCTTAAAAAGACATATTTATTATGGAGAAAATTAAAAGCTCTTAGTTTATAGGTGGAGAGGAACCTTTGAGCAAACTATTATGCAGAGCTAAAAGCTACAGCTTCCATCTTCTGTGTAATGACTAGAATGCGACAAATCCTGAAAGAACTAAACTCAAATCTAGATTTGGCAATGAATGTGTATTTCTAGTAAAAATGAAAATTCATTTAATGTATGTTATGAAGTTTATTTTTAAGAACAGCAAGTGCAATCGTTTATGCTTGCCAATTATCAAGAAGGTTTACTTTCCAGCCTGTCTCCTCCACTTGATTGTAATGTAGAAGAATGATGAGGTAAAAGAATGATGATGTAACATCCCAGCAATTCTTCTGGGACCGGACTGGGATGTTCCCTTAAGGTTATGGCTTCCATGCAGCGCTTGCAGCAAAATTGATGGGAGTGATGAAACAGGCTCACTGAAGTAAAACAGCAGAGGGTCGAGTTTTGTGTGTGTTCTCCTGCCTTCTAATGGGTAAAAGGAGAACTGCTCGACTGCCTTTTCACAGGCTTCTCACTGGTAACAGGTCATAATCATGGCTACTCCGACAGGAATGCTGGAGCCTCAATCCTGATGTTACTACAGCACTCTGAGTAGTCACCCACAGCGCATAAACCCACGGAGAGCTATAGGGTTGCAACAATCAATCCTGTATTAAATTGATACGGTCTACTGAACAATGTCGCCCCTTGTTTTAAGGCGTAGTCTTTTCTCAGTTTCCCTTTTAAATGCTTCTACGTACGAATCTCAAAAATAAAAAAAAGGAGAAAAATAAATTTAATGCTGTCATTCATGCCTTACACATAATCTTGGCATCACAACTACACGGGATGTGCACGATACGTATAAAGCATGAAAAACTTCGCATCAGGCCAGAACCATACATGAGGACCACCACCAACTTACAGAGTACCCATCTCTAGTTGCCATATTAATACGTTTGGAAACACCTCCATATCTTGTACTCTTGGCTATTTAAATACGAGTGAACATACAGCCTTCCATCACACCTACAGTATGGGCATTAATTTAGTAGACATCAATGCGTGAAATGGCAGGAAAAGCGGAGAACTGATAAGGAGAGACATTTCCAGATAATGTAACAAGTCAGGCAGCAGAAACTTAATACACAAACAGTATGTGAGAGCATCCAGGTCAGCAACAGGGCTTTAATGTCTGTCCTAAAAAACGCTCGTGATAAAGCAGCCTCAGACAGTAGAGCTCAATGCCAGCTCCACTTTCCAGAGCCTGCATGGTCCCGGTATGCTTAAACTGAAAAGAGATTGAATTCCTCTGGGGCTCTGAAACAAGAAAGGGAGGGGGGGAGGGGAAACTAGATGGAAGTATAAGTAGAAGCTATTTCCTATATGATGGGGGCCATGCAGTTATTCAGTTACAGTCTGCTTGTATCTGAGAGTAAAGCCGGCACTTCCACGGATCTCTGTACTTCAGTTTGCACATGGATGTGTGCTCTCATAGAAACCACAGATGGGATCGCTTTGAAACCAGGCTGAGTTATTATGGGGTTCTTTCTGTTAATCATGTGTGGTACACATGTTGAGGAATTATGTCATATCTCATCACCTTGTATGTACATGAAACATTGGACTTTTTTCAAAGCAGTGCTAAACTTAATTATATACCTGCAAGATTTATGACACCATTTCAAGAAAAGGCACATCGCTTTTTCTTCCTCTGTATTTCTGTTCCATTAAGTCAGTCATTAAAAGCATGTACTCCTCAGTTGTAAGTCACTTCTTTCAAAACGTAAATTAAAATATAGCACATGCACAGCTAAAAATGAGGTCTATTACATTGATGACCTAAAAAAGGAACTAAATATAAAACCAGGAAAAAAAACCCCTCTTTTGTAGCTAAGTGCAACTGCTTAAAAATAATAATTAAAAAAAAAAGAAAAAAGACAGAGAAAGTAAGGAAAACTGGATATTTGGGAAAAAAACCCTCTTTTGTAGCTAAGTGCAACTGCTTAATAATAATGATTAAAAAAAAAGACACAGAAAGAAAAGAAAACTGGATATTTGGGGCCAAATTATTTGCAAGAGGTAATTTTTCATGAGACAATCCCCCAACCCACAGGTATGAGAATTCTCATAAACCCTCTGTTCATACTCCTAACAATTATCCATCTAAGTACATGAATCACTTTTTTTTTTTTTTTCCTCCACATTTTACATTGTTACTTAAGTTGTTTTATTACTTTGGGGCATGAAAATGTTTGCCTGAAGCTGTTCTACAGATACAGAAGGGAATACGCAGCTCATGGCAGTGTGTTTTGGGTCCTCCTTTCCCTCTTTTCTTTAATGAGGTTTACTAGCATGTGAACAGATGGCAATTTGAACATGTTGAGAATACCAGTGAGTTCAGAGAACTGAGGAAATACTAAGACTGACTATAAAAATAAATCAGCACTCACAATTACATGAATATTGTAATTACATTTCTGCTTATGGCATTGTAAGGTTTATTGGCTTTAATTCAAAACAGAAAGCCAACCTGGAGTCCACTGTTTAAAGTATTACACTGTTTTGGAATTGCCCCTGCCTGCTCCCCTTCCACAAGAGACAATTTGGGTTTTTTTTTCTGGGGCCTTTTCAGCACACTCATTCTGATAGCTGAAAGCAAAATCTGGCAATTTTCTCTTTTTTCTGGCACCACCTTTCTCCCCATCCTCCAACCTTATTTTTTGTTTCACTTTTACCATATCAAGTCGCTCAAACAAGTTCAGCATGGAGGCAGTTGCTCCACAGAGGGGATCTTGCTTTCAACCTCCATGTGTTTGAGACCACAACAATGGCTCTCCCAACCTCAAAAACTCTCCTTGAGGCAAAGGAATGTTTTGCATCAAGAGAGAATGCCCCGGGAGCTTAGCAATGACTTTGTGGGAAGAACAAGAAAGAACCATTTTTGTTCTATTTATTTGTAAAAAATACAGTATACATATTCAAGTATTTTTCATGAGCCTGAAGGGTAACAGATTTCATAGTATAATATCTGCTCAAGGGCTTTATTTTAATGTAACAACAGATGGTTTTGCTTTTACTATAAAGCCTGTACTATTACTGACCTCGTCTTTCTCTTCAAAGGGATTACACTGATTAGATATCATTTTCTCTTCTAAATCAGACTGTCGCTTCTCAAGAAGGAAGTGGAAAGACAGCCTGGCCCGAAGGAACCTCCAAGGTCAGAAGATGCAACGAGGCTTACTTCGCACATGGGTGCGCTTCAGGGGCAATGAGACTGCAGCACCCAGGGACGCAGTTGAGTTCCTCAGCTTTTGACTCTTCACCTTCCCACTGTAATTCATTCCTCAAAACAATCTCAAATTGCATGCATACTTAAAATATGCTTTTAATCAAGAAATGAGCGGCATGTCGCACAAAGCAGGCATCGTGACAGCAACTCTAGAGCCACTGAAATCAGTGATGAAATGTGACCCTGATCTCAGTGGTGCTGGGATACTGCACCCCCCAAGTAAGGCTACTTACCTCTCTTTTCATCAACGGTAGATACTGCCTGGATTAAAAGCGGTGCGTTGGATTCGGTATACTCCACAAACACCAGCAGCAGCTTCAGTGCTGTCTTTACCACCAGGCGGAACTGGAAGAAAAGAGTGTGACTTGTCATTCAGCAAACCACAGCATTTCCAGATGTGCTAAATGACACAGGGCAAGACGCAAGCACAGCGATCCAGATCTGGTAATAACACACAAACAGAAGAGATTAAGCTGTGCCAGGACTGAAAAAATGAAAGGTAGCCAGTTGGCTGAAAATTTCATTCATCGGGCAGTGCTTTCCTAAAGAAGTCTCAATAGTTGACGAATCCAAACAAAAGCTTATATGCTGGCACATGTAATAAAAGGCTGAACATCCCACTGATGCAGCCACCTATGCATATCCCCAACATTGCTGTCCAAAGCTTGATGTACACAGAACCTACTGAGCTAAGGATGCACATATTCCTCTATTTCTCAACATTTATTTCCCCCTTTCACTGTGAGCTTTTAATGCTGTCATATTGCTGTATGATGGGATGATTTTCTCCTCGTACTTTCTTTTCTTATAATGTTACTATTTAATGCTTAAATTACTAAGTAAAGTGATCTTCACTATTTAACACAACTTGGGAGAAAGTGTGTTTAATCTCTGACTACCCCACCACCCTGTCACAAAACCTGTGATTTACTGGAACTGAGCATTCTGCCTGCAAGTTTTCAAACTCATTTTTTTGTACATCCTCAGGAGTGTGAGTTCAGCAAAGATTCAACATTGGTAAAATGGACCTACTGGAAATCAATAGCCAAACTCTCTCAAGTTTCATCACAGATCTCCCATTTCCAGAGTGGATCATTTGACTATTACATAATTTCCAAAGCGCTCAATCAGAATTTTTAGGGACTTGCTTAGCATGATCAGCTATGTGAAAAAACCAACTCTTTACTTAAGGGAGTATCTGGAGTTTTTAATCAAAGGAGGTGTGAAAGAGAAGGACTTTTTAATAGGCAGGACTCTACAGGGCCAGCTGAGAGGGCTTTTACTAGGAGCATTGATTCTAGGTCAAACCTGCTATATGCTCAATCTAAATAATGGATTTAAAGTCAAATAAAAGGTGATACACTGCTAGTCCCAGAAACACAATTTCCAACCTACTGCCATTCAATCAAGCTCCAGAAAAACAAGTATTTGTAGGTTTACTGTATTTTCCTGCTACCTTGTTCTGCAACAAATCTACCTAAAATGAGTAAGATTTTTAACGAGGCAGCTACAGTAATGTGGTCATTAACTGTCCTTTGCCATTGACAGATTTTTAAATCTACTTTCGGGTGCATTCATGTAGAAATAAGTCACGCTCCAGAAAATCCCTGTCTTTGTCTCATCACATTAAGTTGGTAGGCACTCTGAAACATAACCGTCTGGCCATTAAAACGTCTCACCCAGGGGGAAAGAAAAAAAAACACCTGTATTGCTAAGCTGTTTCAGGGAGATATATATATATATAGCTTCTGTCAGTATTAGCTCATACCCATTCCCTCATTTTTTCAAGTCCTCTCAACACAACTCTCCTAAGAGGCAAAGAACCACTATTAATCATTTCATAGATGCACTCAAAGACAGCGACCCAAAGACTGCAAGCACAACGGGCATAGACTCAGGCTTCTGCATTCACATTGCCACTCACAGAGACATACTAGAGCTCGCTTCAAGGTAATGAGCTAAAATACAGCTTGCTGCTATAAAGACAGAGTCTAGTGTGAACAGTGACCCAGGCACTTTCCTAGCTTCTTGGGTTTTACCCCCTCATGCTGAATTGAGCTTAATGCACTCCAATGCTACTACTAGCAACACAAAATTTTCTGTTGTTGAATCAAGACTCTTTCAGATTCCATGTATCATCGGATCAGTTACGTTTAAGGCTGACAGCCAGGAAATCCCAGTGACAAACCTGACCAGGTCCCTTAAGATGCTCTGGTAGCCCCATTTGCAGTTGTACTGCTGCAGTGATACTTCACAGATACATGGGGTAGTTAAATTAAAGGCAATTGAAATCCAATGACACACCAACAAATCACTTCCTCACGACTGTACTGGACATCTGCGCATTTGCCTGTGAGGCCAATACCACACTGTTTCTGCTCTACAATGACATTTCCCTTAGCAATCAAGTTCATATGTTTACTAGACATACTGAAAGAATTTCCAACAAGTCTCCACTTGTTTTGTAAAGTTACTTCATAAAATACAAGTTACCGGATTACTGTAAACAATTCTAGCATTAACATACTTCCCAGATAACCGCTTGTGTACTACCTACTAATCCAATCAGGAACCTTTCCCTAGAAAGGAAATCTTGGATATTACTTTTGATGATTCTTAAAACCTCAAGGCTGGGCCACATGGTGACAATGGGATGCATTTATCCAGAAGTACTCCATGGCAAAGTTACCATATGTTTCCATTTGACAGCAATCCGTGGGGGACACACCGGGCTTATGCCTATTTTTGCAAATCTCTTTTTCTTCCAGAGAGAAGGAACTTCTGCAATACCTTTGCTCTGACTGTTGCCTGCTGGCCGTGGCAGCTGCTGTAATAAGGAGTTAGTCCCCACGCACCTTGTATGTGCCACACTCCAAATCCTGTGAAGCCTCAGGGCAGCCCACTGCTGTTGCACCAGACCAAGGCTCAAATCCGCTGATTATTCAGGTCCTGTCTGCAGGTGTCAACCCCCTGTGCTTAATAAGCTAACAGATGGCAGCATAAGGAATAAATTCCACCCAGAAGCAGTCCCTGAGAAAAGGAGTGGTTAGAAAAGCTAGGCTTTGCCTGCCATTTAGCTACTAGAAGGACACTGTAAGTTTGGTTCCCCAGCCTGAAAATTTTCACGGCTTATCCAACTCCTCACAAAATAGTCACTCAGCCCTGGGGAGGGGAGGTGTGTGTAGGTGAAGGTACATACCATAGCAGCTTTCTGTGGGTAGTCAGCGCGGCCACTAGCTTGGAGAAAAACTGCATTTAAAACACACTGTTTCCTGCTCAATAGAAAATGGCACTTGAGACCCCTGTGGGCACTTCCAAGCCTGCATGCTGCTTGGGCCACCTTGGGCAAGTACAAAACCAAAATACTGCACTCCTAGGCTAAGCCACACAATGCCTGCACTGGGTACTTACCAGGTACCTGTGACTCACATGACCTCTGCACACATCCTAAATTGAGGCTTTTTAATACTGCTTTAATAGGGCTTTTTGACAGAAGCAGGCAATCATTGAGCAGCTGCACTGCCCCTTGCAAAACTGAAGTCTTCAGCCAGCCAAAGCCCCTCTAAGACATCTGAGAGCCTGTCACCCCCAGACACAAGGACAGTCCAGAGCCTCACACGCTCACACTAAAATCGACTCTAATTATCCACCATGGCACCAAGAAGTTTCTGAAAGGTCTGTTCCAGGGATACTTGCTGCCAAGACCTACGTGAAGCATGGTGCATTTTCTTACGTGGCCTCCAACATGGTGTCCTACCTGTTAAATGATCTCCTTCGTGACACCCTGTGGGCCTGATCTGCCTCTAGCAGCTCATGCATGCTGCTGATGACACAGTGTCAGGTATCGCAACGGGAAGGGTTTCAACCAAGACCCAGAATGACTGTTTCACAACTTTCAAAATACTAGAGCTATTCAGAAAGTTTCCATTTGTGATTAACTATGAAGACTGTCAAAGTGGGAGATCCTCGTATCTTTGTGAGTGAATCATAAAATGTGTTTAGAGGGCATGCCTTTCCAATTATTTAAATAGTAGGCAGCTACATTGCAAATAAAATAACCGTAAATCTCAAAACTGAGAGATTGCTCAACAGGAAAAAAGAGCAGCAATTAATCAACTTTCTTGCTTCACAAAGGGAAGCCATGGAAGTTTTTGCCAGTCACTGGTATCATTTTATTTCTCATGATGTACCCAGATGGCACAGCAATGGGAGCAATAGAAATAAGTTTCATATTTCATTCACGAGTAGGTGAATCACTATTAATTTGAATCATTGTTGAAAATTTCATGAAGGCTTTTAAGGCTGTTTTTGGCATTTACTGCACTCTCATTTAGTATTGAAGATGGGCACTACTGCTTTCTGAATCAGCTTCAACAGTTCTGTCAAAATCCACAGGGCAATCACACTATTACTTCAAACATAACTAGATGTCAGAAGAGCAATAAAAGAGGTAGACATATGCTGTGCTAGCTCCAAAAAGTCCTGGTATCATCACTTTGCACACATTGGTTGTTGCAAGTAACTCCAAATTTTCATCCTAAATATTACCGCTTTGTTTAAAAAGAGGGTTCATTGTGGCAATATACACACCCATTGGCTCAGCAAAGTGATGTTTTAACAGTTCTGAGATTAAATCAATTCTTGCATGTCAAAACATTGAAGTATCAAAAGTTTTATTAAGTTAGAAAAGAAAGTCATATTGTGCTTTTGTATCACGCGTGAGCCAATTTACAGAGAGGAAATGATGTTAGCATCTTCCGGCTAAAGATAAGATGTAGCCAGCAATGTAAAAGGAAGAAGAAAAATTATAAACCTTTTCCCTCTCACTCGCTTTACGTTATACAGTGGAGTCTGGCAGTCCCTCTCCTTTTTATCTCTTTATATTTAGACGATCGGAAATGTGTTACAGACCCAGCCAAAGAGACCACACAACAGGCTGCAAAACTCATGTCTCATGGAAGGGCTTGTCCCAGTTGTTAATCACTTGCCCGGAAAGGTTTTAGCCTTTACAAGGAATGTTGTCAGAAAGTTCATTGACTTTGAGACCAAAGCAATAGTTGCAAAGTTCAGATTTAAAAAATTACATTTTTTTTTTTTTAAAAAGGAAGAAAGTGAAAACAAAATTGAGCAAAAACTTAGTATTTCACTCAGGGCAATGTAGTTGCTTTGGATATACACTATTAAAATTTAAAGGAGAAAAGGGCATTGGATTTTTAACTAAAGATTTACTAGACCTAATCCAAGCATGGACATGGCCTTGTAGGCTAGTGTACTCATCCTGTTGATATGACACAGCCAGGCAGAGCTGCAGCTAAAGAAACACGCAGTGCAACGAGTGTCCAGCCCGCTGGTGAGAGCTGCACAGGAAAGCTGAAAACCCTTCTTTCTTGCGGGGTGCAAAGAGCTGCCCCCGAGTTCAGATCTAGTGCTGTGGGAACAGCTCGCTGGTGTCCCACCAGCACCTGCAACGTGGCTCAGTTTCATGTTTCACAAGGGGATAAAACCACCTTCTGTTCCCAAGAGGAGGGAAGATCTTCCTGGAATGGAAGATTTTAAAACCATATATATTTAAATATAATACATAATATATAGTATATATAAAAATCAATATTTATTAGAATAAATAATAAATATAATATAGAAAAGAAATCTATTATAATATAATATATTATATTATTTTCCTTTGTAGTAAGCAAGGAAAAGGAAACATAAATATGGAGGCTTGAGAGAATCTTAGAATAATTTAAGTTAGAATGGACTTAATACCACTTTCCTTCTCATCTTTGGTGAGCAACCCCAGTTCCCTCTTCCTCATATATCATATGCTGTACCCCCTAACCCCTGCTGGAATTGCTTCAGTAGGTAGATATCTATCTTGTACCAAGGAGCCCAAAACAGGACCTCTGAACTCCCCATCATCCTTATCAGCACCGAACGGGGAGAGGCATTTCCTTCAACGTGGTGGCTATGCTCCCACCAACCCAGCCCTGGACGCGTTTGGCCGCCTTTCACATGAGGGCACACTACTAACTCTTGTTCAAATTAATGTTCTCATTTTCAGAATGAATAGACAGAATTAAATGGTGGGATGCTAAAAGACACATCTGTAATTTTCCCTGATTTATAAAGAAGAGTTACCAGGACTCAGTACAAGTGTCATTTTCAAAGAAGAATCACAGGCAAATGAAGAAAAGGCAGAAAAGGAAGATATACAAAAAGTGCGAGTTAAAACCTGCCATGAGAAAACTGAGTCCTAACAACATTCACCTTGAGCTAGCACCATTACTGCCAAGGCCAAAAATAAGTACCGGACATGTTTACTTGATCTTTCAAAAAGTTAGATGTGCATAAACAATAAAATACTGTTATTTTCTGAGGATTTCTTACAATGTTGTATGTTCCACGTATTTCTCTATCTGTTGTTCCCAACCTGCCCCTCCTGTTCAGACAAGGGAGTGAGACCAAAGCATAGCTTTGGCTTACATGTCTCTGGATGACTCTCCTAAGATAGGCAAGGATAAAACGGGGGGTGGGGGGGAGAAGAAAGAAAGAAAAAGCCCTATAGCAGAGCAGTGATGAAAAATGTCTTCTAACGTTTCCAAATCATAATTTGGGGTTCAAGCAGAGTTTGTATCTAGCTCTTTGGCTTCCTGTCATATTTGTCATTGCTAATTGGTCAAAAAGCTCCTTCAACACCTGGTAAAACTACAGATACATAAATAAACACACACACTTCTACCTCTGTACAAAGAGACTAGAACATATATTAGATTAATATATGTACTACAGGAAAACCTTATTTTCTCTGTCTACTTGTTTGCTCCTAGCTTACTATTTTACTGTTGGTTTACACGGTACTAGAAGCCTCAGGATTGTGCTTCAACTTCAGCATTATGGGCAATGAGAGCTGTCTGTTCTGTGTGAAAGAAGGTTTGCCTCCAACAACCGCACAATGCAATCTTATCTTACTAGTGCTCTGGCGTAAGGCATCTGTATTTTGTGGCATATCCCAGAACCGTGCCACTTTCTTTCTCTGGGAGATAAAAATGCACCTGGAACATTTCTTCCCTTGTTCTCAGAGAAACATCTAATCTTGAAATCAGTTTGAAATCAGAAATATTGAAAACAGATGAGGATGGGAAGGACAACTGGATAATCTTCTGTTGGCATCCCTTTGGATAGCACAGCTTTGGTACAAATTAAGATATCTACAGCCCACGCAACAGGCTGTGTACTCAGAAGAAGACTGACCTTATTTCTCAGTCAGGTTAGTCAGTGCCAGGTACATGCACGCATGACATACAAAAGCCCTCTGCCAAGGATGCGTATCTGTAGCCAGTCTTTGAGAAGCATAATCTGTTGTACATATACAACATCCCAGTATCTTCTGACAAATATTAATTTTCTTGAATCGCTGGAACAATGCAATTTCAGTATTTCACAAGCTCTTCACCCATCTTCCTGTAACAAGGATGTCTCCACTGCGGCCAGCATCTTCCTGGGCCTTTCTCACATTTGTATGGCAGAAAACCAAGCGGTACTGATTTCAGCCAGCCAGCACTGGGTGCACAAGTAGGGAGAGCCCCCTCCGATACGATGGCTAGACACCAACTACCTCAGAAGTACACAGGGGTGACATGGGAAAGAGCCATAACCTCTACAGTAAGAGCAAATAACTTTGTTAATATGTTGTACAGCATTTACGTAATCCAGACCAAGAGATATCAGAATGGGGGTGGGAGGGTGTCAAACAAGGAGAAAGACATTAGCGGGTAAAACATTTGGAAACCCCTATTACTAGGATTTGCAAATGCCTTACAGAACAAAGAAACAAACCAAGCCCTTTCTATTCTCTGATTCTCTTCTCCAAACCCGACATTTGAGGTCAATTACTTCATTCCAAAAGGGGTGACAACTCTATTTAGTAATCCAGTTCCTTTCTATTCATAGCTCCTGAATGCCAGAACAATCAGAAGAATGAGACCCTTCTGTGTCACCTGAGCCAAGCGTTTCTAGTCAGCTTAATTTTCCATCTATACTTTAAAGCTGCCTCTTTTAAGGAGAACAATGAAAACATTAAAAGTCTAAATAACCTACTGAACACCACAAACCTTCTCAAATGAGTATAATCATCCTTCTCTAGAAGGGAGAACGAGTTCACCCGTGCTGAGGTCTTAAACGCTGCTTTCAAGGCTAGCATGAAGACACGCCAATTTCTCCACCGTGTTATCAGAGAGGCAACAACTGCCCAGGCCACAGGGTGTGAAGGGCACAGGAAGGTATCGCAAAGCTGAGATGCATGGGAAGCAATAGCTAAATACAGTATGCATCAAGTATGTAAATACCCCATACTAGGTACACCCAGGCATTTTATTTCATTAAGACTGTGACTATCACATGATCTATGTATCTGTGGGCTGACATACCAGTAACACAAGTAAGAATATGCATGATGCCATGTCTGTTTTAAGCATTGGAATTTTTATTAGTTGGCATATATTAAAATAATGGAGACCCCACTTTAATATTCAGCCATTTTCCCTCAAATCTTCAAAGAGGGATGCTTAGATAAGGCAAATTAACTGCTGTTAAGTGCTTTGCAGGCTCAGGACTGAACATGCGGATTGCAGAAAGATGAGTTAGATCGAGATGAAAAAACCCTACATACTTAAGATGCGAAAAGCTAAAAAGTTATCAATTAAACAACAGCCTTTTAATTCTGAATGTTCCTTTAAGCTTTTCTCTCTGCAGAGCATGTAATGCTAGATATGGCAGAGAAATACATGCATTTACTATTCTTAAAATGAAATTTCTCAGAACTTTGTAAACGTACTGAATAATGATTATAAGGTCTGCACACTGTTATGTATGTGGTGTGTATCTGTCATTTATCTGCGGTGAGATTTCTGACATGAAGAGAAAGAAGGCCATTAAAAAGAAATTCATCTGGCTTACCAACAAAACACAGGGATGAGCAAGTAGTGATTAGTGACTGGTCAACGGGCAAAAAAAAAAAGGCTCATGCCTGGAAATGATTATTTACATCATCAATCATGGTGCAGAAACAGAAGGGGGAAAAATGAAAAAAATCTGTACACAGAAGCAGGCAATTCATACAACAAATCAAAACATATTATAGGCCAATGCAGCCCTTAGATGAACGCATGCAATTCTGATGGGAGCTTTAAAAGAATATATTGGGGGTAGAAATCAGCCTTGTACTAAGGCATTTGTAATGAACTAACAATGTAGCTACATTTCTCATGCAGCAATCACCACGTCATACAGGCGTTGTTTAAAAATCAAAGTGCTGCAGAGCCTGAAATGAGACAGGAGATGCTACAGGGTTTTTCAGACGTTTCCCTCTTCCCCTCTTGGAACACCAAAGACAATCTTCCCATGACGTGGGGAAGTGACTTTCTCATCCCATGAAATAGTCTAAAATGATGTTTTTCTTTGTTTTATGACAGGATGAATGGAAGACTTCACAGCTTCGCAGGACAAAACACAAAGTGAGAGAAGTCTTTTCTTGTTCTTCTCCTGTACAACCAGACCAATCCCCTCGGTTCCTCCCATTTATTGTGTGAAAATAACATGCAATTATTCAGCCAGAAAGGAGGACAGGATAGGACCTAGAGATTATATGACATTAAAGGATCAAACTTCTTTAATCTCAGATGACTCTTGAAATGGTGTCATCGCACCTTTGTCACGGGCCCCAACCATAGAGCTGTTCGGTGTTTACCAGTTCTGAGTGCCTTTCTCTTTTGCACTTTCAGAAATTGCTGAAACAGAAGGATTTGGTTTCAATTACATTTTCAGCTTTTTCCATTGCAAAACACAAACCAAAAATAATTCACTGGGAATTTGCCATTAGCCTGTGTCCAGAACAGGAATTATGCTTCACTTGTAAAGATTTACACTAAGATTTTCTTTTCTTTCTCTCTTCAAATTGTGCAGTTTTATTGCATTCAACCTGTCGATGCTTTTATTAACCCTTCCCAAATGCTAGTGTCTTCTAGGACTTCAGCCAAATGAACACCATCAGTACATCTAGACCTGCCTTATGAGCCTGGGTAAGGATTGTGATTATATTATCTTAGATAAGGCATAAAACACTTAGCTTGAGAGACACAGCAGTAACGTGAAAAGCAATTTCTGCTAAAACTCATGCTAGCATGTAATGTGCTATCAAATAGCTTTTGATAAAGAACAGGCATTTTTCTTCTTTTTTTTTTTCTTCTACAAACATGCATCTCAAATTGTTTATACATAGGCAAGGGTTTTCAAGCATTTTCATATTATGGATCATAGACTAGCACTGTCTAGTAAAGTCTGTTCCTTTCATTAGATAACAACCTTTGTTGGGCACATATGAAACTAGCACTATGCAAATATAATAAAAATACAATGATGTCTACAACGTCATTCTAATGCAACTTAGCAGCTGGAAGCATGCTGTCTGACTAGGTAATTTTTCAGTAGTTACTGCAAATGCATGACCCATAGGTCACAGCCAAAGTAGAAGTATGTCTCACTTTTTAAACAAGAATGGTCTTTAGGTATCAGTCAGACTTCTATTAAATAAAACTTGCAATTGTGATGAGCAGAATGAATGAAAAATAACCTTGTCTCTCTTGAACACTA
>NW_009648441.1:2652780-2685852 GCF_000708025.1 Charadrius vociferus
AAAAGAAGATAAGTAGATAATAAGCAATAAGAAACCACAAGTAATTAGAATTCCACATAACAGATAAATTTACAAACTAAAATTTAACCATTGGGTACTGTTACATTGATCACAAGAACTGGGTGTGTGCCTACATAGGAGAAATGTGATTAAGGTCATTTGGCACGTTTTTGGTTTTGTTTGGTTTTTTTTTTTTCCTTGTAATGATGGAAGAGTTGCATGCCAAGCCTTCCCACCAGCTCTCTATATTGATGTATGATGTTAGCCTTGAACTACGCTGTCCTCAACAGATGGTCACTGGGCTGAACCTCTGGCAACAGGAAAGAATGGGAGTTTCAGCAACTTCTTTTCCTTGGGCAGGGCCAAGGTGATATTTCCTTAGCTGTGTTCCAAAAAAACTAGGAAAGGAAAAGAGTTTTTATGAACTTAACTGCCGACAGGACTTCTTCTTCACTCTCCTCTCCAAAATCCCCTTCATATCACACTATTCTAGCTTTCATGCAGCCGAGTGATACCTTGGTTTGTGAAGGCATCTAATGTAATACAATGTCACTGTAACCAAGACAAAAGGCATTCGATTTTGAAGAGAGAAGGGATTAAATAACTTGTTAATACTTCAAAATACTAAGATAAGTAACTGGTGTGTTACTTATCCCATGCTTTGAATTTAAGGATCTGAAAGCCATCTACAGTCAATCATGCAACAGTTCTATGAAGCGGGAGTGACTCACCACATTTTACATATGGGAAAGCTGAAGTCCTGTGAAGTTGAAAAGCAAATAGAAGATGTAACATTACATCTTATTTCCTTTTTTTTTTAAGCCTCTAAGTAAATATTTAACTAATGTGTGTTTTCAGAAATATTTTAAATTCCAGATGCAGGCTGTAGATTTAAGGTTAAATCACTACCGTATCATTTTCACAAGTGATTAGAAACTATTTAGAAGGAAGTTGAGTTGCTCCACATCAGCTTTCCACACCAAATCACCGTCTTCTGAGACCCACCTCCTATCAAGCCCGACCTCTGATTTGTACAGGCTGGCCTGCAGGTGATGCAAAAAAGACTTTCCTCATGACACTGGCAGAGTGCTTCACAAGCTTCAGAGCTGCAGTACGTTTGACATGGGAACTGTGTACAAAGCAGCACCTCCAAACTTCAGCATCTTCATGGACTTTTCCTCCTGTTCAATGCACAGAAGGGCTCAGGTGAGGTGACCCTATCCCTGCCCGTGAAAGTCATCACCAATAAAATGTGTGGCTCTGCTGAATTATAATCAAAGCCAGAAGAAAACAGAGAAGTAAGGAAACTATCAGAGTACCTTCTCTCAGAGCCTCCTTTCAAAATCAAACCCACTCAAACACACGACAGTCCATTTTCACCCTAGTTTCCTTAGGCACCTGTGCTGTCCCTCCCACTGTCCACTTGTAGATTGTAGACTAACTTCCCTGTAACTGTGGGATCTGCCCACAGAATGCAGTCATATTTGACAGTAATTGAACTATATTCCTACTCAAATTGAAAACTGCATTAGAAAAGACCCGCAAGTCGGTGTTCCTATCAGAGAAAAGGAAGTTTCCAGCCATTTTGAAAGGGAGCCAGTGAGAAAATGAGTCCTCATGAAGCCTTCCACCAGCCACACTGCAGGCTGCCAGTTGTACCAAAGACAGGCATGGAACACACGAGAGACCTGATGGTATTGCAAACATGTGGGATGGGAAGGAAAAAGCAAGGAAGGAGGAGAACAAAGATAACAAATTGCTTCATTAGTTCTCCTGTTCATGCAACAACTTAGTATAGTGGCCTTGGCGATGTCCTGTTTAAATAATATCAAGGTTGAGTTCAAGGGCCCTAGAGGAAAAAACTATTTGAGTCTGCAAGTACAGTGGAAAACTACTCTGTTATTATTCTGTGGTTTTATGCACGTGAAATTTGTTCTTTCAACAGTTCCATTAAAAAGTACTCATATTAAATACTGAAACTATGGCTGGGCTTCAATAACTTCACCTGAAAACCCCTGTGAGTTTAATGATATGGTTGGCAGTCCTTTCCTGACACTGTACAATCTCACTGACAACATTTCAACAGCAAAAACTCAAAATCAAAACAACCTATGTATCAAATGTGTGGAAGTGGTTGAAGACAGCGTGTTAACAAAGAGTCCAAACTATAATATATTATCTATTGCAACATCTTTCTTAAGCAAATAATTGTTAACAGGTTATCCTTTTTAGGCACCCTAAAAAGCAACATACTAGTGGTTTGAACTACTGAAGTCATAAAGCTGTTGAAAGAACAAATATCATACATAAACCCAAGGATTATTCCCACCACAAACTCCTCTTGAAAGAATCATTACGAAAGTAAAACTAGGAAAAGGAGATATATATATTTATATATTCCACTGAAGATTTCTCCCTATTCTCAAACTTTATATATTCCACTGATTACTGGAATGGTAAGAGTACGAGTATTTCACTGTATCTATAAACTGAAGATTTCTCCCTATTCTCAAACTTCTGAGTACTATCAGGCACAAAAAAGAACCTAGAACCAGTGGTTTGACAGCAAAACCAGATCTATTTATTTACCTTTGGACAACTTGCCAAATGAAGTTAATGAACAAAGCTGCTTGCTGAGGAGCATCTAAACATAACAGAAGCAGTCACATTTCTTCAGCAATCACCTATTTGTCACAGCTTTCCCAAGTCTGGAAATGGTGCCTATCCTCAAATCTAATTCACATTGGCAGTATAGCCCAGATGCTTTTTTTCTACATCCACAGAACTCCATGAGGAAAACAAAAATGTAACTGAGCCCAGACACATTCCCAGCTTCCCATTTCGTGGGTTTCTGAGCTGAGTGGCAGCATCTTCCACATAGCTAACATTTAGATGTGGGTTTCTGAGCTGAGTTTCTGAGCTGAGTTTCTGAGCATCTTCCACATAGCTAACATTTAGAAACCTGATTTATGGGGGAACAAGTCACTGCATATCAGCTAAGGCACTGCTGAATTACACACTCCAAGCAATTTCACATTATTCTAACTCCCTCCTTCATGGAAAGAGGACAGAGATGAGGATATTTTAAATTTTGGTTTGCATAAATGCAAGCAGGTATGCAACTTCTGCATACCGCTCGAGAGTGGTGGGATTATATGATGTTATTATGGTAGGCAACAGTACTCTCAAAATCACAGTGATAACTAACTATTTTGGATGAGATACAAAGTTCTGTGTCTGAGAAGATAATGTAATTCTCCCTTCTCGAGCTAACTCCTTCCTCTGAGTGTATCAACCAAACTCATCACAACCACCAATTTCACAGCAAATCAAACAAACACACAAACTTAAAAGATGTATACTTGGTTTGGAATAACAGAAAGGAGAAAGAGGTGCTAAGAGGCCCCTGACTCCTGTTTGGATAATAAAAATGGAAATGTTTCTATACAGCACTCCTCCTGGTAACGTGGGCATGGCTTCCCAAGCCCAAGTTGGGGTTAACTAACCACAGTCATGTTCACTTGTGTTCCAAAGGTTTGCAGGTCAGATAAAGTCAACTTCAGCTTCATCAACATTCTTGAGAGGACTCTGATGCCCAGATTCACACCATGTCCAGATCCCAGCTCTACTTTGACCAAAAGTAAATTTCTTTGTTACAACTCATGAAAAATACATGGTTTTTACCGTTTTCTTCGTAGTATTAGGCATATGTATGTGAGTACCACCACAGCAGAAAGAAGAGGAAGAACCTTGGGTGATTCACAGAATGGTTAAGGTTGGAAGGGACCTCTGGAGGTCATCTTGTCCAACTCCCTGCAGAGCCACCTAGAGCTAGTTGTCCAAGAATGGGTCTCAATGATTTAATATGACTAAATGATAACAGATATATCAAGAACATTAATAACAAGATGGAGACCCCTGGATTTTTATTTTAAAGCGCTCTTTGTTTTTCTAAGCCTGGCATCTGTTATTTTTTCCTGTCTCTCTTTCACACACCCCTACCACCCCCCAAACACACATATACTGAAAGGGACATCAGGGTGCAAAAAGATCCATAGCACTTGTTATTTTCACCAGATCACAGTGATCACCTAATTTCAGTATAACAGAGCAGTCCTACATGCATTAAGATTCAGATGCCCATCCAGATATCCAAAATGTACTTTTCAGTTCACAAACCACCCGAAAACAAGACCTTTCATGCAATGAGATTTTAGTAGTTCTCTGCACACCACGTGTGGTCTGGGATTACGGTAACCACCTGTGATATTGTAGCTTAAGTGACTTAATTTTCCCAAGCACTTAAGAGAATACTGAGCGGCTTGCTAACAAACCTCCTATGACTCACAGAATTTGCGTTTCAGTTCCTCATCAGTACCACAGGGACAGCGATCCTTACTTTTGGTCTACTTTGACAGCAGAGAGAGAGGGTTAGAAGCATGTTTTCTATACAGCAGGCTCAGAACATGGCTATGACAAGTATTTAAGGCTCAGAAACTCATTTTCAGAACTGACAGGTCCAGCAGGGTTTCTGAGCTTACACATGTGTATGTGTACAACTCTCCTACAGCCTGCTTTCCTGGAAATCTGCATGTGCAGCTGAAAGACAAGCCTGGAACAGGTTTCTTATCTCCCAAGTGAGACAGAAGAGCCTCAGAAGTACCACAGAGCATCCTCCAAACTCACCTGAAATGTGACCAGTCTTGCCACAAGTTTAAAAATACCAAACAGCAACGTAATAAGATAACCCAAATCAAATATATGCGTAGGAGGCTGTAGTTACCAAGCTACAGGAAGGTTTTCAGCAATGGTGACCAGGAAAGGGGAGCAGCTAGCAGAGCAGCAGAGCCCAGATTTCTCTTTATTTGACCCTTCTTGGTGCCCTACCCTGAACCTGAGGACTAAACACATTTGACAAAACCACTGCACAGTCAGATACGCCTTTATTGCGGCATTATTTAATGTGCATTTCAGTTTCATTATTGTCAGCATGAAACGTATTTGAGATGTAGTATTTGAGAATTATTCAGCATCTGGGACTTGTATAGTTTTTAGGCAAGTAATTGCCACGGTCATTCAAAGAGCTGAACCCACAGAAGTATGAGATCATAATCAGCAGTGATTTGATTTGCATCATAGATCAATTTTGGGCTGTTATTTCAGTTCTTTGGGAGCAGTACAGATGGAAAGAGGGAGAAAGAGGAGAAGAAAAAAAACACAACACCCAAGCCTTTCTTTTTCCTTAAGTAACCGCAACAAGATTATTTCCACTTTCTTCTGAAGTCAAGAGTAACTGCAGGCAAAATCAGTAAATACAGTGATGCCCTAACAAGGGGTAGCAGTTCACAAAAGCAGTAAAACAAACTGCTGCAGAACATGATCCTTTGTATCCCAGAAAGCTCAACTGAAATGCACTGCGGTAGCTGTGTAATGTCTGACGGAATGGTTCCTATGGATTTAGCCAAAACCAAATGTAATTGAGATTTGACCCTTTCAGCTCAGTATAGTACAGTTTCTGAAGAGGTGAGTTTATTGAGAATACTAAAATCACACTAAACTCTTACTTCTGGTGTTATTTTTCCTGCTCTTAGAAAATGTTTCATGATAGGCTCTCACAGCACTTGACAAGGAACATTTACTTAACATTAAATAGTTTCATAAAAGAGATGAGAAGTACCATGGAGCAACTGTGTGAAGGGCATGAAAGATATTACCACAGTGATCATGGAATGTCAGAAAAAAAGTTTGGTGTTTTTAATTTTCCAAGACGACTGAGAATGCCTTCACTCCGATTAAGCTAGGTGCGTTATGTGGGGCCAAAGAGCACAACTCCAGAGTACAAAAAAAACCCAACACAAAACTGAAGATGTGCTTCATGAAACATGCAGAGACCTTCATGAGCTGTCTTAGGCTACAAGTATCAGATGCTGAAGGGTAACAGCTGCATGAGACAAAGACAGTCCAACTCAGCTCCTATCAATGACCTGTGTGTTAGGTGTTAGGTGGAACAGCTGTTTTAAAGCACACAGTCTTGCTCAACATCCTATTCTCCCAGTAGCATTTTGCTCCAGTCTTGTCATGTCTGTTTATTCATATCCATCTGTGTCTGCTAGGTGGTGCTGTCGGATGGCTTTTCTAAGGCAGAAAAGGCAGCTTACTCCCCCCCCAGATTTTTTTCTTCTTCTGCATGAGAACAGCTGCAGTGCTTTCTGCATCTTTGTCGTAACAAGATGTGTCCTGTCTGGTCTCCTCTCTTGCTCTTTACTTGCTGCGGGCATGCGGTGGCCACCACTGATGATGCTGCTTCTCCAGAGCAGAGAAAATGCGCGTGTGTCAGCGTTCATCTGCATGCGTCTGTACCCATGCAGGAAAGCAAGAATCTCAGATGGAGGCAGGAGGTATTAAAACCTACTCTAAAGATTTCAAAATTTTCATTTTCCTTTGGTTCTACAGATAGAGAACATTTACAAACAATTTTTATTGACAAAGCGGGATTTAAAATTGAATCAGACAAACAAATTCATAGCATGGTTTAAAAAGAAAGGGTAAGTCTAAAACCTCCTGAAGCTACAATGAGTGAAATATCTCCCTTTTTCTCTCTCAACCTGCAACTCACTTCCATGAGGAAAGGAAACCTACTGCAAAAATTTAAAAGGCAACCCTCTGAAAGGGGAGGTAATGGGAAGAATGCTTTTTTAGACTTCATTTTTGTTCTGGAACTAAAGAATAACTGAAATGGCAAGATGCTATCAGTGCTTTAACGTCCACAGTATCATAACTGGCGCAGACTGGGATTGAACTATTCAGACCTGTCAAAACATGTTGTGCTAATGACCTGTACGTAAAGGCAGTCTGGTGATGTCCATCTGTTCCACATAACTTCGTGTCAGTTTAGCCAAAGATGACGAATAATCCCAACCCACCCTTCTGAGCAAAAGGGAAGAAGAAGAAAACAACCATCTAGATGACTAATTGCAGTATTACTACATCAGGCGATGACGTCAGGAAAATCTTCCACTCAGTTTTCAGATCCCGTCCCATGGCCCAATGCTGTGGGACACCCTCTGAGCACTGGCTGTTCCTCTTCAAAACCCACCCTAGTAAACAGCAAGGCTAGCCTCTTTGATACATACGGCAATTTCTAGTATTTTCTGTCTGACGCTCTGCTCTGAATGTAGATCTTCCACTGACAAACTGAGCTTGGGCCTTCACCTTGCTTCCCCACATCAGAAATGGATGACAAGAAGACAAAAAACCAAGAAGGGACACCATGCTGGCCAGTGATGAAAGTTGAGGTACATCATGATTCCAAGCAAGTTTGGCACAAATCTCACTGTCAGATCCACAACTAGTACAGACGTCCGTCTGAGCAAATCACCGGGCAGTGCATATCTGGAAGCAAACATATCTTTAGGTGTTCTATCACATCTTCCCCCCTACAGCCATGCAGAATCCTTACTATGGAGGGCTCTACAGTTCCCCTGTGCATGAAAGAGTGGCCCAACCGACATCAAATATGAGGAGAGCACGTACAAAGGGAAGCTGGAGCACAATGAGGAAGACAAAAAGAAGCAGTGACCTAAGCATAGAGGACTGCAAACCACAGAGAGCGGTAGTGACACAGTGAAGAAAAAAATATGAAAAAGTGGAATTCCGTTCTCTCTATTTAAAGGAAAATGGTGAACAGAAACTCAGACCACATGGGATTAACAATTTTGATGCAATCCCATAGATTAATACCTGCAGGGGTCTCTTGTCCCTTTTTACTTTTTCCATTTACATTCTGCAAGAAAGGCTGTCATATGCAAAGCTCGACTAGGGAAGCATTCGAACTGCAGAGTTGCATTTCCCTCCAAAATCATAACTATAAGGTGCTTAGACAACCACACTGTGAAATTTTCAGTGCAGTGGAGAAAAAATGGCTTCTGAAGAGGATGCTTTCATTTTCGTAAACTAAAGAAGGAAGCAGCTACGTGCTGCTGGAAACAAAAAAGACAAAGCATATATTTGCTACATTTCTGTATCTTTTAATAAGAAGAGGAAATTAAAAAAAATAAAAGGGACCTATCTGTAAGAATTCCACACTGGCTGAGGTATTAACAGTATTTTTTTATATTACACACCACATTCTTGTTTTTCATTAACATGGTCTTCAAAAAGGAAAATAGTAGAGAGATAGAGGGGGGCAAACCAGGAAGCATCTGAACTCCTTGTTTGATTGCTGTGATCAAAGAGGATCAGAATATGGAAAGAGAGTACACAGCACGTCCAGATGAGACTCATTTCAGTGTACCATGGGAGCCAGCTAAGGAACCTGCTGGTACGCTGGAAATTATTCTGAAAAGACTTTATATGGTATAAACTACTACTAAAGAACTGCAAAGGAAAAAAAAAAAAAGAAAACGTATCAGAGAGCCTTTCTTTTGATCTCGTTCTTATGAAAAGTAATTGAAGTCCACACATTTTACCATATATCTTCCTTCCTAAGTACTAGTTCTGTAACTGAGCAGACCAACATAAAATCTATGTTGTTTTTTTTTTATCGTAACCACGATGAGTCCTTGGGCTATAACCTGGTAAGGTAACTCCAGGGACCTGAGCTGGTTGAAACTCAAGAGGTTCCTTGGGGTGCATTACATGCTGAAAATAACGCCATCATATATGTTTTGGTGGTTTCCATTTTTGATACAGCATATTTTTTACTGTTATCCAAGTATCTTCAGCTAGTAGCTGTTGCTTTAAAGAACGACTATAGCTAAATAAAGGAATGACAAGCATTTTTGAGAGATGCCAGAAGGAAAGATATGGTAACAATTAGTATTAGGTTCAACTTTCACCTACGTATCTGTCTTCAACACGTATAATCTCTCCCTCCACTCCCTCACGTTCTTCCCCCAGGGCTCTAAAATGCAAACACCAATTTTCCAGATGAGGGACTGGGGCACAAAGGGATTTGGAGAATGGTTCAAGAATGTGCCTGGAAGCTCGATTCAGCCTGCGTCTCCCAATGTATGGACTCCCTCCCTAGCTGGGTCATTTTTCCAGCCTAAGCTACAAGCAAAACACTGGTATATTAACTGCTGTGTTGGCTGTCTCGGACCTGGTTTACATGACGCTGCGAAAAATGTTGGATACCACCTTCTTTCCCGCAGGCAGGATTCCACTATCATACTATTTATATGGCAACCAGGACAGAGACTAATTTAAGAAGAAAGTTAAGACAAATTTTAGAAGAAAAATAAAGGCAATGCTGTATTGATTAATTCAGTTCCTGTGTCAAGGAGTTTCCAAAAAGACAGGACATTCAGAAAAAAAACCTGAGTCATCTCAGCACACACACACCTGCACTTTCTGCTGGCAGAACAGCCAAAAGCTTTCTCTAAAACTCAGGACATTTAATTGAGCCTCATGAGATCTGGATGCCAGGTTTGTTTCTTATACTGGTCTCACTATGCAGGGGAAAGAAGAACAATATACCAATTTAGCAATAAGTACAGGTGAGGTACCAGTACTCGGCACTTTCTGGAAACATACCCATTCACTGTGGTGCATTTTCTTATGTTTTATACTGATCTATGTCATGTACCCCACATGGTGCAGCCATGGGTCCCACTCCCCATAATGCAGGGCTTCACTGCGTGAAAGTACACCTGCTGATCATATCTGGAGGGACTTGCCCAGTACCTTGCTAAAATGGGGATACAAGGACAGAGTACAAAGGGTATTTGCTACTGACTTGAGCCTACGACTTTGATTTTTGATACCCATGTACTGATGACAGTAAATGTATAAACCAGAATCAGTCATCCAAAAGTCTGGCACCATAGCTAGTGTAACATGCAACTGTATTTGATAACGCGTGTGGTTGTCTCAGACTGAAAATGACTTCCAAAATCTTCTTTCAATGACAGAAGCTGTCCAGTTTGGCAGCACAAAGTATTAGTCTTGGAGAACACGGCTCAGGGGAGCAAGGAAGGATTGCCAAGTGGCTTCCCACCAGGATGCCTACACTTAAGGCCACATGTAGATGCCTGGATGAAGAGGCACTTACCTGCACAATTTGCATCCTAGTTCTGTGACAGTGCTAAAACCAACGTAGTTGACAAAAGGGAAATGAAGGTAAAAGAACCATGGGGAAATTCAGAGGAAGTATATAATTGTGAAGCATTACCTGGACTTTTTGCATGTACTTACTTCAAAACAGAGTAAAAAAACTGCATCACTTCACTCTGCTAAACATCTGGCCTAACAAATTTGAGTTTGGTGGCACTTCAATCACTGACTATGCACCAGAAGACCTTTCCCTCATACCACCTAAGAGCAACAGAGACCAGAACACAGGTAAATCTGCAAAGGTAACCTTACAGATTGAAGCATTATGCATCCAAGTTCATGAAAGAGTGATTCCAGAAAAGCTTCAGACATAACTGTTTATTTTAAATTTTAAACACAGTATATTTCCTTAAACTGCACCTTGCTAAACTCGTAACTTAGGACTAACGGTATTTCTACCCTGCAAAATGACTACTAAGCTATCCCAAAAGGTTTGGCATAATGACAGCAATGTGTTTTATATTGGCCAAGTTGATTTCTGTGTTTAGATAGGCATAAAAACCTCAGGTGTGTACTATAGGCTTGGATTACAACCAGCTGCTTTTTATCCTTGGAGCCAGTCTTTCATATTTCTTCACTCTTTTCTAACTGACAACTTTTGGTTGAAAATTTGCTGTTTTTCTTGTACAGGCATTGATTTTATAGTCTAAGACCTTTCACGCTGTCCACTTCAAGCATGTTGGAAAACCAAGTAGGCTCCATTTTGTTTAGTCTCATCCCTCAATAGAAACTTTCCACTTGCACCTTCCCCTTTCACAGGAATACTGGACTTAATGCTTGTTAGAAAACACTAGTAGTTACTAGAAAATTATAATAGCTAGGGACTGTGGCACAATAATTTGCACACAAATGTGCAGAGTAACAGACCTGTGACACTGAACTACACTAGTGAGAGACCAAGGTAATTCTAAAAGCTAGCACTGATTTAGGTTGTTTTTCAGTTTTTTCCCCTACCTAATTCTAATATAACCCAAACTTTTTTCTTTCTTCATGCCTTTCCTTTACAACAAGAAATCTGCACATCTGCATGGTATTTTCTGGAAACATTTGGACATATTTCACTCATTGCTAACAGGACATTTTCTCATACAGATTTGAACAGATGAAACTGAGTGAAAAGTTGGGCCTGAACATTTGCCACATTGTTGGCAGTTAATCATTACATTTTCTCATTCCCCACTTCAAACGAATTGAAATCAGATTTCTGATATGATGTGGGTGAACTGTGTGTTTTCTAGTATCGCCTTAATCTACAAGAGTTCATTTTGAACACAGAAAAATGGGTATTTATCCCTTCAAAATACTCAGAAGCGAATGCAACAGACAGAGCTACAGGAATAGTTATTGCTGCAGGACTGGACTACTGCAAATTCTCACGTTTGATAAAATGACTTTGAAACCCATCTAGAAATACAGTTGGTAAAGAGCAGCACTTGTAGCAGTCTGTCCACTGAGTTGGACAGACCAAAGTGAGCGCATAACGTAGTCTGCACCGGCTGGCGTATCCCATTCCAAGTTTGTTGCAACATCCTGATCCTTATCTTCAAAGCACTAATTAAATACAATTCAAAATAAACTCTGTTCATGCAACAGTACCGTTACAGATTCTGAGTGAGAGATGGAGGGAAAGTCTCTGCCGACCTGGGTGAGCATTGGCTCAAGCCCTTGAGAGGCAGGATGTAGGAAAGTTAAGTTCCTATAAATCCAGGATTTTGTTTCTCCCTCACACAACCGTTTTCATAACAATAGTTCAACAGCCAAATGCATGGCGGATTAAATTTAAGAGCCAGCTGCTAAACTGACATGAGTGTTCATGGTTTCACTGAACTCAAAGCAGTTGTACCTGTTCACCACAGCTCAAGGTCTTGAGCGCAGGGCAGCCCATGGCAGAGACTGCACTGATTTTAGAGCTCGAGGGGAGGGCTTTGCTCTGAACCCTTCCAGGAAGCCTGAAAGCCTGTAAAACTGACACCTAGCTGACACTTCTACCTGGGCTAAACCCGAAAACAGGGCAAACCCACAAGCTTATCAGAGTTGTGGCTGGAGGGAAGAGAGATGGTGCAATCTACATAGCTTGTGCATTAGCTTATGTGAAAACTTATTTGTCAAAGGCTGCAAAAGAGTTTGTTAACCATTGAGGAAGCAGATTAGGAAGAGGACAACATCTGAAATTAATCAAAGTATGTCCCCGAGCTGTGTAATTTCTCCTGGATGCTTAACTCTTTTTAGCAGGCCAGCTTTTCTAGATCACCTTCCAAACTAAGAATAAAAAGCGCAGGACGATCCTACAGCGCAACCTCCTGCTCACAGAGATTAGGCGTATACCCACATATATTCCTTTTCATCATCCAGGCAATGTTATCTCAGGATAGGCCATCCGTACACACAATGATTTTCAAAATATATTGCCAGAAAAAATAATGAGTGCAAATACATTGTATTTCCAAGACCCTCAACAAGAGAGTACACCATCCAGTTTTGGTGGCAATTTAATTCAATATGCTTTGGGCTTTAGTGCTACAATCGATGCTATTTTAGTCCTATTGACATCTGTTAAGCCCCTTACATTTGTAACTTTCTTCATGACTACAAAACTATTTTCAGTATGTATTTGTAGACCCACTTCAACATCCGTTTGCCTAAGATTTGGCAAGAAAATTCCTGAGGAAAAGAAAAGCACAAATTCAAGTGATATGGTATTCTCTGCTCTGCTTATGACTTCAGTGGAGCACAGGCATAAATGGCTTGTGAAATGGAGACTGATTTAATTAAGTTCTTAAAGTATTTACCTCTACATCCCTTAAGTGATTCACTTGTTAAAACAATTTTAGAGCCTTTTTGTGAATATTATTTCTCTCAAAATTCTCATGAAATGACTTACCAACCGTGTGCATGTTTTAACACGTCACTGGCACTGCATAGGAAAAGCAACCCTACTGGACTTTCCTTTTGAAATCAGCAAATTCACCCACTACAACTACATACGTTTGAATGTTGTGGGGTTTTTTTCCTTTTGCTTTGAAAGAGTTTTTTTCTTCTTTTGGGTTGAATTACATTTAAAACATTCAAAAAGTCCTTACTTCAATACCAAGGGAAGCAAAAGATTCACACAAGGCACAGAGAACAACTTGCTAGTTAAAATTTGCATTTAACCTTGCAATCTAGGACCCAGACAGAAGCAAAGTAGAAAGAAAAAATTAAAACAAGATGTGAGATAGGAATCTTTAATCAACCTCGTTGTATCAGCCTGGACCCAGAATTCCACCCTGTCTTCTGAGGTTACCCAGCACCACTTTGAAAATGGATTACTTTCCACCGAAAACAATGCCAAAAAGGGGCTTTAGCTCCCCTGGGGGAAATTAAAACAGCCTGGATCATCAAATGGGGAAAAATAATCATTATCAGTAGCAGTCAGAAATGAGGGGAAAGAAAAGGTGAAACCAGACTCAGGTTTTGGACCACTTAATGCCTTAGATGTGCCTTTGAAGACTGAGGTAGAGTGGCAAAAGTCTGTGGGTTCGTGATGCAAAGGAACGTTTGCTTCTCTAGTGGATGATATAAACACCTAGGTGTTTCCCAAGATGTTTGGTTCAGAAATGTGCTTTTTGTAAACACTTGGTAGCCAGTCCTGGAGAGGGTAAAGCACTAATACAGTATTGTACACTTTCTATTATCAGGCCAAAGGGAATACCAACATACATAAAAGATAATATAAATATTACCTCATACATGCTAACCGATGAAAAATACATTATAAGGACTTAATATAGCTTAGCGCATATATGTCTTTAACCTGGTGTCCCTTGTTTTGGGCGAGAGACATTTTCCAAAAGTCCTTGCCATGGTCATCAATCCGAGACTCTACCTGCAGGTGATCCACCACAGAGCTCCACAGGACTCTGGGCTGACAGCTGCCAGTGTGAACAAATGCCTCAGGCGCCTTTACAACCAGGCTAAAAATAACTTGCAATATGATGCAAAAACTTAATTCCAACTTCAGCAGCAGCAACATACTGCTGGCAGAAACAACAAGAAAGTGGTGAAATATCATTTCCCAGATGCTGTGAGGTTGAAACAAGGTTTGCGTTACGGCACATGGTCAGTTAAGGCAATGTCCTTGATAGGTTCGTCTACCCACTTAAAAAAAAAAAAGTAAAAATTAAGGAGCAATTCTGAAAGCACTGTTAACTAACATTCATTGACTGCTAGTTTTGTCCTTTAAAAAGTAAACTATCTTGCACGAATGCTCCATGCTACCAACGAACGCTAAAAGAAAACTTGCTTGACATAGATATTTCCTATTTTTGTAACTTCTAGCTTCTATAAGATGGTCAGGGCCTTGGCCCTGCTATAGCCCTCTTTTGCACTTATACAGCAGTACACTGCTGACCTCAGTTATCACAGAATCACAGAATTTTCAGAGTTGGAAGGGACCTCTAGAGATCATCTAGTCCAACTCCCCTGATAAGGCAGGATTGCCCAGAGCACATTACTCAGGACTGCATCCAGGCGGGTCTTGGAAATCTCCAGAGAAGGAGACTCCACAACCTCTCTGGGCAGCCTGTGCCAGTGCTCTGTCACCCGAACTGTAAAGAAGTTTTTTTTTTTTTGTATTCATGTTCCCTGGAAGCCAACAGCAGGTAACCATACACCTATAATTAAGTACATACTTGAATGCTTTGTTAAACAGGGAAAGACTGATGAATTGCTGCCTATATAACTAATGATGAAATAGTAGTAATGTACGTTTAAATTGGGATTACACTGTAAATGTTTTATGCCAGGGATCTATTAGCCATTGATGACTGGAAAGCTGTCTACAGCCAGCCTGTGGCAGGTCACTGGCACGGTCACACACTGTTGGATGTGTCTTGCAACAGACCAGCAGTAGCCCTAAGAGGCTGGAATATGCTGATAGCACTCTTCTCTTTAAATAACATGGCAGAGGAAGGGTACTGCTAATTTCTAATTTCCAGTCTAACATCTATATAATACCAATCTGACACAGGAGGCTCTTTCTGCTCACTAACAAATAAGTCATCTAAGATCAACTTTCTTCCCACTTGTCAGTTCCTCAGCCTGACACCACTGGTGCCTCTTACCCCATGTAAGGGCAAGCAGCACTAGTGCAGTCACTGCTGGAATTCTAATCACCTCCCCAGTAACTTTGTTCAGAATAAATTTAGACCACAGCACTAAAATTATCAGCAACTTCTGAAAATCCATCTCTAGAAGCACCTATTGACGCTTAGAGGGGTACAACTGCAGAACTAGCAATAGCAAGGAATACAATGACAACAATATAGACAGGCTCTCAGCAAATTTCTTACAGTCCTTCTTTCTCACTAATTTCAAATTTTATTTCTCCTTGCTGCCCCCTTCCCCTATTCCTGTACAGAAGTATCGCTGGATGCCTGAAGTGAACTTGGAGCTGGGTGCCAAAATTAAAGGTGAGTGTGACAGACCCAAGGTCCTTGGCTGCACATGCGTGCTGCAGGGGACAAACACATGCAATAATACACTACACCAATTGAGCAAGGGCAACAGAGCCAGCAGCTCTATGCAAACAGAGCAGAGCACGTAACAGTACAGGGTCAAAACCATTACAGAATTTGACCAAAACCCCCCCAAAAATCAGTGGAAAAGAGTCAACCACCTCCACTGCTGAGTATATCAGACCTGGTCAGAGCTTTTGAGAAGGCAAGAAACCATGTGTCGCAGCTGTGGCAGCTGAATGACTGTATTCTTCCTGCATCTGATTAGAGGGATTTGTCCCAAGACTTAATTGGCAATTTTACCATTTTTTTTTTTTTTTTGTTCAGCAGTGTTAACACATTTTTTGCTGCCTTTGCTGCAGAGAAGGCACCAGCATAGTAGGGCTGCAAATTAGACCGTAGGTGCGTTGCAAATTCCAGGGATTCATTTCTCACAGAAAGTCAGAACCACCTTTAAGTGCGTAGAGCAGCTGTCCCAGCGCACACTGATAGTAAGCCTGCCATACCTTCAGTTAACTTCTGGCACACAGACAACGACTTAGATCTCTTCCAAGACAGTCAAAGAATAATGAAAAAGCAACTTTGATGCTACCTGAAACCAAACTATTCAAAGCACATTGCCTACATTCCTCAGCTGCAGGCACCAAGCCAGGACATGGAGATAATCATTTGGGCTGGTGATGGGGGAGGGAGAAAGGAGCTTAAGGACCAGAGAGCTGAAGTACTCTGGTCAAGAAAATCTAGACAGAATTTAATCTGCAAGGTAGCAATACAACTGTGTTTCTTCCCCATCCCACTCCCATTAGGTGCATTAGAGAACTAAAATAATCATGGACATGGTAATTTTTCCTTTTTTGTTTGTTTTATCTGTTGTATAAAAAATGAGGATCCATACCAAGCAAACCATTTCTGTCTCATCTGGCATCAGTTTTTCCAACTGCGGCTAACATTTCCCATTTCAAGAGCGCAAACTGCCCAGCATAATGCCCAGCCATCAGTGGAACATTTTACATGGGGGAAAAGCTTCTCCTCATCTTCTCCCAATCATGAACCCTGCCCTGCAAGCCCAAGATTTGATAACCATAATTATCTTACTTTTACATATCTACGTCAGCCCAAGATAAAAGAGTTCTTTCAATACTGCAGCATCTGTTCTTTGACTTGATAATCTGCTGCAGCAGTGAAGATTGCACATTGTAGAAAAAATTGTCGTGGTTAGAAAAGGCCCTTGGGGCACAGAACTCTTTTTCCTCCTTGTGTTATGAAAGCTGTCAGGGGTAAGGTGGAGACCATCAGCATTTCTATGTCACTACAGTATCCAACAGCAACTTTCTGCAACTTAGCCACTTGGGGAAAAGTTCCTGGAAATTTCTTAGTGATTCTAACCATGGATTCAATTTCACCAATTACGGACACTGTTGAGTTGCTAACAATAGCTAACATATCCTGCTCCAGCTACTGGGTCATACAGATCTATCCCGAACAGGTCTACATGGTAAGAGGAGCAGCAGTCCCTTCAGGCCTTAATGAACTTCCTAAAGTTGGAGAGCCAACAGATGGGAGAATGGTGTATTTGTGGCTTTACCTACACTTCCAGTAACAGTGTCCTTAAAAGTGGGTTGTGCACTCCACTGGAGGAGACAAACCCAAGGCATATATACACTCTGGCCTTCAGCTTTTGCCTCCTTGTATGTAGGGACCAACAAAGAATCCTCTGAAAGCAGGTACCAGACTTTGTCTTCTCGGGGTCTTCAGGCACTAGAAGGAAGGCACTCTGAATTGTCTTCCCCAGCACTCAGCAAAGTTGAGCAGTGTACAATGGTGAAAATGTAGAAAGGATTTGCATTCATACAATTGAAAGGTGGAACAAAACACACCAAAAAGTGGTTCCAAAGAATGTCTTGGGAACTTCAACTGCAAGACCAAAATATCTTCTGTATGGTCAATTGCAATGAGGGCATCTTTAGTGCCTTTACTTTTAAAAGCAGAGTATCTGCCAACAGCACAAACAAGTACAAAAACAGTAGAAAAGAAATAACAGCTCAGCATGCCCTGGTTTCCACGCAGAGTGTTATGTACTCATTTAGAATTTAAAATGCAGTCTGTTTATACCCTAAATGAATACATAATACAAATGCATTTAACAAAAGAACACCAAAAACATATAAAATGAGAATTTTGGAGAGTGTCTTACCTTTGACCCAATAAGCGTGTACAGCCATTGGATGGTTTCATTATGATTTATTACGCCATTCATGCCATCAACATAGAGCATAATCTGGCCCAAAGCTATTGTAAAGAAAAGAGATAAAATATAATCAGATCTGGTGAATATTTTTTATAATCCTAAGCATTGCTAACAATTTTCTATAAGCAGGGTTTTCCAGAGACGTGGGGAGCTCAACTAACGGAAGATATATTGGGCAAGCTTGTGCTGGATGAAATCCTCGGCAACTGCAGTAACTTTACTGACTTCATCTGAATGATATAAGTGTGAATTTCATCCAGGAACAAGCACAGGCACTTGTTTCTTCCTAGAAGATGCCACATTTTATTGCCCTAAACTCTGCAAACAGGACTCTAGACACTGCTTACTGTCACAACAGTTCCCCCATCTGCAATGCTTTGCATCTTGTGAGCCAAGACTTTTAACATTTGTTGCAGCATCATATAATGTTTGGAATTAGTATATTTGGATTAAGTTGACTGCTTCAGTTAATTCCAATAATACAAAATTAAAGCAGGGCAATTAACACCAGTAAGGACAGCAAATATTCACCATTGCACAGCGCTGTCTTCCAAATTAGTTTTGTATTTTAGTGAGAAAATACAACAGAGCATGGTTAGCAAAGAAGCATCTTTATTCATTTATTGTAAAGCATTTATAGCAACTTTTCAAAACATGCAAATAAAATATTTCCTAATACTAATTCCATAGTTTGCAATCCTGATAATATGAGACTTTATAGAGACAACAGTTACTAAATCTTTTCTGACTGATAAGGACAGACATTTTTTTGTAAGGATTATGAAAAGTGGATTAGCAAAATTCATCTATCATCTTCAAAAGTTTCCACTGTTAGATCTTCTGCTTTATAGCAGGAGATCAAAGCACAGTGGGATGAAAAAGAAATCACTGATGTAACACCTTTCAGCACAGCCTGTTGGCATAACAACTCAATTACCTAACGCACAACCTGACAGGCCCCCAGTACACCGCTTTATGGGGGAATAAAAGGAAAAAAATCCACAGGGTGAGAAAAAATACGACATAATTAATCTTTCAAACACATTCCGAACATTTGCTAAGTTTTGCACAGGTTGTGCACAGTACAGCAATGTTTTCCTTGAGGGCGGATTTTCAAAGACGTGAATGTTAGGCAAGCACTTAAGGACTCCTATAGCTAAGCAGCTAACTTTCATTTTTACATCAAGTCTCCTTTTTCCTTTGCTCTAGTTAGTCTACTTACAGTTAAAAAAAACAAGGTACTAATTTTAGGTACTTATATTCCTTATCTAATCTGTAACACCAAGCTGGAAGCAAAGTCACCCTACACAGTCAATGAAGATGGAGTAAAAACAAGAGGGCTACGGCAAGGAGGTAACTCGTATCTCAGGCAGGCTGCGTTGCCACTGGGGTATGCCCATCTCTCGCTGCTCCTCCTCTCCAGGAAGCAATCATTCATCACTCTCTGAAGACACGTGTCTCAGGTGAATAACATTAGGTGGGAGGAACACAGGCCCATGTGTTAAGGTAAAATAAAAGATGTAAGCCAGTCAGCAAAAAGAGATAAGAACTGTACTGACTGAACAAATGGCTGCTTTGTAGCATTTCCTTGCAGGTAGAGGAAAGATAACACTGCTATCCCAGGCGTAATCAAAGTTCTTAATTCTTGTTTTTACTTCCTTTCAATGCTAAAAAGATTTGGCCCTTGATCAGGATGAGATCCAGTCATGATAAGGTCACCAACCCCCTTGGTCTTTTTCTTGCAGATTCTTTTGTTGGGGGTGAAGGGATTTAATTTGAATTTGAAACAAATGTGAAACAAATTTTACTCTTGGCACATGCTTTCCAAATTAATATAGAAATCAAAGACAGCAAGAAGTCTGCTTTTAAAGGGAAAACATGCACACAATACAAAACTACTCCACTGCTTGTACTTAAGACCAGTTAGACTGGATGCATAAGTGAGATCTGGGATGCATTACTCTTCAGCCTCTTAGACGTGACTCTTCATAACAACAACAGGTTAAGGCAAACTAGTAGACTTTAGAAAGAAGCCACAAAAGAATTTTAGGGATTCCTGACAATTTTCATATGCTACCACTAATCTTGCCCTCCCTAAACCCTCCCACCATCTTTTTTTTTTTTCCTCCATTATCAATGCTATCCCAAGTATATGATAGTATCTGTATCTTTCCAGCAACAGAATGGGTCTTTTGATATAGGTGAAAAATTACTCACACATGCAAAAAAACACTACTGCTGCCACTTGAACAAGTGGCCAATAAGTTTCACAGGACAAAGACTTAGAAAGAACGCTATGAAATGGCCAAGATGAAAGACAAGTTTGCTATGGAGTCATGCTGTCCACATAAAAGTCATTACTTCAGTAATTATCTGCCACACATCAAATTATCAGCTGCTGACAGACCTTGCTGTGGAGCTTCACATTGCTATTTCCTGTCTTCAGGGGTCAGAAAAATGAAAGCAAGACATTATAGGCAGGGTTGAAGAGAAATCAGCTTTCATTATGAGGAAGAGTAAACTAGGTAGAATCTGTACATACTTTGTACAAAGCTGATGCCTTACAAATTCTTAGGCAGAGAAGTCCATGAGACGAGTTAAAAAAAAGAGAACGTTGGGGTTTATACCATGAAGAAGAAAAGGTAACACCTAGCAACCATGAAACAAGATGGCAAAATGGAAGAGACCACAAAAACGCCAGGCAGGAGCAGGCTGGTGGGCTGGAGGTTCTCGGGCTCTACCGGGGCTCAGGTCTGGCTGAGTGGGGCACAGCAGTTTTGCACTAGAAGGAGACAGACCGGCCACAGAGCGCTCTGTACTGTTTTATATTCTTTGCAGCTTTTCTACCCAACTGATAGCCTACCTCCCAGCCCACGATCGTAGCTTGCTGAAATGGCTGCAGCTACAGTGCAAACTCCATGCGCCCACCACCACCCCACGTGTACGCGTCTACCTGCACACATACCCACCAGCAACACGCAGGTCCTCGCCAAGAAAGGGCACACTAATTTGCAAGGCAATCTGAGGTTGTTGAGAAGGCCAATCTAGTCCAAAATCATTTAAGTTCGCGTTTGTACGTGCCTTCAACCAAAGTCCTTTTTTTCACTGAAAAACGAGGAGGCTATTTAATCCATTTAATCCCATCTCTCAGCTAACTGGAATTCTTTTTGGAAGTATATCAACAACCTACTTGCATTAGGAAAGCTTACTATTGTGCAACAGGGGGCTGGGAGAGGGGGGTTTAAATATGGAGCAGACTTAATTTGGAATTTCTTTGTTCCCACTACCCTTGTCAAACCCTTAATCTTATGTGAAAGTAGTGTGTGACTTTACCCATAGCTATTTTCAAGTGGAAAATTGCTGGATTTCTTAGGAAAGGCTTAGGCTAGAAAAGGACAGACCAGCCAGAAACTTCATAGATTTCTGTGAAATAAGAGGTTTAAGAAAGCCTCTAAAAACTTGCCAGTATTGGCACTGATACTCTTCTGGGATCTTTCCTGTACAAAATTAACAGGACCAAAGGGGAAAAACTCTAGCACAAAACATCACAATGAACATCACTTTAAGTAAAAGTCTATTTTTCGCACCCAGACTGTCACAAGTTTCAGAGCTGTTTCTTGCCCACACACCTGCTTCTCTCATCTGCTCTATCTGCCTCATATTTTACCACAAGACTAACTTAGAGAAAGCAACAGCGCTGCATGAACACAAACACTGTTTTCTTACTGTTTCCTGTGAGTCAAAACCCCATTCATCGTGTCAAGAGCTATGGCAGGGATGCATCTTCTGATTGCACTTGTTTCCATCAGAATAAGCGAACATTCAGGGTCAAGTGGGCCAAAATCAGACCTTGTCACAGCAGGTTTCAGCTCCCAAGGAAGCTTCTGGCCCAGGTTCATCAGGAGCTGTGGTGCACGCGACAGGCTGTATACAGCAATAGGCCAGCATGAACGACATACAGAACTGTGATGAAAGTAACGGGGAAGAACCGGCTGCTAAAAGTTGTCTTTCTCATTGTTAGTTAAAAATCTATCATCATCATTTAATGAGAAATTAAGGGTTTATGTGTTTGCCTTCATTCCACTCGGAAACAAATTACTAGCTTACGTATGCTGTCCTGGGCACCAAAAAGACATACTCTGTCAAAGTAAATGTCCCAATCAAGAACAAAATTTCAGTATTTGTCTAGTGAGGGATCCCAGGAGGGAGATAATACAGTTATCTATTATTCTATTACAAAACACTAGAGAATTATTCTGAAGAAAAAAAAAAACCACCTCAAAACGTCTTGTCCGTGTTTCCCCATTAGAGACAGGCAAGAGCTCAGCTACCAAGTGGGACTACCTTGATTTTGAACACAAAAATCCCCAGCTCAGCTCATTTCGGACACGCTGGATGTCGGGAGCTTCTACTTCTGCTTGTAGCACATACCCACAGAGCACACTCGCACACGCATCCTTGGGGAAGAGCTTACTATCTCCATAACATCCACTGCTATTGGACAGTGTTTTCGCTGATGAGAAATCATTATTAAATACAACTTTCGTACCATCCAGCTACTTGAAACTTAACAAAATCACAGCAGAGCCCCTTGCTTCTAAGAAGTGACATCAGATAAAATGGATGACCTGGCCTCTCCACTGCTTCTGAACATGATCTTACAGAGCAGCGCTGTGCCAAACCTTATGACTCACACTCATTACATGGGGCTAGAACCAGCTAAAATTTTTAGTTGGGTTACCCCCCCTCCTCTGTCCGCTGTTAGTTTTGGTACGGTTGCTCTTAGCTTCAGTGCAAAACCTGATGTTTACACACCTATTCCCATTTCTTTACTCCTGTCAAAGATATCTGTCATCTAGGAAGATAAAACCAATCTTATTTCTGACCAAAAATGCACAAATATTTTATTTCTTATGAAAGTTTCTTTAAATCCCATCTCTTTGCTTAATCCTTTTTTTAAAATCTCCTGTTCATTTGTTCTTTCCATTATCGCACACATCATGGCTGAAACATGCTAAGAAATTAATTTGCAGAACTCCCATATTAACCATGTACGGAACTTCTGTTAACGGGATTAACCAAGAACTGAACTTTCTCACAAAAAAAAATCACAGAATTAAAGTTATAAGCTGAAACTGCAAAGATGGTAAAAATACTGCATTGCTAATGTAAATCCAAAGTTTCTATGCTAGCTGACACTATTAGAAGTCTAGCTTTTAGACTTTTTTTCCCCCCCATCTACTTTAATGGCAAAATAGACAAAGATACAATAAAACTCATCCATTTTTAATACTGAAAATGAGTGACAAAAGTGACAACCAGAATTTTTGCCTGGATCACAGGATCAAAGGAAGCTGCAGTCCAGAGGCCACCCCTGGGCAAAGCCGAACAAATCAGGAGGCCTGGACACAACACCTTCCTGGGCAATTAATACAGTTTTCTGCAGCACGCTCGGGTCCAGCAATGTACATTGCTGCCTGTGGTTATAACGGAGCGCGTACAACAGCAGCATGCTGCAACTTGCCTTTAAAAGCACATGTTATTTAAAAAACAAGGTCAAGCTCACCAAGAAACAAAAATCATAGAGTATCTCGAGTTGGAAGGGACCCACAAGGATCATCGAGTCAATCCTTTCTTTACTTGGCAGCTAAAAACATGCCTTTGCTATTGTTTTAATTCTAAAGAGACAGCACGTGTATTTTGACACTTATTATTTTAATGAGTCCGTTAAAACTCCATGTTAAACAATATTTTCTTAAATGGCACAGCCTAGCAATAGTTTCCACTGTCTACAAAATCCCACAGGAAATACTGGAGCAGATTTATAACTCTGACATTCCTGGCACAAAGGAGAGACCTTAGCTCTGTGTTATTATTATTATTCCGTTCTACCTAATTGTCTGTCTTTAACAATAACCTTAGTTTTGGTGAACCCCGGGGGCCGCTAGCAAAGAAATATTCTTTCATTGCTGATTACTACATGAAAACGAAGGGAAACAGGGCTGCCAGCTCTGGACTCAGAGCAGAGCTTCAATCAACCAAGAGTCTGGGAAAACCTGTCAAAGCTTTGAAGCCTCAATGACATTTACAGTCATTTGTGCTGTAGGTACTCAGAAGTCATCCACAAAGAACACAAACATTTTTCATCCTCAGAAACCGATTGCTGATAACACCTTGTCAGTAAAGCAGGCGTAGGGACCACAGAACCTTTACGAGCCTAATTATCCACTTAGAAAGGAGGTTGTGACTGCGGTTTTGGGGGGAGTAGCAGGTTCTCCCCCTCCTCTCTTTTTAGGGAAAGGTACTTGCACAGCCAGTGCCTCCATAACTCTCTGTTCTGAGGCTCCATAATTTGAAGGGCTCTACTTATCCTTTCAGACTCACATACACATCTTCTTTCCCTCAAGCCTACTTCCCAACAGCTCTCGGCATCCCCAAGGCTCAAGTGAAGAGAAACGCAGCCCTTCCCATGGCCAACACATGGCAAGTCCAGGACTGTAGAAACCCCATACAGAGAAATTTTCTCCTCTTCATGTTCCCTCTGTCACCCTTTTCCTGTGGCGTTTCTCTCTTTAAAAACCAGTACACAGCAAGGTCAAAGGGCGTAAGGCGGCTTTAATCAGCTCAAATGTTTCAGCAAAAGCTGGTCCTTTATACATACCAGGCAACACCTGTGGCAGCACACAAGTTTCACCAAAGCCAAAGGAGCACGTCAGAATTGCTCCTCTTCCAATATTTCTTTTGTCATATTTCTTACAGTATACTTGAGTTCAAAGAAAGAACAGACTCCCACCCGACTCTGTCAGCAGTTAATGCAGCATGCTGAATGCCTTTTTATATGAACGGAAATCTGCCTTACATATATGCATTATAAAAACTTTGCATGATTAGTCATAATTGCTATAATCGTTATTTTATGTCGCAGCCCTCACATCTTAAATGCACTATAGTCCAGCATGCTTTACAAGATGAATAATGCTAACGTACGATAAGCTGAGTAAAGCTTATATAGCAAAAGGTAAAAACATTTCCGCATAACAAAGAAATAAGTAATTAAAATACCTTATTAATAAATAAGCAAGTCTACTCCAACATCAGACTACTATTTTGCAAGCTGAATAAAAGCATGAAAGTATGATGGAAAAAAGGAAACAAAGAATTAAGGAAGAAAGTAAGACTGGAGAAGGGAAAAAGACAAAAGAAAAACGAAAAAAAAAAGATTATTTTAAGAGATGACCATTCATCCTTGTCCTTCATGATGCAAAATTCCTGCGGAAAAAGAGAATGCGTGGTAGCCCTGAATTAAGATGACACATTATAATGAATGCCTATATAGCGCTGAATTAAGGCAGCTGCTTCTTAACTGAATCAATATAGGCTGTAACACTGAATATTTTTCAAACATATGTACGAAGTTACATATTTTTCTTAAGAATTTAGACTTCTGAAGTTTTCAAGGATTTTCTCAGGATACTGCCACATTGGCCCACAGAACTTCATTTCTCAAGGAACAGGACATGACGGCAAGATTGCCAGACAGATTTTCTTGAGAAATATTCTGCAAAAGCATCATGCCAGTGCAGGACACTACCCATGGAAATACTGAAGAATTAACTCCAACGGGCGTACACCCAACTCCCAGCTATGACTTCTTGCACTGAGTACTGATACTCCAGCAAAAGAGAAGTAGTTTGGTTTTAGGGCAGAAATTAAGATCTGTTTTAAAGGATTAGGTGTCTCTTCTCATCTCCAATAAAACAGTTCACACACCAATTTCAGAGAAGACTCATCTTCAAATGTATTTTAATTTTTTATAATGGATTTATCATGCTTAGGCATCCAAGCGCTTTACAACAGCAGTAAAACTGAATCAGAGGATCACAGGTTGGATGAGGTTGGATGGCATCTCTGGAGAGTGCCTAGTCCAACCCCCTGCTCAAACCAGGGAAATCCAGAGCAGGTTGTTTAGGACCCTGTCCAGTTGGGTGTTGAACATATCTCCAGGGGTAGAAACTTCACAACCTATCTGGGCAACCTGTACCAGCACTCAGTCACTCTCACAGTTTTTTGGGTTTTGTTTGGGTTTTTTTTTTTTTTTTAAGTTTATATCAAATTTCCTGTATTTCAGCTAGTGCCCATGTCTTGCCTCTTGTCCTTTCATTACATACCACTGGAGTCTGGATCTGGCTTCTTTGTTCCCTCCAATCATATATTTAGTCCCTCCCATAATATTTAAATTGAATTAAACTGAATTTAAATTGAAGATTAATCCATAGTCAAGAAACACTAACTACACTGAGCTAGAAGCCAGGAAAGAAAATTTACCTTAAATTTAGGATTAAACTAGGGAAACTTAGCGAGACTCCCAAGTTAAGAAGTGATACCTTAACCCTTCTATTTGGAAGCCGATGGTGTAATTTAGTCTGGCAATGTGCTAGACATGATGGATTTCAGGGTCTTTCCTTCTCCATTAATCATCATGAACGTAAGCCTTCTGTCTGTGTAAACAATACTAATCCTGACTTTGAAGGTACAAAGAGGGAAACACAAACCAACTTTTGCAGAATGGAAAAGATAATTTTTGCAGCTCCCTCTCCTCAACTCCTCAGACACCTATTTATCCTGCACAAAGAAAGGTCCCACAGGTGCTAGCTGTCTTTTATCAATCATTATCAACTACACACAGCACATCAGTTAGGAATTCCAGCATCTCCTTTACATGCCAAAAACCTAAGCCTTGAGAATGAACTCAGCATTCGGACTGGGAAACACCTTAGAGTCAGATATGAGTTCAGAAGAAAATGCAATCAAGATTCAGTCTTAGCAAAACCAGCTTATTTTGACTGGCAGAGTCTGTGTGCCCTTACACCTGGGGCAGAGAAAACTCTGAGGGAATACAGGAAACAATTTTTTTCCTATTATATGCCAATAGGATTTTCACTGACTGCAGTCAGGCACTTTTGCGGTGACTATGAAAAAAAGCACACTGTCTTGGGGTTTCTGCCCTATGTGGAAAGTAAAGAGAAGCAAGGGGTAACACAGCTGGGCTGTTTAACAAATGGACTGACATTAAAGCACAAAAAGAACATACGGTAGAGTAAAAATGTTCACATCCTAAGCACTTTCAGTGATCAACAGTATTTCTTGTTAGTACAACAGTAAACCTTCCAGGATGAAACCTGCCAGTTTTGAAGTGAACAAATGATAGATTCTGACTACTTATTTTCCCTCCTATTTTTCTTGCAAAAAATGCCACATTTCCTAATGTTTAAATTTTTCCTAAACAAAAAGGAAGATTCTTGGGAAGCAAAAAGAGGAAACATAAGAATTCCCAACACTATGGTATAATAAGAGGAATAAAAGAAAAAAAAAGGGGGGGAGGGGGGGGGAATTCCTGTGCCAGTTGAAACTTTAAACATTGCTCTACCCCATAGACTTCAGCACAGTCTTTGTACAGCACAAACATCAATCAACGATCTTTTCTTGTCATGTAGTAATGTGTTTTTGCTACCATGGGTGCTAACATTTCCCAAGACTGCAGTTCCTTGTTTTTTAAGCTCAACTTCATTCTCCCAGGTGCTACACTGGGCACATTAACATGGGCCCAGTTTAGCATCCTGAAATAACAGCATTGCAATTGGTAAGGTAGCTAAATACACTTAAACCAGACTTTGGCAGGGAGGCTTGCAGTGAGTCAAAATGATTTCAAGTGGCCATGTAAAGTTACTTCTGCTACTCAAAATCCCAAAGCCAGTCTTCAAAATTCATATATTGTGGCATATTCTCAATAAGCATGGACTTCTAAAAATTATACACCCTATATGCTTGAAGAACACAATACAAAAAAAGAAAGATGAATGACAGTCAATGAAACTAATAATCCTACCATCAGTGTTTCACATCACTTCCCGCACAGGGTTTTGCGGGAAACAATATGTGCTGCCAAAAGTGACACTTTGGTAGCCTTCCAATTCTTAGTCAAATTAAAACTCTGCTTAGTCTAGCTGGCAGTCTAAGGTGTGCTTGGGGAATAAATACTGTGGAAGAGCTACACTGAGAACAAAAAATACAAGTAAATTTCTCCAGCTATATCCATTCTATATTAAGTGGGTTTTTAATTCCCACATAGTTTCTTCACTTGGCAACATATTCCAAACGGCCTTCCGTCTTCTCCCAAAATAAGAGACCATGTATGAAAAAGTCTCACAACAAAAAAAAAGAAGCATTATTTTAAGAACCACTACAAGATACCTCGAGTAGGTATCCCTTCTAACATTTCTCAGTGCTTGTTGCTAAATGGACAACAGCTATAGGATTTTAGACAAGCCTGAAAGTTCCTATGAAGCATTGGCTTTCTTGATCTGAATAGACAGAAATGCAACAAGTGAACAGACAGCACAGAAGCATTAAGATTATTCTGGGGACACTTGAGTAGTGTTTGAAATGTTAGGGGCAAAAAGGTAAAGTAACTGCTTTTTAATTTTTTTTTTCAACATAAACCTAAGATTTCTTCAGTGATTTGTCATCTTGAAACCTACTGATTTAAAGATCACTGTGGAGGAGCACAGAAAGTCATGTTTTCCCCGTCCACCTATATTCCAAACCATCCAAAAATCTTTGTTTTCCTACCCTGCTCAGGAAGGACTAACTCAAGAGCAGCAATCAGTAGGATAAATAAGTATCCACTATACTTTAAGTTCAGCAACTAAATTAACACAGTTCTTAAGTGAAGTGGGAGACGAAAGTGTATCTGTTGAAAGCAAAGGCAAGACTGTTAAGTCTCACTGTCTCAGCCTTCTCACCATAGTGTGCTGGCTACAAAAGATTCAAATCAAACAGCCTGAAAATAAAAGCAGATTCAATCCAGATCTCTGTGTCTTTGTCTATTGAGGGATGCAACCCAACATCAAGTGATTTTAAGGAAAAATGCATCTGTCACTTTTTATTCACTAAGCTGCCTTAAAAACAAAAAAGTGAGTATATTCTTCTAATTTTCTTCACCGTAATTACACCGTAACAGATGCCGAAACTGAATTCCTGATACACTTTTCAGATATTTATTGCTCTTCAGCATGCTCAGCCTGTCTCTAGCGTTTTGGATAGACTCCACCCTGCAGTAATGTGCGTGCCATTAAAGAATTCACTTTCATCTCCCGAATTTATGCTTGTTAGGGCAAATTAATGAAAGACTCTATTCTTTCAGTACCCACTAAACAAAGCCAAAGTCAGCACTAGAAAGCAAACTGATACAACACTTCATTAAATGTGCTTTCTATTCTTTTTGTTTCAAGTATGTCTGCTGCTATGTGAAATTTAGGGTTATACAGTCTCCTTTCAAATCTCACCCTAAAGAATGTGCTCAAGTCACAAGTTCACATCTCGCATTTGAAGTGGACTTCCCATGAGAAAAAGGTGCAGAGACATCATTACAAATCCCTTTAAGTACAGAGCTCACACTCTTCCAAAATATTGATTGAAAATGCTGGTTTGTGTCTCTGCTCATTCATCTCAGATAATGAGCAAAGATTCCTTCCAAATTAACTGTAATTCTCTTCTAATCCCTCTATTCTTTTTTTTTTCCCTTTAGCACGGTGACAGTGAGAACTCCTTTGAATACTGAATCCCATCTTATTACAGCAATTCTTAAAAGAAAAACATAGCGAAATCATCTTCATCAGTGTCATGCTCAGACTTCACTCCTCTCTGGATTTAGATAGGTGAATAGCTAAGCAGAATGAACACCAATATCATTTTTTCCCTCTTCTGAAAATTCTCAGGCAAAGATACATTTACAAAAAAATACTAAATCCTAATTTCTGATCAACAGAAAGACAGTTTAAACAATCTCTTTACAGACTCTTTTACAGAATCACTTTACTTCTTTACCACATTAAAAAAAAAGAATAAAATAGGTTCAGAACAAAAGAAAAACGTTTGGGCGTTTGACCTCAAAATGTGAAGTCTGTCATTGGTGACCAGTTGTCACCTGTGTGGTGGCAGGGAGAGACAATCATGTACTGGCTGAACATGAACAGAAAGGTGATGGATTCATTCAGGTTTGACGGTCTACATTTCTTATTTACCGAAACTATGTAAATAAGAAATACAGTTGGAACAATCACATTTTATTTCCAAAAACATTTTTGAGTTATTTTATTCCATCTTCTCGATACTATTACAATTCAGTGACCGCAACATTGTTGGTAATCCTCAGTGTGAATGCAAGCATATTTCTATGACTCTACTACTGGTCAGCACCCCATCGGCAGGAGTTACATAGGACCAGGACCCCTAGATAACACCAACACTGAAAGAAGATGGTGCAAAGGCTTTCTGGAGACAGGGAAATTTAATAGGTCCTTGTGTTAGACAGTTTGCAGCAAGGCTGCCGAGGTCTGCTCCGTAAGCAATAACCTCGGGCTCCGTATGGAAGCTGCTAAATTAATTCCAGACCTAAACCAGTCCTGTAAGTATCACAGACACTTCTGCACAACACTCCTTCAGTAAGTGATGTGGAGTGAACCCAAACCATCTGTGCATAACTGGCGTAGAAGACTATGCATCTATGGCACAGTTAGTCCACAATCAAGTCAAATCCCCATAGGTAATTAAAGTTTTCTGAGTACTTACTTAGAAAGAAGTTAAGAGAACATTAAGTGTACAACATTCAAGCACTTGAAATTTAAGAAATGACAGAATTAAGATTCCTGTAGAAAACTTCATTCAGCACATTTTGTGCAGAAACTTAACTACGTCAAAATCAATTTCAAGAAACATTATTTTTGAGCTTTGGAGCACTACTTTATTCAAAGCAAGTGCTGGAAAATACTGTCTAAAAAAGCACTTTCTCAGTGTGTGGTCCTCAGAATTTTTTACTGCAAACCTCCTGTGAAGACAGAGTATTTAATTTCCTGCAAGGTTTTCTATGATGTTCATCAATATACTAAGTGCTTCACCAGGTCGGAATACATTTTCTGCATAGCACACCGATGAGGTAAAGAAATGGTTCGGTTCTGTTCTGCAGGGAAGTCGAGGCTTCTGCTAGCTCTGGACATCACATCTGAGACACGTGACAATCTGATTTTTCAGAATAACTTTTGATATAATCGTGCTTCAAGCACCCACAGAAGAGCTGCCACCGAGTTTAGGTTCAGCTCTGTGCAGTATGACAGCCCCTCAGAAAACATCAAACACACATGAACAGGGAATGTAATGGCACTTTCTTACCAGTTGAATTGAAATTACTTGCCTAGCAAGTACATTACATATTATTATTATGGCAGAGGTTCAGTTAAAAACTCTCCCCTGCTATGTCAGGAACTTAAAATGAGTTAACACCACCATCTTTTTTCCCCCCTGAACTTCGAGGACTAGAAGCCTTATTTCCATTGTCTGGAAAACCTGGGTTTACAAACATTATGTTCCTTTACTTCCTTTTTTTTTTTTTTTAACTCTTATGCTTGTTTATTTTTTTAAAAAAAGGGGGGTGGTGTTAAAAAAAATCCCACATCATGCCCAAGTGGACTGAAATGGCTAGATTCATCACACTGTTTCTTGCCATATAACAGAATAAATAATCCCCCTGTTAACTGTTTACACACCCTAAAGCAAAACAACAAACAAATCTACAAACCATCTCTGGTTTATAATAGAAGTCATGTTGTTAGAAATTGATTCACCAGACATGATCTGAAAAGTTCAGGCTTTAAAACAATACTTGGAGTTTGAAGAAGCAAGAGTTATTTCAGATGGACAATAATTCGAGCGGATACATCCAGAGGCAGTTCGCGGATCAAAGAGTTTCGATATCCCTGAGCTACTCTCTATGTTCACAAAACATCATCCATCAACCATCATGCGTGGCTTTGTCATCCTCTGATCTGTTTTCCATTTTTGGGACATCTCCCCTTTATCTCTGTTTCCTCAGTAGCAGCACTGACAAAATGTCACCCAACTCCAAAACCTTCTCATCACCCTACTGAACTCGTTGAGAATGAAGAGCATCCTGTGGCTCTTCGCACCAAACTCTGGCAAGGGAAGATTACGAGATGGGGAGAGACGACAGACCTCTGATTTGCTCCAGGCCACCATTCCTCCAGGCTGCTGCTCCTACAGCCTCCCCTAGTTGCCCTGGAAGGTCATCTTCAGGTCCATGCATCTGTCCAACAGATATTGCACCTTTTTTGGGGGCTGGTATCCTTACATCTGGGAGAATGCTGCAAGCAGCAATTGCTAACCCTTTGATCATCACTGCTATCCAGAACTTCTGCTTGTGAAAGGCTGTCAAACAAAATGGGGTAAATTATTTATTTGTGTCCACATTAAACGATGAAGTGGGTGTATGCCATCTTCAGTGGAAGAAGTCCTTCCTCTTCATAAAACGATTACTACAACCTCTAGGGTTGTTAGTTTTGTTTCATAGTTGTAACTAATTTCACTAATCTCATCCTTTCTGATTGCTCAAGGCAAAAGGGTAGTCTTTCACTTTTCATCCAGTACAGATAATGGAAAAGTTAAAAATTAAATAAGATACCCGAGTTGCTTTATTGCTGAAGAAAATAAAGTGCAACTGAAATATACTCGTTTTGATTCACTGCTCGATCCAAACAAATTTATGTCAGCACAAAGTGCAGAAGCAACAGAAAATCCTGAACACCAGTAATTCACATTTTGTGGTCAGACAGCAGAAAAAATAAATGTAAACAGTAGTTATCTGTTAAATAAGGACAGCTGGTTGCTACTGTGTAAAAAAATCTTAGAGCTTTACAAAATCAACTCTGCAATGCTATAGCTGATTTAAACCTGTGAAAAATTATTTCACAACCACTGCATAAAAATGTTACTAAACTGCTCTACATCTTCCTGATAAAATGTTGAGACTCCAAAATACCTCTCTGTTTGAACCTCTGAGGGCTCCATTTTTGCATATCAACTTGTAAGAGAGCTTCTAACTTGGTTACATAAGTAAGTTGCCTAAAATGCATCCAGTCCAAGTGACTACAAAAAGAAATAAAATATGAAGTGGTGAGAGAAAGAATCAACATTGCTGGTACAAGCATTAAAAAAATAAAGTCTATTTTTTCCCGCCTTCCTTAATCTCATTTCAAGTTTAACATACAGAAAGGCTCAGAGCCAGAATGCTTATCCAAACTACATAAATCTTTAAACAAATTCTCCAGGCTACACAGCCCTGTCCCCACAAAACCTTCCAACTCT
>NW_009648441.1:2685899-2688780 GCF_000708025.1 Charadrius vociferus
AATCTTCAATCAATCTTTTCCGACCACATCTTCCCCTTAGCAGAACGACTCTCCTTCCTTGCAATGTGTTTATTAAATGAAATGGGAATGGAAATCAGCCCCTAAACCTGCAATGAACCCTACAGCAACAAGGTACCCCACACCGCCGGTGCGGCCACCTCTGAGAAAGACCCAATTAATTCCCTTATTCCCTTCCTGAATTCCTGAGCGGGGTCAGAGGGAGGGAACGGCATTTACCACCATGCAACCTAGTTCAGGCAGCTGGTCCAGCTTATAATGTAAACATGGTAACACCTTGGGAAGGTCACTCAGAGGAATGGTAGCATTAGCAAAGCAATTAATTTCGGGTTGACCACATGCATACTGCCCTTTTGCTTTACTTTCCTCCCTTCCTTCCCCCACCTTGTAGAAGGAAACACAAGGAAGAGTTTTTACTCATTCTCTGAACAGAAATTTTCAGAAGGTGAGAGATGGCATTTTCTTGACTGTCTTCTTTTTTGGGATGATTTCCAGCATAATATTTTATTTATCTGTTGCCAAAAGAAACACTTTATAGTTTTCTCATTAGTCAAAGGGCTTTAAGAACATGCTTGAAGGAAATGATCCAACTAACAAAACAAGCAAAACCTTTCCATGCACTCCACATGCTCCATGAAAAGCGGCCGCTTCATGGAAACAGCACCTGTAGAGCTAACTGTTCAACTTGAGACATAATTATCATCTCCTTAAAAATCCTTATTCATAAACGCACACAGAAAAGTTGCAGGTCCTCTACGCCCTTCTATCTTCCGACCACTAAAAAAGTGAAATTCAAGGGAAAGGAAAAAAAAAAGATAAAAAAAAAAAAGATGTTTAATCTCATCAGATTCAATGGTTACCTTTCGCTTCTTTGAGGGTTTAATTACATGACATTTTGTAAAGCTGAAAAGTAAAATGTAAAACAGAGACACAGCGAGGTACCGGAGTCCCAGGCGGGTTTCCAAGGTCACCCCGAGCTTGCCTGCCCTCAGAGCCCTTGACGACTACAAAGCTGAAATCAGATATTGCTGCATTTACTCCCTCTGTCTTCTTTCATCACCTTTTTTCTTAAATCTAGACTGCCAACCTTAACAAGCCTTCTGATAGAGCATACACCGTACACATTCCTCACCTAATTTACATGAAGAATACAGAGTTTATAGAATGAAGAACTCAAAGGCTAGCTATATTTTATTCTCTCTGTGATGGGCTGTCATGGTGCTTTCCCCTTGCACCTTCTCTTCCACGTGTTTCCTTGCACAGTCACAAACACCCTGGGATCTAGCAAGGCCAGTCAAGACCTATGTAAAGAATTGTCCCTTCCAAACAGGATAATATTCTTCTTTTATTTTTCCAAACACAGCTACATTAGCATCTACAATTATGATTAAGCAAATAAATTTCACAGAGCTAGAAGATTAGGAAATCTCCAAACACAGATTAAATGCATTTTTGTAGTGCAAATTACTTCTTCCAGGTCATTTCTACAGTTCAGCAATGTTTGCTTTTTTTTCTTCTTGCATCCTGCAGTAACACATATTTGGTTTTGGGTATGTTTGTGCACATATTTTTGGTTATGCATACACATCATGTATACAGATGCATATCTGCAGATAAATTTATCTAACTATATGTATCTGCATTTACACAGCCCTCTCAAAATTCAAGGCTTACAATATCATAAAAAAGCCCATGGCCACTTCATGATAGATGCTTTCATGTGAGTACAATTAGTTTAAAAAAGGATTGCTGTTTATTTGTACAAGATCCTTCCAAGCTCAGACCTTCACAGTGGTTTCAGAATTCTATTTTTATGACAAAACGCATGCTACAAACAACAGATGACATTGTCTTCTTCAGCGTCCAAGACAATGATGTACATGGAGAGAAAAGTTTATGTTTCACACCACTTTCATCACTGATTCCTACTAGAGTATCATTGCAGTGGCTGCAGAGGGAGATCCTAGAAAGGTCAAGAAAATTTGATTTCTAAACCTAGCCTTTCCCCACCAATCTAGAAGTATTTTCCTCTGTTTTAATTCCCACTTCAACAAAGTTTATCAGAGTTAATTTTAATCCACTGTTTATGACAATTTAGTAGTATTTAGTGAAAGAACAATGCTGCTTTCATTTTCAGAGTTTCAATGCAAGGTGGCTTTGTAGCCTGAATTCTGGAGAGCAAAAAGTCTATCCAAATCAAAGTCACAACTAATGTTGTCAATCTTAGAAAGTAAACAAAAGAGGAACTGCCACAACAGGTTTCTGAAGCCAAATAAAGGAATATGAAAACATGTGAGCAATAACTGTGAATTTCTTGCTTTAAATAGGCCTAAATGATAAATTTTGCCACAGAACTCTTTCTGTGAGCGGGAAGAACACAGTTTGCAATGATCTTATAAGAATCAGAAGGAAAAACACTGAAGAGCAGGAAAACCAAAGAACAAAAGAGATACTGGAAATCTGAGTATTTCCACTGATAAAAGGTACACGCATACAGACAGAGGAGAGTCTCTATGGAAGACATCCATTTAGGAGCGTGTTTGATTCCACTGGCTAAAGTAAACATCTGATTAATGGATTAATCATTACAGAAACAACAGTGAGCAGAAAACTGAAGCAATGCACATCGTCTCCCTGTTCCTGACTTTTTCTGAGTGACTTACAGAATAGCTATAAAAAGCAATATATAAAGGCAATGTCAAATGTGTAAACAATATGAGTCAACTGCTTCCTAATAAGTTGAAGTAGCTTCTCGTTAAGTTTTATTTTCAGGTGAGAGAATTATAGTAGCAGAGCTATATAGACAGCCTAACTTACTCAAACTGTGGCTGTGTCTGCAATATAGCAGAAAAGAGATTTCCTG
>NW_009648441.1:2688869-2708373 GCF_000708025.1 Charadrius vociferus
GAGGGACGGGCCTCTCCTCTGGACAATTTCCAGCAGTTATTAGCTTATGGCCACTTCTCCCCTTGACCTTCACACAAGTCAAGGAAGCAGGTTCTTCCACAGAAAGTCACAGCGAGGGTTCTAAATTACCTTTTCCCTTCCATGAGACAGACACTTCATTGATTAAGAACACAAATTAATGAGAACACCAGAAGGGGCAATCACTACAATAACCTTGCCAAAGTACATTCAAATAAATTTCCCTGACAGCATTGACAAAAAGGGCACTGTTACACCTTCACAAGCCTGGTAAGGATGCCCCAGTGGTTTGAGGTCAAAACTATAATGAAAAATTGCAATTTATGTATATTAATTTCAGAAAACAGCTTTGCAAAGACCAGCCTTCCTCTACTTGTTGGTTTTACTAATGAAAGGGACAACCACCTAGTTAATTAACGCTGTTTTTCACTTAAGTACTCCAGATGCCACTTGAATCTGTTGTTATACTCCCAAGATGAGATATCAAGCGATGATTGCTTGTTGCAGTCTACGTGACTCACTAGCGCTCAGTGCTGGAAAGCAGGATTTTATGTATGCGACCTGTCTCACTGAAGTAGGAGGCCTGGCAGAATCGAGTGTGACATGAATACAGCACTAATAAACACAATTTTCTTTTCAAGGCAATTTAGCCTTGGGCTTTTGTTTTTACATGCAATCCAAAAGAAAAGTCTGAAGTAGACAGTTAGCTGACATTTTTGTAAGTGACCTTTTGCTTAAGGGAAAAAAAAGATTGCGAGAGTAATAGCTTTAGTTTGAGACCTAAAATACAGTCATTCTGAAACAGAGAACACCAGTCATCCACATAACCTTGGAGAAATATTCCATAACTCTCCAGCCAGTACAGAGCCAGCGGCAGCACGCTCTGAAACTAAAACACGCTGGAAAAAGGCAGGAGCTGATGGAACCTCCACGGTATTAGCAATTCCCACAAGACAACAAAACCTCTGATTCTGGGGATGGAAACTAAGCACAGGTGGAACTTGTCTGAAGGGACATGATGGGTTAAGCATGGTAATCAGGATGGTGGGAAGGGAATTACATTTGCCTTCTTTTCCAGCCGACATCTGTAATACGTTAGACTGCTTCACCCTTCTTATATTTTGCATCTCAAACACCCAAGTAAAAGTGGATTGAGAGAAAGGGTGTCAATTTTCCTTTATCTTCAGCAATGAGATTCCATTCAAATACCATGGCTCTTGAATAAACTACATAGAAAAGTGTTAAATGGCAAATAAAATGGATCCTTACTATAATCTGTGTCTCATAACACACGCTAACAACTTTTGGACTGTTACATTTCAGTCTGATACAGGAAAGCAATCCTCTAGCAACCTTAATACTGCTTCATATATGAGTACTTAGAAAAAAGGTGTATTTATTCCTGTGGATATCTACCCCACCCTCTCTCTGACGCACTCTAATACAAATATTATGCCTATTATGCATTGTGCCATTATTTTGAAAGCATTTACAGGTTCTTTGGCATGCTTGAGAGGAATTCCACCCTTTGTTCCCAGCAATTGTCTCTTTAGGTATCAGCTGGATTTAGGTACCTAAGTGATTATCTGGCTAGTCTCCTAAAGTAAATGAATAAAAACTGGGCTTTCCTCTGCAGGGCTCTCTTGAGAAGTCTGTCTCTATCAATTACCAGTGGCCCTGAGGAAATTATCTTCTTCTTTATTTAGCCAAGGTAGGTGTGTAATGTTGAATAGTGTGAATGCTTCATCTCTCCTCCTTTTTTTCCAAAAAAAGGATAAGAAAAACATTAACTCAGATTTTCCCCCATCTCCCCTTTCTCTACCCAGTCTCTAATATGCACCACTGGCAGATGAGAAATTCAAGAAACCTAGTGATAGGCGCATACAATCATAGTAAGAGCCCTTCCCTAAGGCAGCAGACAAGTTGGGCAGTCAAACAGCCACAGTTTGTTGCTTCCCTGTGCTAAAAAAAGCCAGGTTGGTGCAGACCGTTGGAACAAAATGAACAGGCAAGGCTGAAAGGGTGGTCATTATTACTGGAGATGTTTTCAAGCAGTAGCAACCACCTGCTGCTCCCTTCCACCTCTTTTGGATCAGCAGCAAATAGAGGTCTCCAGGTCACTTCCCAGCTCTCTCCAACTCAGCCTTCCCTAGCAGAAAGGGCCCTGGTGCTTCTGCCCTCAAGCAGCATCATCCAATTCCAATCACAACAGGGAGAAGCCTCACGTCTTCTCCACGCATGTTCAAGAAAACACCCTAAGTATATAATTTTACCCACAAACTTAAATAAAAAAAAATAAATTAAAAAATAGTGAATACAATCACACAAGATTTTACAGGTGGCCATACTGAAATATCTGGAGTCAAAACTGCCTGGCGTACGATCAACCCACAGGCCAGTACCAGCAGGAAGAAAACAAAGTTGTTTCAGCCCAGTCACTGGAGCAAGAATTTCACTCGCACTTTGAAAAAGCCAATGCCATCACTGGATGATGATGGCCCTCTCCTGCTCAAGGGAGCTGCTTACCCTTGGGCTGCTGCATCTGTTTATACGTGCCCATGAATAATGGGATTGAGAACTGAAAGAAGTCCAACTCACCCACCACAAACAGGTAACCGGTGAATTTAACCCAGACCAGCTCCACATTCTCGACCAATGGAGTGGATTGTGGGGGATATGGAAACAAGCAGCAACAGTGCAGGAGGACAGGGAGGGACTGGCATTTTGTTCTCCTTTTTTGGAAACGGAAAGTAATGCTATCCCTAACTTCTTCCAGCTATAATAGAGGCAGCAGAAACTATCTTTTCACTGACATACCTAACAGCCTACACAGTTGCAAAGTGACGCCAAAGGAAAGCTTAACGCCTATTACAGTGGGAATATTGCTTTGTAAAAGCAAAGCTGTTTTTACAATTTTGATTTGCTGGATCTTATCTCCTGGCAGTAATGGTGGTGTAAAGATGATGTGAATCCCCAAGGAGAAGAAATTAAAAATTGAAATTTTCTTTTCTTTGACTGAAATCTCTCTGAATTTCATTTGACTGGAAAAATAAGACAAAACCAAAATAATTTCCCAAAACATAGCATGCAATGTTCTTCATTAGCAGCAAGAAGAACATAGATTTAAAATTCTTTTAAGTTATTAAAGCATATAAAAAAGCCCTCAAAAGCAATGTGGTTCTTGTTGGGAACACAACAGTTGGGGGAAGAGTAGAAATGCCAAAAAAAAATAATCACTGTATTTAGAGAAACCACAGTCCTATGTAATCTATATGAAGTATGTGGTAAGACATCTACTGGCATTTCATGATGTACAGTAATGTGCGTGTTGTTCTCACAGAATAATCCAGCAATCAGAGGTTTTAATCTTAAGACTTTTTTTAAACTTATAAATAAACATAAAAGAACATTATTGAAAAATAAGCTCTTCAGCTAAAGCAGTACTGCGTTACTCTGATAATTTTTAATGAACTTTTCCAAAGATTTCAGACCATTTACATGAAAAAGCTCTTGTGTTTCAAGGGAATTATCATGGTGCCTTTGAAATAAAAAAATGGCCACTAAATGTCAATACAACCACGCTGGAAAAATAAAGATTACTTTTTCAATATTAACGCAATTTTCAGGATGATTGTGTTTTTGTTTGCTTGAACATTACAAGTGACAGGCAAAGAACTATGAAAGAGACTCCCACGTTTTTTTATGATTTAAGAATTCTGGACCAAATTTCTGTGTTTCGCACACGTGTCAAGAGTTAACTCCTACTTGTGTCAGTAGGTTAAACAAAAGTGCAATCAAGCCTATCACATCTTAACCTAGTTTGAAACAAAACTTTGTAAATTCCTGCTTGGTAAAAACCATCCTGGTTTACAACATCTGAAGACAAAACTGTGCCCACTGGGTGACGATGCACATACATCGTGCCCGTATGCAGCAGCAGCTGCTGTTCCAAGGGACATTCACATTCAGAAGGAACAGTAGTTCTAGCACCATCACCTGATAATGAGCAGTTCCTGTAACTCCACAGCAATCTGTTTATATTTTAACTGCAGTCTCAGGTCTGGAGTGGTATCATTAACTGTGAATCTCCTCCAAGCTTCTTAGTCTTTATACTGCAGAGTAAAACTTTAAAATATTGTAACTTTTATGTGCAGAAATCAGTCTGCAAATACAAAGAATCCAGTATGTTTTAATTCTAATAACTCAAGCTTGTCTTACGAACTCAGAGTGTTGGTGTTCGCCATGCTCTCCCTCACTTTTGCAGGCAAAAAACTGTTCCTCAGAACATGTGCTGAATTAAACATACTCCTGAACATCTGGACAACTGATATATAGACAACAAAGTTAAAAAATTAACTTTACTTATAGAATTCCAACTGTAAATTGAATTATTCCAGCAAATGCAAAATAACATGACATGGGAGTGAAGGAAAAACCAGCAACCTGGCTATGAATAAGTTTCCCAGAAACTTACTTTCACTCTAATTCATACATAGATATAATTCAAAGCCCAACATCATCATTGCCATGTCCCTCCATAGGCTTGGGGAGAACTAACATTTTCAGGCACCCTGCCAGAGCTCATGCACTGATTACAGTGCTGAAGCTGTGCTCAAGTATGGATCATTCCCCCTGGATCCACTACGAGCTGGTCCATGGCCCTCCACTACACCATGCACAAAGGACAGAAAAGCCATAACTGTCCTCCGATTCCCTAACAATTACAAGTGCAGCATGGGGAAAGAACCCATAAATCAAGGACAGAACATAAACAGCCTTATTCACCCTGACTATATGCCAAGAAATTACAGATTCTTGAGAGTAACCAGTAGCTCTTCTTCAGATATCTTCAGTATGGGTAGCATTGTACATGTATCCTTATAATGTAATAGGAATAAGAAGCTTCAGTCTCTCAAAAGTTAATACTGTTTTATTGATCCAAATGTAACATCTTTTTCTTTTCTTCATACCTGGTCTTGCCCGAGGCAAGCAGATGATGTTGACTGCCATCAGTGAAATATTTTAGGCTAGAAAACAAACAAAAAACTTATTTTCTTTGCCACAACCTTTGCAAGGGCATGCTTCTAACTGCAGCCATCTATGGATAACCACAGCCAAACAGCAGTCTGGATACTCTGGTTGTAATCGAACAATATATTCTGATATATATCCAGAAGCAGCATGTCAACGCTCCACCTACAAGTTAGTTCACATGAAGTTCTAAAGCCACTTGAGGAAAATGCTGCTTAAGATCGCAGCATCACTATGTTCAAATGAAGTGTCACATAAATAAAGAGTATGGGTCATGACTTCTTGAAATTCACTCTAAACAAAAAGGCATTCAACAGGGTTTTTTCGGCACCAAGTGGGAAACACTCTGAAAGAGGAATCCAAGAACACCTGCAGTGCCTTCTCAAAGTGTCAGGCAGGAATAGTTTTCTTGATCTATCAGGCAGCATTTTAAGGGCCTTGAGTAGCTCTGGACCAATCACAATTGCATGGGAGGACTGAATCTGAAATGTCCAGTAGAAGGAGTTCAGGACGGCTTATCTATTTTATACACAATTAACAATTGCTGATTTGGCACCAACTGTGCAGGCTTACCACCACCTTTCCGACAACGCTGTTGAGCTCCGAGCCCTGCGCAGGCTGTCGCTGAGCCGCCCCTGTCCATGGTACTCGGCCAACCACCCCCGGGGCCCACACGGGCCACCACCTGCACAGGCTTCGGCTGTAGGTAGAACATCCAAGCGGGACACACGCTGTAGTTCTGTTGGCCAAAAGCTGGCTTTGCTGGCATGGATTAGTGATTAGGATTTTGGCTTCCTTTCCTGATTTTGGAAAGCTCAAGTCTTTCTACTCAGGTCTTTGTTTAAGTGAGGCAACAAGGCTAAAACCCCTTGAAATGACAATTCTGCCATTCATGAATGCTAGCCATGGAAATCAACCAAGTCCAGCCTTTGAAAATACAGGGCTCTTAGGTGTCATTCAGTCCCAGTGGAATCAACTGCAGAACATGAGCTGGCTGAGATAGCATACAGGTCTGAAGCAGCTTCTGCTGAGTTCCCTCTACCGTTCTTGAGGAACTAGTTCAGATTAAAATGAACTAAATTACAACAAATACTCAAGCCCCTTCCGTGTTAAACTGTAGGCGCAGACACATACTCATGACCTCATAGGGAAAATGGAGAGAAACAAAAGACAACAGCAGATACGAAGCAAACTGCTAAATCAGGGAGCAAAACCAGTTTAATCACAAAGGCGTGTGGTGTTCTCTCTTGCTCAAGGAGTCTAGGTAACCACCTGAGACAAGGTAACTGAAATTAGGTGATACAAATCCTGCCCTGTAATCTATCTGAAAGGGATTATTTCAAATGATATTTACTACATATTTAACTGTCCTGATATACTCCAAAGGATTGATATAAAGGCGAGATTGCAGCAGAAATTTCTGGTAAACATTTACTTCTCAATAAAGACTTGCTCTGCTAATTCATGATGAAGTTGTTACAAAAGAACTCAACATTAGAACACTACTTTAAATTCAAAATATTTTTAGGTCAGTTCTTTGTATGTAAAAACCAAACAATTGCACTCTGAGTCTAACTGGTTTAGTAGTCACCTCATCAACTCACATTACTACAGCTAAAGACCAGAATAAAGCAACACGTGTAATTTTATACTTCTAGCCAACAAAGCACCAGTTTCCTATGTATTTTCAGTATTTTAAGTGAGCCATCAGCCTCATGAAACTAGAACTGAAGGCTTATTGCATATTGAACAGGTATTGTTGCCTGTTACTAAAATTGCCTGATATATCCCATGAAAACATTCCCGGGTTTAGTTGTCCATAATTTCCTCAAGTTTTGAGTTTGGACTGAAACTTTCTGTAGTTTTTGAAATACAACACTTTCATTTTTCATGGAAAATTTCTAACTTATTATATTCAGGGCAGGTTTGTGGGAGGCAGGAGGAGGAAGATAACATCTCACTGGAATTAAAAATACTGTTGATAATAATTTTTTAAATGGGAATATTTTGGGATTTTGAGCTCTTTGGAAAACTCAGGAAAATTATAATGTCATGTCAGTGAAAAAGCTCATACAGACCACATTAAAATGTTTCCAAACTTTGTGCAGTTATAAGGTTGTGAAATAACTATTGTTTGACACTTATAATGGTCTGTACTGAACATATGCGATCAGCTAAGACCTCTGAATACTCAATCCTTGGAGCTCACAAGATCCCCATAATGCTCCCAGCTGCTGCCCACCAAGGAAAGACACAGCACTCAAAGTAAGAGCAAGCAGCTTGTGACAATTTTTTTGGTTTGTTTCAAAGGAACTGTCTTGTTACTCAGATGTTGGGGAGGAGAATTCTGATCTGAACACAGAAGGAAACAAAATTTAACCCAGAGAAGTTCAAAGAAATGAAAGAGTTAAGGGAGGAACTCTGACAGAAAGCTTGATGAGCATCTGAGAGTTATGAAAACAGACAAAGTGACTGGGATAAATGAGGGAAATAATGGGAAAGACTAAAAGCTATTTGGCTGGAGGGAACATAGAGATTAGGACTGATGTGACAAATATTGAGGAAAGAAATGGATAAGAGACTGAAGCTGTTACTACACACTTGAGAGCGGTACTGCAACACTCTCCCTTATTTGTTTGTCTCAGGCCAAACTCAGGGTTTTGCTAGCGTGGGGGTTTGTGTCCCACCACAGAGAACCAGACTGGATAACTCAACAGTACTAAAAAAAATAATCCAAACCAACAGAAAAATATCCACATTTTCTCCTCACCCAAAATATCCGCCTTTTCATCCTCATTTTTCAGATGAACACGTTCCTCTATCAAGTTCATTACACCACCATATAAACACAGCTATGGCACCAGAATCCAGGACAGACAGCGCAGAGGTGGGAAGAGGTGATGGGAAGAAAAGATGTTTAAGCCAGGTTAAACTGTTGGAGAAATTCATGTAAATGAATTGATGAATGGATGAATGATGTAAACGACCCGATAAACTGATGAAGGTTAAAGGAAATTGATGAGGGAAGGGGAAAATCTATAGACCAGATCAGAGAAAGCAAGCTAGGACAGGCTGGGCAAGGGTCTAAATGGGAAAAGAAGCCCTAAGAGTAAAGATAAAAAAGGCATAAACAGAAAGTACCATACCAAGCATGAAAAACCAGCCCAAGGACAAGCCCAAAATCAGCACTTAAGCTTACTGAATCTTTCTGAATTCAAAATATGCCTGGTTTTAAGTGCCTCATTTCCTTATCTGCAACACAAAGACAATGCTGCCTTTTCATCTCTTGGATAACATTTAGTGACAAACCGCAGAAAAATCCATGAGGAAAACAAACATTTCGTAACAGAGTTTGCATAGCACGAAATAAATCCCAAAGCTTTAGGAAGCGCTGATGATAAGACAAGCTATTTAAAAGGTGTTTGTGAAGTGCACAGGTGTGATGGTGCTCAGGAATTGAAGCAGAGCAGCTGTGGAAAAAGCCGTACCACTGTGCGATCAAAGACTGGAGCAGCTTCCACACAAAGCGGGCATGCATGCCTGCGAAGTAAGATCACACAGGTATTTCTTAATTTTCAAGAGTCTTATTAATCAACCTCAACAGTATTCTTAGTGCATTTGTCATAAGAGAACATAAGAAACCTTTATGAAAAGCACATATAAAAGAATATTCTTAGCAACTAATATATTTAGTTAATAAATACTACAATCAATGTTTCTATCATAGATATTAACCTAAATACTAAAAGCAAGCTTATGGTTACCCACTACTGAATTTTGAGAAGTTGGTAACCGCGTCTCAACGTTGCTGCCTTAAAAGCAAAATTTTGGCCTTCATTAGTGCCCGGGTGAGAAAACAGTGCCTGCTCACCCAGACCGCTCTCTGCACGCAGGGGCAGGCTACCAAGATTCGGAGCACCCAGGGTGAAAGTCTGCAGACAGGGACCCTTGTTACTCCAGATACTTGAAGCTTATCAGGAGTAAGTGCTGTGCAACCCTGCTGTACCCAAAGCCAGTTTGGGGTGTAACTTTAAAAATGACAGAGCTCCTTTTGAAGGAGGGATTTGGAGTACAAAATTAGGAAATCAGGGAATTGGTGGATGGGGACAGAGATAGGAGAGATGGATGGAGGAAGCTGAGGTCCTTGTCTAGGCAGTTGATAACCTATAGTAGGAGGGAGGTTAAATAGGAGGAAACAGGATGTTGCCCAGAATTGGCGGAAGTCTTTAAGATTCCACCTGTCATTTAAATAAACCCACTTAAAACACACTATAGATATACTAAATCCTGAGTAGCACTTCAGTGATTAAAGTCAATACACTGTAACCATCTGACGACACTCCTCCTGGGAAATAGCAGTATTTGAATGTTTCTCCATTTCAGGGAACTGTGAAACGTCAAAAGAAAAAATAGTAAACTCCAAAAGAAAATCTGTCCGTCCCAGCCTTCCACTAAACGCAACTCTTCAGATCTGCCCTTAAACAGTAATCTTTCCTGTGGAATGTTAATGCTCCTTGGCTTCCCCACAGCAGGGAGACCTTTCTTTATGGACACCCTCTCACTAGCTCACATACCATTTTCCTTTCTTTAATGTGTCGTTTCAGGCCTGATACAACGTTGAGCCATTCTGTTGTAAACCTTAAAATCCTCCTCTCTATATACTCTTTCATCCAGAGATTTTTAGATTACTGAGCAAGTTCAGCATCAGTACATTGCCTCGTGGTAGTGAAAATAAGTATTTTAACAGTTTACAGTCCACTGCTCCCATTTTCTGATTGTACCTATGGAACATGATTGATAGAAATGCATACGCATCCACATTTGCAAAATTCCAGACAGACAGGGCTAAGATGTAACTTAAAATAAATCAAACATATCTGGATATGAAAATTAACTCTGAAGACATTTTAAGAATTTTTGGCATGTCCTTATGTCACACAATAATCACCTTCATGGAATAACAGTCAGCACTTTCTAATTATCCTACACATTTGACCCTACTTCCCCCCCTCCTCCTTTAAAGTCCTTTATTTTCCCTGCTTCTGTATCAGGATACAGAACTGTGTGGCATCCTTGCAGTCACCATCACAAATAGCTGTGGAAGCATCTAATCTTGAAACAGGAATAATCAAACACTATTTCCCAACTGTGTTTTACTGTGTTTTATGTGCATATTTTCAATGCAAGTAATTCACAGCGAAATCCCCAGCAGCCACGCACTTTGTTGAGCGTTCATGTCTCTGCCAGCTTATGAATGTCTTTATTTTACGCACGTTTTCTCCTGTAATGAATCAGGTTTTGGATACTTGCAGGCTAAAAGATTACCACAAAAAGGCAGGAATACTCTGTAATATGCTTCTACCAGTTGGAATAGGTACACTGTTTTCAAGGCTCCTTCACAAAGTTTGAGTACTTAAATCATATAACATCCACAATGGCTTTAAAGGCCCCTGGGGCTACTTCCCAAGTACTTATTCCTTGCTTAGTAGTTAAGGATGTGCATTTTTTATGGTTCAGTTCCTCGTTTTACATGGGGTCTGCATAGCCTGAGGTGTCACATTTCATGGGAATTTCATAGAGCATAAAAAAAAATTACACAAAACCCGAAGATTCATTTTCATGGAGACAGAAAGCAACCCAAAGCTTCCCAGCCTCTGTCAGCTTTCAAAACAAGGGAAATCCATAATTTTATGGTGGTGTTATTGCTGAATTCCGTGTAGACCATGAGAACCCTATATCCTCCTTACGAGCAGTCCCAACATGAAAGGCCATTTCATAGAACGCACAGAGCAAGGAACAGCTCCGTTTATTTGTAGATGTGTAAATTACTATAGGGTGGTTAAACTTTTGAACTCAAATTTGCTTCAGTGCCAATTCCCATCCCAGACTGGGAGGACTTGAACTGTACGCTGTGTGTGAGGACCATCTGGCTCTGCTTCCAGATGGATCATGGATCGGAATCACATCCAGGGAGAAGGGAGGGGGGAGGAGGAGGAGGGGGATGGGGCAGTGCTTGCTCCACAAACTAAGTGAATGCTTAAGGTTGTTTTTGGTAGGAAACTCTGTGTAATGCATGCATAGATCGAGTCTTATAAATATAATTCTAAAATATGCAGATGAGAAATGGAGAAAGAAAACACTAAAAGCATAGGGAGGAAAGGAAAGAGGATGCTTTCCCTCTTTTTAAACTGCATTTCCAAAGTTAAGCTCTCCCAACTACCCTTGCACAAGTAAACACATGCATTTGGTCTTACAGAGATATCCGCAGAAGTGAAAGAGAATTCAGCTACTGAGCCAAGGAGGTTTAGTGTTTATATTATTAATCATGAAAATAGTATAATGTGCCCTCTTTTCTGGTACAATGAAGAGCATCGTCATGTCATTATTTCTAATCTAAAGAGCTCATGAACCAGGATGCCAAATCCATTTGTATTTTTTCATTCCGTGTCTTTTTCAAGACACAAAAAAGAGGCACATCCTGAGGTTTCTGCACACAGGTAGCAGGAAGAGGCACTGAGTCACCAGGTAAAGGTCTGATTTTACTGGGACTGTTACTTTGGATAAGAACTACAACAAATGACACCTACCAAAGCTCACTGATGGGAAGCTGGCAGCGTCACCCATTTCATGAAGGGAGATGGCATGGGTGCATCACAGTGATACCATATCTAAGCTCAGCATTGCTGCTTACTAACAGGTCTTATTAGCACAGGTACACTAATTTGCTACTAATTTGCTAACACACTGTGGTTTGTTTGGTTTGGTGGGGTTTGTTTAGGGTTTTTTCAGCGGTGGTGGGGAACCTAGGCTGTGTCTCCATGTGGAGCTGCCCCATACTATATGGGCATAACAGCTTCCAGGTGGAGCTGCCATCTGTTGGTATGGTTTCCCAGGGCTGCAGTCTGATGCGCAGCATAAAATGAATGATATGAATGTTCAAATGCCCACAGGACAGGTGCCCAACTCTGATATGCTTTCTGATGAACTCAGCAGAAAGATCAAAGAACTCAATTTACAGGGAGACTGAGCCAGCAAGTCCCTCTCATAAGCAACTCTCCTAAGTAACTAAGCTTTAGGCACTTGATTTCTCTTTAAAGCACAGGCTTTTACTACAGCTACTTCGAGATCAACTGAGAAGTTTACCTAATTGTAAAGGACTCCACATAAGAAGTTAACTTGAATATGTAGAGATATGAGCAAGAACTTCACAGTCACATATGGATACCTGCACACTGAAGGTTAAGAGAAGAAAGTCAGGAAAGTTTTCATACTTGGCTTCAGGAAAAGAAAGAAATGCAAAGGTAAGCCTAATCGGGTGGTGTCTGTCCCTATTTACTTGGGGCTGGGATACTTTTCTACAGCTGGAAACCTTTAAACAGTTCTCCAGTTCACACTGAAACAGGAATAATGCAAAGGTATGCATGATACACAGTATTAGCTCCATTTTTACTACTAAACTTACATTACTACCATCTGTTTTACTGCTGTGGTACCAATCCAGCAAGAAATTTCTATTTAGGATAGGCATAGCCTCTCACAAACCTTATTTCTAGTCTTTTGATATTTACACAAACCCTACTGATGATACAATGCTTCACATACATTTACCGCAGAAAAACGTGCTAAATGTTTTGTAATACCTAACCTTTAATGCAAAAGGCCAAAGCCACATAATCTATCAGAGTGAGGGAGGAAAATTCAAGAGCACTAGAAGCATTCACGTCCTTGTAATAATGAGGGGTCTTTTTGATAAAAACAGCCAGCCAATTCCCGGAAATGGATCACCCGCCTTTACAGAGAGCACACTTATAAACCCCACACATTCCTAGTAGCAGTTGGCTCAGTGCAGAAATGCCACCAGCTTGCTGATAACTTCACGTCTGGCTTTCAGAACGAGAGGGTTATCAGCAGCAGCTTCCACCGCCCGCTTGCAAAACCTCAACCCTCACCTTCAACTTCCTCTAGCTCCTTGACATCTTTGGGCACACAGCGTCCCGGTGACAGACAGTAACCAGATGGTCTTTTACCACCCAGAACTGAGTTGCTTCAGGAATTTAATCTGATTTCCCAGAATATACAGCACATCCCTACGTTCTAAAATTGGCGCGCAGGTGGGATCGCATGCCTCTGGCTTTATAAATAGGCCTAACCGTCAGTGGCTTTGGTACACGTTTGTGATTGAGCCATTTGCCTGTTGGTTTAGAAAACTTGACCCCCTGCCTGGGCATTCATTGGCGATTCTGATCGACTCCGGTGGCTCCTGTGCATGTTTGACCACCCTGTCAAACAGCTCAGCGTCTCCTAATTCCAATCGCAAAATCGCTTTCTGCTTTACAACCAGTGGCTCTTACAGCAGTTTCTTTCCACTTTTTGTTGCTGTCAGCTACAGTTTACTGATTAACACACATGCAAAATGCAGATTTACAATCACCTCGCTGCAGTCGGAAGCAGAGGTTACTAGAGGGGTAACTACCCAGATATGGCTACATCCTTTCCCTCCATCTCCCATTCACCGACTAGAAAGGTAAGGAATCAAAAGGTTCCCCCATCCTCATGCCCCAGGGTGGGATTGAAAAGTTTCTGGCTCCTCAATTCCCACTCTTATACTTTGGAAAGTTGCTGCTCTTCTTGGGAACTTCTCCGTCACTGGCAGTTCACAATTGTGCAAATTGCAGATATCAAGCTTGAAGGGAATTCTTTTAGTGGATCCCTACATAATTTAAACATGTACCGAAGTTCAGAATGTGCTCTGGAGTTATTTTTCACATGTGATTTCAGTGTTTTAAGATACTTAGTTTTTTCTTACTTACATTTTAGGACGTGCATACGACTTTTCTGGTAAAAGTCCCCCCTAAAATTACTTAAAAATCTCAAAGGCCTTGCAAACAAAGAGAGAAAATAAAATAAGAGCACTGTTATATACTCATTCTATCTGAACAAAGAAAAAAGCATGCTTGTACAAATACAATCCAAAACAAATCACATTTAATATTTCTAAGGAAAAAAAAAAAAAGTAAGGCATAACAATAAAGCTGCTGTTCTATCAGAAATCAGAATGAAGACTCTGTTGAGTAGATGTATGAACCTATGAACCTCTAATCCTCTTAAGTGATATGTCATCATCTCTCAGAGTATGTCAGATCCCTCACCCAGGACTATCACCTTTATCTTCTGTGCTTGCACCAGTATCTGGAGAGACGAACAGACTTTATCAGAAGTGCAGTGGGCCTGTGATAGGAAAACCCACAACTGCTTCTACTGCAACCTAGTCTTCTGCCCAGATTATTGAATTAAGTATAGATTATTGAAGTGTTGGCTATACTGTCCCTGGAGGTACTTAAAAGATGTGTAGACATGGTGCTTAGAGACATGGTTTAGTGGTGGACTTGGCAGTGCTAGGTTAATGGTTGGACTTGATGATCTTTAGTGTCTTTTCCAACCTAAATGTATCTTTAATTTTAGATTATAATAATGGTTTTGGGGGAGAGGGGTTAACTTAAAGCACAAATATTGCCTCAAATCATAACTCTTAGGCTCTTTCAAGCACTTGTTTTCCTTTATTACTTGTTCTTAATAAAAAAAAAAACCTCACTAAAAATCCAAAACCGCAAAATAAAATTAAAACCATCTCTCATCCAGACTTTAAACCCAAATTCTTCTTCCCCATATAAGCACACAGCTCTCACTAAATCAGAGAGCTGCATCCAAAAGATGACTTTGATTCAAACATGGTGTAGCCTGAGCACACACTGACGTCCTATTTTTTCCTCAGCCTTACTTCTTTGTATTTTTGCACTGTAGCAAGGTCAAGGCCTCTTCCTGATTGGACTAGACACCTGGCTTGTTCTTTCAGACCACAAGAACAAACTCTAGCTTTCGTCTAATTATGGACACCATTAAATACTGATTTGAATCCACAAGCAGGCAACCAGGGATCCAGGTACCCGAATACACTCTGCAAAAAAGGCTGGATGACCTATTGACAACCTCCTCATTGGATGTGAGGGACAGATCGGACAGGATCCCACCAGGAAGAGCTTCTCACATCATGATGTCAGAGGACTCACCCCTGAACTCCCATACCTCGCTTATTTAGAATATTTTTTAAACAATTAAGCCTTGGTCTATACATGCTACTTGTCTTTCTTACCTTCCCAACAGCACTGTATAAATTAACAGAAAACATGAAGACTGCCATAACTTTACCAATTACTTAATTAGTCTGTGCTCAGCCATTGCATTTCATATGTTGCTTTCTCATTCTGTGCAAGACACAGAAGACTTCAAAACTACATCTAAAGCACCTTCAAAATGACAATAAGATTTATTTTAATCCTCATAAATTGTGGACATTTTCATCTTTCACCGATTTCCATTTATTTTTTAATATTTAGGCAACTCCCACCATACTGCAATCTTGTAACTAGGACAGAAACATTTAACTTCAGTGCTATGAGTGAAGTTTATCATCCTTATGGATAATTGTCACCAAAAGCAAGAAAAATAAATAAATAAAGGAAAGCAAGCCTGTTTCTGTGGGGAAAAAAAAAATCCCTCAAAACAGAGTTTCTTTACATCTCTGTAATAATTAAATGTAAAGTCAAAGAGTAAATTTAGGATGAAGAACTAACAGGTACGTAGGAAAAAAAGCTGTTTTCTAAACCAGTATTCCAACACAAGAAATCAAGACAGAAGCCCTGGCTACTGTTCGTTTAGGGCCTATAGGCTATACACTGACAAAAGGGAACACTTTGGGAAAGGTACTGTCAAACAACCCTAACTTCAGGGGACCCAAGCGAAAACAAACAGTCAACTCCTTAGCACTGGACAACAAACAGTCTGGATTTCTCAGTATTGTATGCAAAAGCCACACTTATCTTCTCTTCACTTACCCATTAAAGTAACTAAAACTTTCGTGACTCATATTTAGTCATATTTTTGGCAGCTTGGTCTGGCTTGAACCGAGTCAAAACCGCTAAGTAGAAATTCACAACCAGGAAACACTAGAGTGAAACAATGCAGACCTTTAGAAAAAGCAAAGCAATGTCAAGAAATAACTTGTACCTGGGAACACATTGAACCACCTACAACCCTTACATATACATATATGTCCAACTTATTTTCCCTCCTAGGTCCAAATCTGTTTCTTGAAGAGTGCAGGCAAACAAGTTCCCAGGAGACACTCGGAAATCACTCAGTCAAGATGCCGGGGAACCCCACACGGGTGAGCCCTGGGGGCGGAGGAGGCCATGCCATGCCTAAGGCTGCCATTTACTGTCACAAGCCCTGCAAGCTGGGTTAGGATCACAAGAGCAAAACAGTGCATTACACTAAACGCGCCAGAGAAATGCAGCCAGAACACAGAACCAAGGAGAAATCCTATCCCTTTATGATTCAGGTTAAATGTGGTGAAAATAAGGAGGATATATTCCACTCCAAAAGGATCTGCAGAACAAGGACGCCACAGCAGTAAGGCGTAAAAAGGCTAGACAAAGATGACTTTTTATTTATTTCTAATCTCCATAACTTAACACTGAGCTTAAAGCTTATGGGGCCACCTCAGCCTTAACTGCAATGTATCTTCAGTGAAATTTATTCACCTATTCACCAGTACTCCAGGTTTAGTAAAATGCAGCACTGCAATAATATACACGACTGTCATAAAAAAAAAAATAATCCAAGCAATCGCTATGCTCTTCCAAAAATAATATACCAGAAAAACACTCTTACATGACGTATTTAATGTTTCTTTTCAGCACCCTCCTCAGTGTATTTGGATAAGATTGTCTGGCTACACTGTGTACTTCCAAACCTATCTTTATCTCATTGCACATGCAGACCTATTCAGAAAGTACACACTGGCTCCTGGAACTGCAAACCAGCTGACATAATGTCAGAGTTCTAACAAGCTTTGAACTTCCTGAAAGACCATTGAGACAGATCTAGTTTCTGAAATAAACCCCACATCACACAGAAAAATCCTATTGCTGTAAAAGATACTAGGATACGCTACCCCGAGAGAAACTTCAGCTTCGTGCACCAGCAAAATAGGGGAAAAAATCCCCTGATTTCAGAAGGTACCGATCCCTAAAAGCGTCTTCTTAAAATAAGGGTTTTGGCTTTATGGCATAGTGCTACATGGTTAGTTTTTGTTGTTGTTTTGTTTGCTTGTTTTACATCTATTTTGAACAAGCTGTGATCACTCGTTAATAACAGTATAAAAAGATGAGTTTGCAGTTTCCTTAGTATGATGCCGTGGACACTGGCACTAAGGCTCTGTTTTATCATTCATTGAATTCAGCAAGAAATCTCTAATTTCAGGCCATGGACACCAAGCTCTCAGACACAGCACTGCTAGAGAAGCCACAGCAAGAAAGAGACTGTGATCTCCCTGAATTCTGGATGCACTAGAGTATATCCTAATAAAATAGACAGATAAAATTTCATTCCTGTTAAAAAAGAAGAAAAAGAAAAAAGCAATCAGCATGGAAGGGAGTTTTAATTCTTCTCAATCCATACCTAGATGATGTCAAATGGGATCTCAGTAAGATGAAGGCACACACAATACTGCAGTGAGATCGCTCAGATGTGACTCAGTTCTCTGGTACCAGCAGATCATTCTGTCAGCTGTGAGGCTCAGTGCCCTGGACCTCTTCTGACACTGGAGCAGAAGAGCTGCAGGGCTATCCAGTGTTTGGATTATGAGGCCACTTGGATATACAGGTAGTGTAAACACCTATCAGGCTTCCTTGTTTTGAATTTTCACTATTTGGCTGCAAAACCCAGCTGAAGGACAAAGACATCATCCAGCCACACTAGATCAATGCCGAGCTGATAAAGGAGTAAGCCCCCAGACTGAAGGCCAAACTGTCCAATACAGCACCTTTATTTTGCTTCCAGACTGAATTTTCTGAGACCATCTACAGCCAGTTTTCTCCCAGAAACTTTTTCTTTCAGCTGTAAAGAAAGTCTTTTTTCTTTTGCATGTTTCTGTGTCCTTGTCTAGCTTCACTGTGGTTAACGCTCTTTTACTTTGAGTACACACAAGCTACTATTCAAGTACATTCATATCACTGCACAACTACTGACATAGAATATAATTCTGTGGTATTGGTTTGGTTTCTTTTATACCCCCAAAAGCTGGTATTTGTGCAGTCTAATCTTCAAGCTCTTTGCATGAAGCCACACTTACTATCTGCACCCTTGCTTTCTAGAACAGCATTTCTGGTTCTTACAAAATCCTTCTCCGCATTTTTGTGTTTGTTTTACTTCTCAATTTGCAGTTTGAGTTTTGGCAGCTAAATACATCAAAGTGACATTTGTAAAGACAGCTATATACGTCAGTCTAAGAAAATTCAAATGAGCAATCCACCACAAGTATGCATTCATTAGCACTATTTACTATGAGATCATCCAGCAGCAAAGATCCCTTGGTGTGACTGTTCTCCCCTCACTCATAACTCCTCAAAACACTGAAGGAACTCTCTGAACTTGCAGCCTGAGTTTCCTGGTTCGATGAAAATCACACGCATTCATTTGGGCCACAATACAGTAAATCAGCTTTCTAATCCAGCAACACACGTTTTCCGCATCACTCTCCAAACCCTACCTTTGTCAGTTATCTTTTAAGTGCAAAGAACAGAATGTAAACTTCTCATTACCTGTTTAACTCCAAAATATCAGAGCGCTAAAAATTATTACTAGCTAACTGACCTTAACATCTCACTGTTTATTCCATAGCTACTAATCACATTCCAAGTTATTTTGCTCTGTGCCCTTTGACATTTACAACTATCTGGTGAAAGCTTTAAAAGGCCTTTTCCTTCTTGGAATTACAGTTTTTCAGTATAATCTACAAGAAAAGCTGAACAATGGAGAGACTATCAATATTTGAATTTTCCAATTCATCCTGCTCAGCAGTGAGTATTAATCACCCCGTAATTTTCCTGCCTAACATGCAACAATCAGGATCAAACTGAGAAACACGTTCCAAGACACTTAACGCGGCAAGTTGCAGCAGACCTTTGAGAGCAATAAAAGCAACTTTTGGATGCATTCCTTTACCTCTCAGGATGTAGTTCTGATAATTCTGGTCGGCCTCTGCTCCCACTTTGATTAAGCAAGTCAGACCTTCAGCGACAACGAACTCATGAACCAGGTCCTTGTCATCCTGCCACAGAAGAAAGGAAAAGCTGTGTTAGAATTTTGAAAAGCAAAGAAACAGGATATATCATAATGTAAAAACAAATGCATGCCTGCAACACTGACTTTACATTTCAGATGATGTAAGCAAGTTGATATGAAAGTTGTTATATAGAAGACCAGAAGCGGAATTCTGAATTTTAAAATCAGAATTAAATACATCAATGCAAAGCAAGAAAAAACAAGCCTTTACCTTTAGGTCAACTACAGAAGATTAAAATTAGTAAAATATGACTTTTGATTTTTTTTTTTT
>NW_009648441.1:2708424-2773411 GCF_000708025.1 Charadrius vociferus
CTGGAGCAGAAGAGCTGCAGGGCTATCCAGTGTTTGGATTATGAGGCCACTTGGATATACAGGTAGTGTAAACACCTATCAGGCTTCCTTGTTTTGAATTTTCACTATTTGGCTGCAAAACCCAGCTGAAGGACAAAGACATCATCCAGCCACACTAGATCAATGCCGAGCTGATAAAGGAGTAAGCCCCCAGACTGAAGGCCAAACTGTCCAATACAGCACCTTTATTTTGCTTCCAGACTGAATTTTCTGAGACCATCTACAGCCAGTTTTCTCCCAGAAACTTTTTCTTTCAGCTGTAAAGAAAGTCTTTTTTCTTTTGCATGTTTCTGTGTCCTTGTCTAGCTTCACTGTGGTTAACGCTCTTTTACTTTGAGTACACACAAGCTACTATTCAAGTACATTCATATCACTGCACAACTACTGACATAGAATATAATTCTGTGGTATTGGTTTGGTTTCTTTTATACCCCCAAAAGCTGGTATTTGTGCAGTCTAATCTTCAAGCTCTTTGCATGAAGCCACACTTACTATCTGCACCCTTGCTTTCTAGAACAGCATTTCTGGTTCTTACAAAATCCTTCTCCGCATTTTTGTGTTTGTTTTACTTCTCAATTTGCAGTTTGAGTTTTGGCAGCTAAATACATCAAAGTGACATTTGTAAAGACAGCTATATACGTCAGTCTAAGAAAATTCAAATGAGCAATCCACCACAAGTATGCATTCATTAGCACTATTTACTATGAGATCATCCAGCAGCAAAGATCCCTTGGTGTGACTGTTCTCCCCTCACTCATAACTCCTCAAAACACTGAAGGAACTCTCTGAACTTGCAGCCTGAGTTTCCTGGTTCGATGAAAATCACACGCATTCATTTGGGCCACAATACAGTAAATCAGCTTTCTAATCCAGCAACACACGTTTTCCGCATCACTCTCCAAACCCTACCTTTGTCAGTTATCTTTTAAGTGCAAAGAACGGAATGTAAACTTCTCATTACCTGTTTAACTCCAAAATATCAGACCGCTAAAAATTATTACTAGCTAACTGACCTTAAGATATGACCATCTCACTGTTTATTCCATAGCTACTAATCACATTCCAAGTTAGTTTGCTCTGTGCCCTTTGACATTTACAACTATCTGGTGAAAGCTTTAAAAGGCCTTTTCCTTCTTGGAATTACAGTTTTTCAGTATAATCTACAAGAAAAGCTGAACAATGGAGAGACTATCAATATTTGAATTTTCCAATTCATCCTGCTCAGCAGTGAGTATTAATCACCCCGTAATTTTCCTGCCTAACATGCAACAATCAGGATCAAACTGAGAAACACGTTCCAAGACACTTAACGCGGCAAGTTGCAGCAGACCTGTGAGAGCAATAAAAACAACTTTTGGATGCATTCCTTTACCTCTCAGGATGTAGTTCTGATAATTCTGGTCGGCCTCTGCTCCCACTTTGATTAAGCAAGTCAGACCTTCAGCGACAACAAACTCATGAACCAGGTCCTTGTCATCCTGCCACAGAAGAAAGGAAAAGCTGTGTTAGAATTTTGAAAAGCAAAGAAACAGGATATATCATAATGTAAAAACAAATGCATGCCTGCAACACTGACTTTACATTTCAGATGATGTAAGCAAGTTGATATGAAAGTTGTTATATAGAAGACCAGAAGCGGAATTCTGAATTTTAAAATCAGAATTAAATACATCAATGCAAAGCAAGAAAAAACAAGCCTTTACCTTTAGGTCAACTACAGAAGATTAAAATTAGTAAAATATGACTTTTGATTTTTTTTTTTTCATTAAAGGCTTGCAGACATTTTTCCCGATACTATAATCTCATCATACCACATAAACAGATATCCTTAAAGCCTTTAAGTGTCAAGAGAAACAAGAGAAGGTCGTCTCTATGCCTTAGCATAATTCCAGTTTCAGTATTTTAAGTGCATACAGCAAAACTTTAAAACTCGCATTTATTGCAATGTAATACTATATTCATTATCTTAACATAATATTAATTCATTATATTTAGAATGGGAAAGTATAGTGTTGAATATAAGAACACCAATAGATAATATTCCCACACTGTTATGGAAAACACAGCAAACACAAGAGAAAATACTCCTTAGTATTTCATGGGAATTTATACTTGTTAAAGTGACATGCTTTTTTTTTTAACCATCAGTCCTTTACTCAGTGCAGCAGAATGATCCCGTATCACAGGTATATGTGATACCAGGGAGAGGAGGGCTTTGCTGGGCGCTATATGCACTACTACGCCAGGGGACTATAGAGCATCGTATCTAAAGCTTGCCTTCTCCTTTTAGAGAAGGCTCATGTAGACAAACAGGAGGCTACTAAAATCTTCATCAGAGAGCACTTAATGAATTAACCATACAAATTAGGCACAAAATCAATTTAAAATATTAATGGAAGACAACTACTCTGTGGACAATCATAGTTGATGATTACCTTCTTTGAGTATTTTTAATATACATTTTCATCCACAACAGCGTATTAAATAGAATTTTCAGATTTCCAGTAATGCAGCCCTGAGAAGCCAAGATCCAGACAATAGATAGTTAAGAGTGACTTCCGAATTCACTGCAAACACTTAGAAAACTGCCAAAGGAAATAAAATAATCAAGCCCCTTTTAGTGTGACAATTCGCTTACTGCAAATTTCTTTCAGCCTGACAGTTTATTTCTTATGAATTTCCTTCTCTCACCAGAGCTAAGTTACTTAATTCTTAAAAGCTGGCCAAATGTGATATTTAAAATTCTAAGGTGATCTAGCAATTCGTAACAAATTTAGAAATTATGAGAAAAAGTTTGTTAAAACAATTTAAATATGTATTCTACAGTCATGTATAGATACGCAAATCTATCACATCATAAAGGTGATTTATCCTTTAAAAAGTATATAAAGAGGAAGCATACAATCATTCCCCACATCTTTGCAAAAAAGTGTATCGTAAAACCCCAAAACACATGACAGAAAATCCAGTACCATGGCACACTTGAGCTAAAAATGTTATTTATTTCTTAGTCTCAATATTTTCTTTTTTGAGGGTGTTATTTTTTTCTGTAGATAGATAAAATCCTTAATAGTGTTTTCTGCAGAGCTAGAAAGTTTACAAACTCCCATGTCGTACCAGGGCCCTACAGACGCAAACACATGATTTTATGAAGATGACAAATTTCCTCTATCCGTTTGCCATACTCAAAAGATGGTAGAGGAAGAGTACACTGACAATATACCTGTTAATACAGACAGCGCTAATTACATCCCGATTTCCTCTGTTTTAAAGGTGCATGCACAGATCCCCCTCCGCTGCAGCCCACCAAGGAATTTGCTTTGCCGTTCCAGAAGAGAACTGAAGAGTTAAGGCTGTTTATATTGATCACCTACGGACATCTTTACAGCAGGGGACCTCTGGCTGGCAGGGAGGTTGCTGTATGTTTGGCCAAGCCACCCATCTAAAGAGCGTGGGATGGGGGCCTAGGAAGGGGCACGGTCAGCCAGGGCACATGCAACTCTGCCTGTCCCATCCCGAGCAGTGGCCTCTGGCAAAGCCCTTCCCAAACGCCACCAGTCAGAGGACTGAACTCTTAATTTTGAAGCAATTGATCTCAAGTTAATTTGTGCAGCAAGCAATGCCGAAATTCCCATGGTGACCTTCCAGAACAACATTTTACAACAAATGGAGTCCTCAAAAAACAAGAAAGCACCCAAGATAAAATACTTTCTGATGATCAAACCCACATCTCAAGTTAATTCCCCCCAAACTTGGGGTACTTCATTTAAAATCAAGCAACTACAAATAAATACATAAAAAAATATGCATGCACGCAATATACAGATCTAGATCACACTGGACAGCAAGCAACGTTCAAGCTCACATTGTACGATGGAGTGCCACCTCCAGAACCATACCCAGGAACCCCAGAGAAGTCTCCTCCCTGGCCACCCCTTGGAGGCAGGCAACTACTCCCTCCCACACAGAGAATCATAAAACCATAGAATAGTTTGTGTTGGAAGGTACCTTTAAAGGTCATCTAGTCCAACTCCCCTGCAACGAGCAGGGACATCTGCAACTAGATGAGGTTGCTCAGAGCCCCATCCAACAAGACCTTGAATGTTTCAACATCCCTTTGTATATGGTGTTTTTAGTTCAAAGAAACTTGAGTAATTTCTTGTTCTTCAAGAATTTTGAATCTTTCTTCTTCTAAAACTCAAGAGAGAGGAAGATATCCCTGGAATTCATCAGCTAAGCTAAAAGAAAAGTTTATTCAAGGTTCAGGTAAACTAAGGCCACATGCCACGGTAATTCACAAGAACTTCGCACGCCTAGAAAGTAAGTTACTTTGCTTTTCAAGGGTAAATGGTTAAAAATTCCCTGCTACTGAATAAAGAAGGTAGCAAACTTCCCCTACCCAGAATGGGCAGTGGTGGGAGCAAGGTAAGGGACAGGATGGACAGGAGTACGCAGAATTTAGAAAAACTAACAGAACTTGGTAGCATAGTGCAGAATCAAGAAAGCTGTGGGCAAAACATCCTCAAAAATAGGTTTTCTACAAATCTGATGACAAATAGATGCATCTTTTATCGGACAACACCGTTGTATAATTTAAGAGAAACAAGATATATAACAATATAAACTACTGAGTGAAATAATGACAATTCTTTTTTCAGATGATAATGGTGTCCTAGCTCTGAGCACACTTCCTTGCTCTTTAAATACCTTTTGTTGATACTTGAGTAGACATTTTGATTTTTCATCAAGTGTGCTTGCATCATCCTTGAGTTGAGAAAAAAAATAATCTATTCTGGATTGACTCACAGTCAAATAAGCAGGACTGGAAAAAACAGGAAAAAGGAATAACTGGTCTGCGGATTCTGATGTTTGTTAATAGACCTAACGTGCCTGTTTATGAAAATAAAAGACAATTGGATGATACAAAAAAATATTCCCTATGCTGGAGAAGCTAACAGTAGTTCAGCTTCAGAGACCTTCAGGTCAAACTCAAAAACTAAATAAAATTCTAAACAGCACACAGCCATTAAGGGCTGTTGACATTCAGTGAAAGATAAAAACTGAAATAATACCAATTATAACTTTAAGATGTTCCCCATAATCTTAAATAGTGAATGCATATTACAGTATCGCCTGGGGAAAAAATAGCATTTATGTCTCAAAGTATCTCATGCTAAAGATCTGTTTTATATTGGCGCCTTTTTTTTAAAAAAAAAAAAACAAAAAAACAAAAAAACCCAACCAACCAAAACCAAAACCAAACAAAGACCTTCCCAAAGCAAATTCTGAGATCTGCATTTTGAAACTTTTTCAAAGCAGCCAAAGGAGTAAACCACTACAGCATAGTCTCATCCTTGACTGAAAGGAGATATATTACTGGAGAACAGCAAAGGAAATGAAGGGGATGAGGGACTCGAACCAGACCGCTTTTGGAAAGCACTGAATAAACAAATCAAACCTGAATTTAAAAAAAAGCTTTTAAGGTACTTCTCCTTTCCCAAATAAAAGGGAAAAAGAAGGTGTAATGAAGCGGAGTACAAACACATCATGCTCTAGACATAAATCTGACCTCAGTACATTATCTATCCCATCATGTATATACGATGAGAGGAAAGAAGCAAACATCTGGAATGTGCAAAGAAAGATGAAAGGCATCCAAGCCCATACGTTCTACATTGAAAGGAGAATGTTTACATCAATTTTGGTCTAGGATAATCTTTTCAGACCCATTAACTCACTGACTTGCCAAGTTAGGTGACCTCAAGAGTAAAGGCTACTCTCCAGCAGTAGTAAGAGGTTCAGGTTTCCAGGAAGAGAGCATTCATTGTAGAGAATATATGGTGTCTGTGACAATGATACATACAAGTAGCTGCCACATGCATGTGATAACAGTTAGAAGGAGGCAGGGAAAGGTTGTCATTTGCCATGGAAATGGACTCCTCCACTAATATCACAAAGATTTATGACCCCCTAATCAGCAGGCATTAAGGCACTGATGAGAAAAGCAGCAAAACACAGGCAAAGCTCTCTAAAGCTTCCTGCTAAGCTCCTGCAACTATAAAGATTGTGCAGTGACACAAAGGCTGGCTACTTAAAGTCTTTATGAAAAGATACCATTGGCCTCGCCAGATAACTATACTTTACGCGTTCATTCATAGACTTGGAATAGGTCATGTCTCTTCCTCTCTTTAGGCACCTCAGATGAAAGAAAAAACAAGATAATGTATGTCACTTTGTAATAGAGCTCTGTTTTTGTCGAATGTATAATGAAAAAGACATTAAATATATTCAAACTGGTGAGTTTAAAGCTTGCTTATGTGGTTGGCAAAAAGTACAAATCATACTTTCACCTCCATAACTCAGCCTCACTATTAAAGAGACCCCACAAACCCTGTGATCAAGCAGTCTATACAGTATGCTCATGGGCTACTAGCAGAATAAGAAGTGTAGGCAGGATTCCCACTTTTCCTACCCGTTCTCCTGTCTCTGTACCATTCGATATATTCTCTACTGCAGTTTTGCAAGGTCTTATCTGAAGGTGGAGACCGAAGACTTTTTTTCTAGGAATGACACTTTGCGAGAATGCATCTTATCTGATGTGCAGCTTCTACGTGCAAAGATAAATTGTTTACATATTGTTAAAGATAAATCTTTTTGAAGCCTGCTATTTCTGTGGGCCATATGTTTGAAAGCGTTTACCCAAAGCATGATTATTTTTATGCCACAACAAAGTTGCTTCGCTTCCTAATAAGAATCAAGGTTTTGGAACACAGTTTCTCAAGGGGAATTTCTGGGTTTTTTTAAGCTAACAAGTACTGCTGAAAGCTCCATTCCAAGTATTTGGGAAAACTGGATTAGTAACTGAATATTCACATTTGGATATGCACATACATATTTCTCTTTTACGTGGCTAACAGCTGTGCAGAGCACTGTCTTTCCAAGGAATTATAACAAGATGCTTGTCCATGAGATTTTCACCACGAACCACCTCATTTTTACCTTATTTTTTCCTTTCCTTTCATAAACTATCCCATTGTTTCTGGTTGCTTGAGCATTTCCACATTTAATCCTATGCTGTACAATTCTCTCCCGTTTCTGCTACAAAGTTAAATGTTGCACATTTTATAACATTCATTTCTTTAAATAAGGAACCATGGGGTTCCCCAGCCTGTTCCTCCACATGACATGTTACGGAGCGAGCCAGCAATCACATTCTGTACCGACCAAACTTTCCAAAATGCAAAAATTGCAATAATCCAGCCTAGAAGTCAGAGCAGCACAGGCAGCCGGGGTACCAGCCATAGCCACGAGAATCTTCTTGCTAAGCTTTGCCTACTGGCTTACGGGAGAGGATTGCACTCACACTGAGCTCCAGCAGCTGACACACTTCACCCTCTGTCTGAGGAAGAGCTTCCCTGTCTGCTCTGTCACTCTACAACATCCCTATTAAGAGGGATTTAAACTCTAATGATTCTCAGGTCAGCTCTGATTTTGTCTGTAGACCAAAACCAGTAACTTCACAAAGATACACTGCATTCGCATTTGAACATGGTGATAATTCACCAAAGCAAAAGACAAGATGAATATTGCCCTTTCACCATGCAATGTAGCATAAAAGAAGAAATGTAAACCGTACTGGATTCGAAGAGGAGGAGCATCCTCCTCTGCCCCCTGAAATCTTGCGGGACAAGATGCTGGCAGTATCCCAATACAGAGTCCTACAGGCAGAAAGGGCACGGCTCATTCAGACACTGCCTGACTCCTGAAGTAAAAAAATCACTATTTTTTAAGAGGGGGAGCTCGGGAAATATTTACTCATTGTTACGTTCATCGATGAAATATTATGCTGGGAAAGTGCGCTGTTGCCGCTCCACATTAATACATCAGAGCAAGGTCTCCTTGCAAACCCCTCTTCCTCAGATTCCCCTGCAGGAGTACATGCTGCACAGCAAGGAGGGAGAACTGAAACAGAAACCCCAGACGATTATGCTCAGTGTGACAAAAATAAAATAAACAAAGAAAAATAAATGGATCACTAAAATGCTAGTGCACTTGCAGAAAGTCCCCCCAAAATTATAAATGATGGCCACCCTCTTTGGAAGTAGAGAAAAATAAATTTTTTTCAGTCTTTTTTTTTTTTTTAAATCTCCTATAAAGTCAAGATAGGATCACAAAGTTCATCTGGTTTTAGGAGGATTAAGGTTTAGGGATTAAGTTTCATTCACTTGGGGATGTAAATTAGTGGCAGAGGGACAGCAGCTGACCAGTGAGGACAGGGAGGAAGGAGTAGGAAGGTCAAAGAGCAAAGCATGCGCGACTGCAGGCTTTCGCTGGCGTAAATCTCAAATGACAATACATCTGGCATTCCACCACAAGAAAGTAAAATGCAGGACGATTGCACAATATACTTGAAAAGCCTCCTGTTACTAAGTGGATAAAGGCAGAATGATGAAATTTGGGTTTCCGTTAGCATCAATAATGGGTAGGTCCTTATTCCATACTTCCTACTCCTAATAGTATAAGGAGAACAGAAATTTACTGATCTTTTTTCCTAAGCATTCCTTTGGCTCTAGCAAACCCTCATGTATACAAAAAAAACCCAAACCAAAACAACGCCACAGCTTGCTCCTAACCTGACTGCCCTGGGTAGCGGTAGCACAGGCTATAACCAGAATCATAGAATCATACAGTGATTTAGGTTGGAAGCAGCCTTGAAGATCATCTAGTTCCAACCCCCGTGCCATGTGCAGGGACACCTCCTGCTAGATCAGGTTGTTCAAAGCCCCATCCAGCCTGGCCTTGAACAGCTCCAGGGATGAAGCTTCCACAACTTCTCTGGGCAACCACCCTCAGAGTCAAAAATTTCTTCTAATATCTAATCTAAATCTACCATCTTCCAGTTTAAAGCCATTCCCCCCCCCTTGTCCTATCACTACATGCCCTTCCATTACCTGGAAACCTTCACGCCCACAGGTTGCCCACATAATTTCAAATGCTTATATGATGCTCTGCCCTATTAGCAATGGAAAATTAACAGCCAGTTCCTCTCAGCCCTCCTTTCAGGTGCTCTCTGTGACCCCAGATTACTCGACATGAGAAATATACCACAATAAAGTCTCCACAAGAGTATCTTTAACTATTGCTACCTGCCTTCAGTATGCATCACATCTGCTAAAGTTACCAGCAAAATAATTACTCCCATTGACAAGACTACAATGATGTAGTAATAAAAGAGTTATGCTGTGCTCTATTAGAAACAGAAATCCCAGACCATTTCTGGAGTCCAGCTTTTTTACTGGCTAAGCAACAGGTTGCATTTTATAGATCAAGATTGGCTTGCAATGTTTGCAGTTAGAAAAGCTCATTTTGGCTTGAAAACTGAGTAAACATAGTCAGGAAGTGATTGAAGGAGAATGGACCGCCAAGATATAATTTATAGTTACTTTCCCACAATTTAAACTATAGTTCTGTTCTTTGGACTCCAAAATTATTGATATAATTAAAATACTAGATTGCCAATCCAGAAGTGCCTGATACTATCTAATTCAATTGTCACTGTTTATTTCAGTCCATTTTAAGGGCCAAGTCATCTATTGCAAACAAATCTGGAAAGAAATCATCCCAAAAACATACACACACACGCACATATATATACACACATACATACATAAACTTATGTCCTATGAGTCTCTCAAGACCGAATTGCAATTTCAACCTAAATTATTTTAGCAGCTACAAAACAATTCCATGTATGGACCAGATGAGCTGGTGGTTAAGCTGGCAAGTGTTCTATTAAGCCATGAAACCTCTGCTCTACATTGAGTCAGGACAATACTTTTAGAAGACAAACCAAACATAGTTCTCGAGGTCAGTAGGAGGAGAGTCTTCTCCTGTCACAAAGAGACCATCTAAGCCAAGTATTTTTGCTCCCTGATACTTGGCAACTCTGAAGGTACCCCAAGAGAAGGATGCTAGGCAAGTTCAGTTGCTGTCTTCCTTCCCCCATGTTCCCACCAGCACACCTAGAAGAAGAACTCCTTGAGAACAAGGGTGCCCTGGACTGGGACATCCCAAAACTGCAGTCATCTGCTAGAGGTAACTGAGGCCAAGCAGCCACTCAATGGAAGCTCCTTCCCCTTGGTGGTTGCAAATGCACTTCAGCTGCTTTACTGCCCTCACTGGCTGTGCCACAGCTTCCACCCCTCTGCTCTCCAAGCTTTTCCCTACACTCCTCAGTGCTGATTCCGCACTCCTTATTTGCTTCTCTCCCCCAACCTCTACACCTTCCCAACTCACTCCTTGTACATCTGTGTAGAAGCATGACCATAACGTGGTATCAAGACATCAGTATTTTCACAGTTTCCATTTTTCCTAGTCTCCCATCTATTTACATGGAGCAACAACATGCAAGGAAATAACCATCCCCCTTTACTTTCAGTGGGGTAATATATCTAAGCAACCTGCAATGCAAAGTTTGGCTTCTAGTGATGATTACAATGAAAATTCACCCTCAAGTATCAATTCTATTGCATATCCTTGCCGTGAGTCAGTTGCCTAAGTAGCAATCACCAAATGCCAGCATTTTTTTTGCCAGCCTTTTAAATGCATCTGTGCCAGCTAATCATAACATTACGCCATTAAAGTATTAAAAATAAATTTTCTTTCTTTCCAAGACAAAAATATTTCAAACAGAGACCATGCTACTGCTTATTATGGATTTTCACCTTGGCACCAATAAACAGATACAGAAATTCACCCAAGAGTAAAGTATTTGATTTTCAGCCATTAATCCCCTGTAGTCTCCCTTCTGAAATACCCTCAAGTCCAGAAAATAAATATTCTGTTGTTTCTCAAGAACACGTTTTCTATTGCACTAAAAATAGCAGCAAAACAAATGCAGCATTTGCTGGTGTTTCCCATTAGCAAAGCAGAGAAGCTGCAATGCTTATTATTTCACACCTCCTTTACATGTGGACACATTTTAAATTGTATGCCTTTCTGCAGTTTCTTTTGGATAGCTGAAACAACACATAGAGGCATAATAAATGTTTTAATAGTTAACATTACATAACAAATTAAAATGCATGAAAATATATCCAATATTTAATACCTTGAAACAAATATGCAATTCTCTTACAGACAGAATTTCTTCAAGCTTGAGGATACTAGGAAGTACTCTAATGCAGAAGAGGTTCAGAGATCTCTGGATTTTTTTTTCATCTGTCCAAATTTGTAAAAATATACAAAACTTTAAACAAGACGGTCTTTCTCCAAGTCTTTCTCAAATTTCTCAAATGACAGGTATACAGATACCCAAGACAACCAGCACTGGCCATGCAGCTATCCCAGGAGCTGTCCTGCAGCACATGAAAAAGAATCTTGAAAAAAAAAAAGTAATGGATAAGAATCAAATCCTGCTTTATTAGATCTGTTGAGATTCCTCTGACTCAAAATCTGTGTGTTTTAGACACAGTTAAGGAATGTTTACAGCATCAAGTTCCAGCCAACAAAAACAGAAGAAAAATATGGTACCAGGTAGACAACAAACATTTTGTACATTTATGAAAAGATTTAAAAGTTTAAAACTTTCTTCGCAATCTCTTATTTTTTTCCTTTTTAAAAAAAACTAATATTGTCTAGTGAAATTAAAGTAACTTCTTAGAATAACTGCTCTTTCCTATTGGGTGCCCATGAAAAAAGGACAAATTTAAAGTCTGAAAACTTTCAGCTCATATTTGTACTGTTTTATCAAGGTCCAATACATCATTTATTACGACCCATTTCCCATTCATTTATTACTTTTTCTTCCTTAGTGACACGCATCTTATTTGTATATGAATGAAGAATTGCTCCTTTAAGATTTTGAGTTTCCCTTCATAAAGAGTTTTCTTCCTTTTGTATACATACAACAAATTCTCCAAAGACCAAGGAGAAAAATCAGCCCACAGCCTTTCATGTTTATACTTTTCTGACGGATAATCTGCCTGTAAAAGACACACACTGGCACTTACACACCGGGAAGGAAATAGAAGTTTGCACTGCTAAGACAAAAATACAGATATCTTCAGTGGATGTAAGTGAAATCCCCAAAAAATCACTCATCTCTTAAGTTAATTAAAGACAATTAATTTCTTCAGTTACCGAGATGAAATTATTGTGATCCTGCCTGATCTTCACCACCACCTTCTCCAAGAACCTTCTGCTTCCCCTTTACTCTGAATGTGGTGTTTTGCTTCTTCAGTAACTTTGGTCATTAACTTCACTACTTTCTCATAACCTGCCCAATTCCCGTATCAGTTGAGGGAGCTGCAGGTAGAAAGCCATCTTACTGTGACACTGCAATGCTTGCTTCTAGTGCTTTCCCTGCACTTAACCTTGCAGTTGCATGATGCCATGTTCACCTGAGAAAGATCTCAGAGATACCATCAAGTTCTGCCACTGAAAATGGCGGGCTACCTGTTTGGGTTGTACAGAGCAATAAACTGATGCACTCCGTCTTTCAGGAAAGGGAATGGAACCGTACTACAATTCTTAAAGCACGTTGAAAGAAAGAACGTTGAAAAGAAACTCTACTATTATTTTCAGCAAGTGTAATCATTTGGAAGTAACTTTCTGCTTTTGGTATTTCATTATGTCAGTTAATGAAGGCATAGATAATGACAGGATCTTTTTACCTAGATAGCTTTTTTCTCCCTGGGAGTGTAAGAAGCAAGCAAGCAAAAATAAGTCGCACCCCAGTATCAGATTATTCTATACAATATTAGCCAGAAAAGCTTTGGTTGCCTCCCCCTGTAAAGACAAAGCATTTAGAGGGAAATAAACAAAAAAAAAAAAAAGTCCTGCTGTCACTGTCTCTGTTTACAACAGTCCATCTACCAGTATACATTCAACCACCAAGTAAAAATAACCATGAAACTAAAGACATTTTCTGACACTGACTTGATGGGGACAGAATTTCATCGTTTGCACCTTGAGTAGACAGCAGATACATCAATACACAGTAGTTTTTTCTTCTCAGTTAATAGTGGAATTAAAAATTACTAGAAAAGTCACCTAGACTAGACCCTACCAGGTATATTCTTCCTGGCAACCAAGCAGCAGATCAGACAATGTTCGTGCATTGCATACCTGAGGAAGCTAAAGAGACAGGCTCCCTGTTTCAATTCAAAAATTCACACAAATTGGAGAATAAATAACGGTGGCTTCCCAAATTAAGCTGTCCTTGTGGTGGAAGAAGTTCACATTTTATAGTGTCTTTAAGGACTGTTTAGATCTTAGCCCGTAACATTGCCTAGGCATGAAGACGCTCTATTTCCCAACAAAATCGAGAAAATGCTCTTGACATTTCCTGTGTCATAGCTATTTTATTTATAATCTCCAAACAGTAACAAGACATATCATTTGTAAAGTAGGATTAAACAGATATGTAAATTACTAGGCAGAACTACGGTGAATTAGATTTGGGACGAAAATCAAGGTTTCTCTTTTCTTCATGACTTACTCAAGAACCCTTCCAAGAGGGCTCTTGAAGGGGAGAGGTGGCAGCCTGCCTCACAAGTGATGACAGCAGCCCGTAAATCAAGTGTCTCGAAGCTTCAAACCCTAAGGAGTCATCAGTCATGCTTGCAAGAGGGGAAGGAGCAGCCTCCTTCCTTGAGATCAATGAGGCAAACACAGAATACCCCTTCTGCTCTCCTAAGGATGATTGATGACTCCTTAGCAGTTGAAGTGTGTGACATTTGATTTCATTCAGTGATAAGATTGTCTCTATCCAAACACCTTCTAGTTAATGTTTCCAGTGCCTCTACATAGCTGTTCTTTGTGATGTTTTACACAAAGCTCAATTGTTCAATGATTAATGAATTTCTCAACAATAGAAGAAAATTCTGTAAGAGAATTTCTGTAACTGTGTTGCCTGATATTCTGATCACAACACAAAACGGGAATCTAGGTTCCTCAAGAAAAATAGTGGGAGATCTCCTGCACTTGTCAAATGACACTTAGTGGGGAAAGCAGTCCTAAAAGAAAAACAGCTTTTTTGCTCAACACTTTAAAATATACCCTTTAGGTCTACTTTCGAGAAAAACTAACCCGTTGATTGGCTAAAAATATTTTCCAAAACTTTAAGAAGCAGTTTTACACGAGTACAGATTTCAGCAGACTTGAAACATGCTTTACAGCTTTCTTATTTTTTCTTACAACACCATATTCTTATCCAGTTATTTCATATTTTGAAATGATGCAATCAGCATGATTTCAAATTATGGTCTGTAATGCTTTGTAACTACAAGGCACACTTTTGTTTATATGTTCTAAAATGTGCCTGCTTTATATTACATCTAGTCATATCAGAGGCCTTGTTAAATAAACTTTTTTAATATCACGTAAATTGCGCAGCACTATTTACATATATTATAGTGCTCATACCAAATTTTTCTGCTTTTAAGATTGATATTGAATTAAATGCTTTAAGCAGCTGTATTTTTATCTCTCTTATGATATCACAATCAGGAAATGCAAGAATGTTTTTTGACCCTTATTTTTTAAGTGTAATGTTCAGCTGGATTGTGCCCTGGATGCCTTTGGGAGTTTTAGTACTTTGCACAAAATTCACGAATCTCTGACAAATGCAAGAACCAAGCAAGTCAGAATTCTGTCAGAAAATACATTCAAAGGGAGCTAACCTATACTTCAGCAGGTTGTCAATTATATCTGTATTTCTTTTTTCAGTTCTTTTAAGGTCAAGTGCTTCATATACTTCTCATCTGAACATTACTTTCCTTACTCCGGAAGTTTGTTCGTCAAAAAGCATACTGGTAAGTCAGAAGAAGAATACTACAGTACAGTCCAGCAAAAGATGAATGTGGCTATCTTAACCCTTCAGAATGAATGACAGGAACACAATGGCATTACTGTCAAAGAAAAATGCTCCACATAACTTCATTATTTTGCCAAAACCAGCCCACCAGAAGAAACCAAAGAGAAATTCCAAGTTTGGACTTGCCAAAAGAATCTTTCATTTAAAATTTGAAACAAAGGGATTGCTTTTGCCAAACATTGCTAAGCTTTGCTGAGGCCTCGCGTGAAAAACCAAGAACTCAGACTATTTGGAATTCATATTTGATGTAAAACTTGGGCTTGTTCCCACTTAATACAAATAAGAGACTGCACGTTACCTTGAAGGTCTTTAAATTAAAAATTATACTGACACAGAACTGTGCCAAATTAACTCAGCTATGATGAAATGATTATAAAAACATGGTGTTACGAACTGTCTTGGCACCGAAAGACATGATGAAGTCTCCACAACACTCTGAAAATTTGTTAAAATGAAAATAAAGACTGGTTTTGAAGTCAACATTTTATTTCTGAAAGGTTATATTCCTAAGGAATTTAAAATACTAAATATAACGCGATAAAAAAATCAAAGAGATATTTATGTTGAAAAATAGACCTTTTAAATAACTTTTAAAATAATGATAGCTTTCTAATGCTAACAACACTTTAATGTTGTAGACAAAAATTAGGTATGACTTTCTGCAGAATAGTGTTCCGTCTATAATATGACCTTGTAATATTAACTTGTATTTTTCTTCACTAAAAAATTGAAATAGCTTTTCTTTCTAAAATAGATATAAAAATCATCTTACGTCCTCTCTCATGGTTCATCACAAGATAAACTAAAATCATGCTCAAAAGATGCCCTTATAGCAATGCCAGTAACTGTTGTTAAGGACAGCGAAGTTGACAGGCAAACGGGAGTGTACATCATACAGGGTTCCATTTTGCAGTTTGACATGTACTACCTCAAATACTTGAGCATATGATATGAATACTCTCCAGCTTGAAAAAGACTTCTCTTCAATTATCCACTAACGAGAACCTGTATTTTGAGAGTATACAAAGATTTTTTTGAAGGGTATGTTTGTTCGACAAACAGCCACAGTCCTACCAGGTAGCTACTTAAAGTGGTAACAGATAATTCCCAAATGCCTTTCCATATCACATTCATTAGGAAACAGGGAAGTGGACTTTTTCAAGGAAAATTATGTTCTGAAACTGTCAGACAGGCTTCACTTAAAAAAAAACCAACCAAAACCAACCACAGATATGGTTTGTGTGCATCATTTCTCCCCTCCCTCTCATTACTCTTCAACCCAGTCAACTCCAATTAAATTTATTTGGATAAATATTTAAACATTTCAATGAAAACAGCTCATCAACTAGAAGACAGAGATCTTACTGGTGTGTTCACTGAAAGCACTGAGCACTATGTGCTCCGAAATACCTACTAGACTTCAAATAATCCCCATGGAACAGAACATTTATGAATACCCAAACTGGGAAAAGTCATGATGGGAGGTATGGGAGGTCTGGGATGACTGGGGAAAGAGGCTTAGCACCCACTGCTAATTATGTGTCAGTGCCCAGATTAACCTGTGGAATATATAAATTCAGAGAAATACAAATACTTCCCAGAAACAACCGAGGTGAACAAAAAAGAGAAGAAACCAGAGAAGACTCCTGGAAACCTGCCTAATTTCTTCTGAGCACACAGTCCACCCACTTGGCAGACTCACAAGGAAACCCAGCTTGCATCACTATGATTCTCAAACAGTCTTTCCCTGGGAATGCCTTGAAGAGACAACGGTTTTCCCAATCTGTGGACATCAGATGACCAGACTGTTTTGGAGCTGGAACTCCTTCTTTATCCAAAAATTTCAGACTTCAAGAATATTTTTCAGATACAGAAGACATCTTCAACTACCAAAATTTTCCGTTAAATGGTCCACACTTCACCATCTACTCCTACTGTTCAGAAAGTCTTCATTCTGGCATTTTTTAAATTCTTAATGCTTAACTTTGAAACCTGCAAACAGCATTGTGCGTTTTGGAAATTTGCAGTTCTGCTGTCTTGCAGAATTGTTAAATGTTGTTATACTTCTTAGAATAAATGTCTATTTAAAACAACGCAAAAATGCTAAATTAAACCCTTGCACCTACCTATTGTGGCTGAAAATCATTGTAGGTTGTTATCCTCCATTTGGATACATTAATAAAGGAGGAGAGGTGCTTTTCTTATTTATTTTGCATTTACTGATAGAAATGAAATGTGTCATCCTGAATTCCATTTTAGGATCATGTTGGCAGTATGGTCTAGTTCCCACCAACTTTTTCTTTTCACTTTTCCTGATCTGTTCTCTCCAACAAGTTTCCTTCCAGTCCTGCAACTTTCCCCAGTCCTTCTCCTTATCCTGTAAAACCAATCTGAAATCCAAGCTTTTAATCCAATTTACTTTCTTACCATCCACACCACATCTTTCACATTGGTTACTTCCCCACAGGACCCAAAATGCTGCTGATTTCAAGTCTCCTCCATAATGAACACTTACATTCTAATCCACGCCTTTCCTTAAACTGTTCATTCATCCTCCTCAGCTCTATGAAGTATCTTTCAGCTAATCAAAAAATCATTTCCTCTAACCTCAATCTAAATTCTAACACCTGTAAAGCTCTCTCATCTTGGTTCCTCATCAGATCTGTCCCATGTATCTTGCTTCCGATTTCAGTTTTTGATGTGGCTTAAACCTAGTCTATTTGTCAATTACTAGGTCAATGTTGGGCCATCACCCCAAGTCATAGTTTCCTAGCTCCTCTTTTCACATCCCCCTCCCAGTCTTCCCAGTACAGAACTATGCCACTGTCTAATGAGCAGCCTAAGTTTTCATTTGAGAGTCACAAGGGCAAGTTCCTGGCAAGTTCCAACCACTAACTCTGCCATTACTCCACATCTGGTCCTGCCTTTCGACAGACTGAAGGAACAGGGGAAGGCCTGCAGACCATAAAGAGAAAAGACCCTAAGAAGCAATTGGCTAACTACACATTACAAATGAAGTCTTAAAATTATCTTTTGCCAGAAACCATGTTATTCCCTACATTAAAAAAAGAAATTCAATTCACATTCAAATCACAGAATGAACAGCCATTATTTGTTCACCTGAAATATTTGTTTCAAGGAGAAAAGTGCCCGTCTCAGCTCCCGTCCATTGGAGTTATAAAGTTTTTCTGGAAAAAAAAAAGACAACAGAAAGAAGGTCAGCATAAACAAAACTGACAACATGGAAAAAAAACAGTACAGATTTCAAAAGAGTTGGAGCAGAAGGGTCATAGCGCCCATTTCCTATTAGGCAGACTGCTGTTAAAGAAAGCAGTTTAGTTTTTTTATATATACATGGCTCATTCATTAACGAAGTGCAAGTAAAACCAGCTTTTAGTTGTCCATAACCTCAGAGGGCATCTCCCAGGTAAATTCACAATAGCTTGAACAAGATCAGTGAGAAACAATGCTCTAAGTCGTTTTTGAAAATGCCTTAAAATACTGCTCTTTCTGCATTAAGGTAAATTTAGGGGTTACCGAAAGTACCAGATTAGTCTCAAAAGACTCAACTGAGAGCACTCTTTGCTTTTGTTATCAAAGCTAGAGCCACTGAATCCCATCCTTGACTGCCTTCCCTCTAGACATTCTTTTCTCATGTTCTCATCTTTCTATTGTTAAATCCTCTTTGCAATGGCAATGAACGTTAATACCAGAAATAGTCGGACAGTCTGTTCTAAGCATAATTCAAAACAGTGTCTTATTCTCATGAAAACTGATCTTGATCTTTTTCTAAATGAAGCAGAAGCCTTCTTTTCATCATCCAATACTGAAATATATTACTTCATTTATTCCCCTACTAATGCATACTCATAGAAATAATGTAAAGAAGACAAAAGCAACTCCTCTGCTATCTTTCTGAACGCTGGTTGTACCTTTGGAGGAAGTCTTGGACACTATGTCTCAAGTTTACTATTGTGTATTTGGAAGCGATGTGTGACTCTATGCATGGATGGAGCAGAAGGTATGCTCTTCAAAAGTCTTTCTGGCCTGCTACTTTCGGTATATCTGACAAAGAGAGACTCTATTCAACACTTCTACAGTCCTCAACTGTAATTTATTACACTAATGCAATCTGAGGACAATGACAAAGGAAAATCAAATCTTCACGGTCACCTGCCGTGACACACTTTGCCTCACCCACAGATCATCGTGAAAGGACATCCTCTGCAATGGACGGCTGCCAGCAGGTGATGAGATCAAAGCTGGAATGACCGTGGAGTGGGAATATTCTTATGAGAAAAAGAAATAACAAACCCCAAAGTTTTCCTTCTTGCTTTCCCTTGTCTATATCTCTTTTAATTACTAATTTACACTACCAAATCAAGATAGATTTCATTTCACTCTCTCAGGAAGTTCAAAAAAGGCCTAGCATTTGAGGATTCAATGCATTTATAACTCAGTAATCATTTTTTACTTCAATCAAAGAAGGCAGGTTTTAATTTTTGAAAAACACTTCTTATTCCCAACAGTCACCTTCAACCAAAGGAAAAATGTGAAGTAAAACTTCAGCAAAAAACTTACACTTTTTGGTTTTTTTGTAAAGTTTGAAAGTAGTTTTGTTCATCCCTAATTGCCTCTGATTTCAAAGGCAGAACGTGTAGAATTGGCAAAACTATTGTTGTTATAAGTTGTCTCCTTCCTTGCACTGTTTATAGATTCCTGACAAAACACTGGAGGAACAGATTTCACTTCAAGCCATAAACTTAGAGACATACTTTAATTACTCTAGCTTAAAAATGCACTGGCATGTGAAACTACATTTCTTGGCAGGATAAAGAGTAATTTTGTCAGGAAAGCTTAAAGAATAATAAAGGTCTTTTAAGACCCGGTCTGTCAACTTTACATGCCATATTACACAAAATACTCCTCTTTGAAAGATACCTCCATCTGGCATTTGTTATTACTAATTTCCCTCTATTCATAATTCACCAGCATCATTACAAGCAGAGCCTCTCCTAACAAGGCAGTACATTATCATCTTAATTAGGAGAGGCACCACTTTTTAAAGTGCTGGCAACTTTGTACATAAATATCAATGTCCTAACAAATGCCATCTGTTGGTCTTGGTCTTAAACAGGAACAATCATCATCCCAGCCCGGGGTAAAGTCCTAACGAACCATTGTTATGATACTATAACGCTGGTTGCTTTCATTGGTGCGTGCAGATTTTTGGTACATCTCAGAGAAACAATGCTGAACATTTTTCTTCTTGGTCTTTTCACAGAACATAACATCATCCTTGGCAATCAGCACAAACAATGCTCTCCCTGCTCACATGTCGCAAAGACAGAAGTTATTAACTGCAGCTCAAAAAGGGGTCTATCATTAGAGCTGAAGAATCAATAACTACTGGAAGTATCAAGTTTGGCAACAGCAGTGACAACAGGACAGCAGCACATATCACAAACACTTGGGCTGATCTGACGCCCCTTTTGAGGAGCAACAGTCCAGGTAAGTAATTTCATTCCTGACGTCTATTACCATCTACACAGAGACAACGTACATTTGCAGATCCCTCCTCACATGGAGCTAATCTTGTTGAATCACCTCAGAAATACAAGTTCCTAACCTCTTCACCTGAAATGGTTACACATGGGCAATATACCGACTGTCTACGAAAGTCTTGGCACCCACTTCTTATAGTGCTGGCATCCATCAGAAACATTGGTGGAGCATAACCCAAGGAGGAAAGTGAGATGATCACTCCTTGGGGTCATGCTACATTTCAAGATGTTTCGGTTTAGAAAAAACACAGTCCATGGCAAACCCAACCCAAGGCAGGAAAGCCTGTGTAAGCCAAGGTACTGCATGGATCACCCTATAAAAGCTTGTGCTTTTATTGCATTTCTGCGTGGTTTTTTTTAAAAAAAAAGACAAACGCATACAGCAGATTACAGCTCAGGGACACTAAGCAAGATGCTGTCAAGGCCTTAGAGAATTCCTACTTGTAAACAGTAACTGAATACCACAGGGACCTCGGGGCTCATCCAAAACGCCCCAGACTGCAACCAGGGCTACAAAAATGCATCAGCAGAAACTGAAAGGCAATAGCCACTCGTAAACACTTTTTCTATGTTAGAAAACCAAATTAAAAAAAAAAAACAAAAACAAACAAAAAAAACAAGAGAGGGAAAGGAACATATGTTTACAATGTTTTCACAATGAAGATGATGCAGAAACCAGATAGCAAATGCTTTTTAACACTCCATGTTCTACATTAGCAATTTAAAGTGTTGCCCTCTTTTAAACAGAGAAATAGCCCTACATGCTAAAGCACAGAGGTGACTGTCCCACGGTGCATCCCTGACAGAGTTGTCTTTAACTGAAACAAATGATTCCTGTGGCTCTGAAACAGGAGTCCAACCTGCTACAACCACCAGGACCAAAAATTCTGAGGTGCTCCAAGGACAGACCAAAAGATCTACCTGCTCACTGCCTTATTATAACACGTTGTAGATAAGCTTCATTACGTACACACCAGGACTGCTTTATGCCAGAATTTGAACATCTGAACTTCAAGCACGAACACTCGCTGCTATACCTCTCCCTGAAAAAAAAGTCTCTGGCCATTTGGTAAAACACATCTCCCGCCCTTCCCCAGGTCAGGAGCAGGCTGGAGACGTACTAGACTCATATGCTTCAAGATTAGAGAAGATAAAACAGGTCAGGGAGTTTGAGATAACTGACTGTGCTTACCTATTAATGACTACATTTCTGATAGTTATGTCCTGATAAGCTATGCTATTGCAGTTCTTTTTTACTACTTTTCTTGAAGAAATAAAGATCAGCAAGTGCAGCTGTGAAATAGGTTTAATTGCAGATGCCTAGATGACAGAAAATTCTCCTGGTGGTTCTCTCTGATGTTAACACTAGAGGGCACTGCTTATTTCTTTATTTTATGAAAGAAAAGGCACTCTGTCCCTCCATGGACTTCCTACTGATTAAGCAATACTGTTTGGGATTCTGAGTTGGTACTTCCTTAACCTTGAAACTCTGCTTTTTATCTGTACACTGTAAAACATTCTGAGAAATTAAAAAGCATCAGCATTGCCGACCTCAAACATTCAAAATCAGAGTCAACTTTTTTGAAACTATCTGATAGAAAACCAGCCACTTGCATGGACTTGAGTTTTATTTACCTTTCTGCAACAAGCAAGAGTCACATTTGTTAAATTATCCTTCACTTCACAATGGGTAGGTGTGTATTCTTGAAAGACAAAGAGATTCTCTTAGCTCACCACTTCTTTCTACAAGCAGAGCGTCGAAGACAATTGGGCTTCTGATACAGACAGACACACACAAGAGGTAGCAGACTACAACTTCCTATTTTTTTCCTATTTGCTGCACCAGCAGCACTTTGGTTGAGAGAAGGCTTCACGCTCTATAAGATAACTGCTATTTAATCCTGATTTAATCCTGATTTTTTGTTGGCTTTTACTTTTGTAAAAATAACTCTACTAGAGAGGAAACAACTCATGCTAGGCGAAAAGGGATTTCTCTAGCTGAATTTGGTACAAATGTGGCAGTGGAAGGGAGGCAGTTTGGTTTGCAATTGGCATCTTTTCAGAAAGCCAGAGAAGCCTTTGAAGATCTTTATGTTACCAGACCACTGGTAGCTTTCAAAGGGGATTCTATATTTTCAAAGATGACCATCAGAGGCTCAAGTTCCATTGGGTATTCAACTCTTTCGACTACATGGGAAAAGGACTTTTTAAAGAAAATAATAATCGGTCTCTATAGTCTTCATGAAAGTATTGACTTTTCTTCTGCTTTCTGTGGGAAAATGAGTGTTTTCAATCCACAATAATAAAAGAAAAAACAGAACTGGCTGAATATTGGTTCGTTCAATCCCATGTATTACACCTGACCTCTGACTGACAGGGTACCATCCTCCTCCCTTCCCCTTCCATCACACCCATTGAATTAGTCCCTGGGATATAGTAATTTATGTAGCATCAGCCTTTTGAGCTATTGGCAAAAGCTCGTGAACATCTGGCTGAGCACAAATGGGAGTTGCTCTGCTTCACTTGTTGCTGCCTGAATGACCTCCACATCTCCCATCCATGCCTCTTTTCTTTAAAGTGTAATTTCAAGACGGAGCTCCTTTACTTACAATAACATAAAAGGGAGATTAACTCCACATTTGATTACATTAGCTGGGTACCTGGTGCAGATCTAATTAAACGACATTTAAAACATTTCCTGCCATACATTTCTAAAATCCTTGCATGGGACAAAAGTAGCAATATTCTCTGGCTTCCACTAGCCACTTGCAAACTGGCTAGTACTTAGAAACTAAAAACTTGAATCTTGTCCCTGCAACAACGAATAAAATATTAAGTGCTCACTAGGAAGAAGTATCAGTGATAGAAGTAATAGTCTTTTAGAATTTAAATGAACTGCCTAGGTTTCCACCAGCACTGATGGGGGGGAAAATATTAAAGAAAAATGTTTATAACAATAAAAAAAATCTCTTTCTGAGAATGTCAAGTGCCACACTTCCAAATTTATTACTACACTATTCCAATTTGAAATGGGTGATATTCTATCTGAATGAATTTACGCAATTATAAAACTGGGTAAAAATGTGAGCAGCACAGAAAGAAGTCAGGCGTACGGGTCCAATCCTGCGACCAGGCTTCAGGAAGCAGCCTGGCAGACTTCACTGGCTTACTCCAGCGGGCCCACGGGTACATACAGCACTGCAGATCTATGAAACAACTGTATATAAAACTAATTAGTGCAGTGTGCCAGTCTTTCACTGTATGTCAAACAAATTAAAGCAGTCCTCTAAGAAAAGACCTGGTCCTGTGCCAAGAATAGGCTCTCTTTATAGTTTTGCTTTTGTCCACAAAAGCTAATCATAAATGTGTTGGCCAGACAAGGCACTCTCCTTTTCCTCCCAGACCCCCTAGAAAATACATGGAGAAGGGATTCATTCACAGGCACATTGCCCACTATTTCATTAGCACAATAGCTGCTTCTGCTGAAATTACTTCATTTTGCCTGTTACAAATCCTCATTTTTTCTCCAAATCTGGTCTTATTTTCTCTTTATAAATAGTTTGTTATGCATTAATTAGCAAAACACACCACGTGTGAACTCAAGCTATATATTCTCCCACTGATAACAGGAATGGTTAGCACGTAGTGACAAAAAGGAGTTTTCTCACTATAAAGGACCAGAGGCCAAGGAAGTGGCTGCGTACAATTTTGGGAAGCCTGGCTGCACAACGCTGTGCCCACGTCACCGTCAGCACCGACTGCTTTGGAGGAATGTGCAGGCTGCCCCCAAGGAATACCGACCCAGTTCTACATCCGAGCAAACCCTCCCTCCCCCTCCTTTTCATTCAGACACAGCAGCTGCTTAGCTAATTATCTGGGACAGTGGGTCCCCTCAGCAAGCAGGGTCCTTTGCCCCGGCTGGGACAGGGGCATCCTTTGTGGGGAGAAGATCCTATTACGCCTGCATATGAGAAGAGCTCCCCTTCAAACCCACATCCTTATTCCCTTTCTCTGTAAAGGACCCGCAGGTGGGGAGTGGGAGGAGGGAAAGCCACAGAATAGCCTTGGACATCCTTTCGTATCCCATACCCTAAAGCCACGCTGGCTGAGGCTTAAAGTACAGGGTGCAAAGAGCCACCTGCATACCCCAGGGAGCCCGTGGGTTTGGACAGGCAAGCAGGGAGAACTCCATGGTGGGATCTCCACTAGGAATGAAAAATAGCCGATGTGGCCAGCACTTGAGAGCAATTCTGTACGTTTGTGCTTAAGGAATTTCCTGCATCTTCAAGGGCAGAAGTCTGCTTTCCTGCTGCTGTAAGAAGCAACTGGCAGAAATAGTCTCCTGGATTTCCACAGGGAGAGCCCACAGGGCAGAAACCCCACTTTGGGAAGAAGAATTGGAGCTAACCCTTTTTGAACATTTCTCTGAAGCACCAAACGTTCTCACTTCTGTCACAGGGGAATTAACATAAAACTGTCAGCACAAGAACAATTATACACTTAAATTCAGTGATAAATGCATCCAATCCTCCAGGTGCAAGTGTCCTCCCCATGAAGCGTACCCTGATTCTTGCTCCTGTATTTCCAAGCGATATGAAATGAAATTCAGTCATTTGCAGGAAAAGGAGTAACAATAAGAAAACTCCAGAGGACAGAGGAGAAAAATGATGACCCTGAGGATGAGGAATCAGAGACACAAAACAACAGAGAAACAACACAAAGACAAGTACAGAAGAGCAGAGGGGAGTCAGTAAGAGAAAGAACAGACAGCAGGAGAGGTGAAGGTCTGGAGTGCCACTAATACAAAAAACAATAATGCTTAAAGAAAGCAGTGATGCTTAAATGATCACCTACAGAGAACTAAACTTAAGAATTAGGAAGCATGGAAAGACTGAGTGAGAAACTGAATCATTTGTGTAAAACACAGAGAGAAATCATCCTTTCAGGGCACATCCTTTACCTTCTGAACACATCATTCCCGAATGTTCTGGAGACTCCCCCACCCTTGGTTCCAGGTTTTAGTCAACGCTTGAGATTCATTACCAACGTACAGATAAACTACAGCAACATCTAAGCAATTCAGTGAGACTTAAAAGAAGGAGGGTTTTTATACATACAGCTTGTAGAAGGGACCTTCCAGTCTTCATCATGCTCCACTCTGGGAGCCTAACACGTCTAAACTGATCTCTCCTCTCGACTGTTTCTACCAAATTTCTGTTTATTTTGCTTGGCTTCAAGCAAACCATGTGGCATGGATAAACCATTAGCCAGAGTTTCCCCTTCACAAAGCTCTAAATTACCATCCCTTTGCTCCTGGAGACCCATCCCCGTGCACGTGGAACCAGGAAGAACATTTGTCACACTATCTGTACACACTATGGCAAACAAATGGCAATGATTTACGCTAATGGGAGATGCTAAAACGCAGCAAGTGTTTATATAGTTACGTGCAATAGGAAACCTTAGTTTTCATCTGCTGGATCCTATGGAAGCTGGTACTCTCTGATGCACCGCATTATACTAAGATCTTAAAAACTGACGGTGCCAAAACTGTTCCATTTCTAACTTAGTGCACTATGGCCCCACTTACTCATCAGCAGGTGAAAGAAGGACATACCAGCTGATGTGGGCTGAGAGCAGGGTGAAGCTGGCTGACAGAAAGGGCTAGGACTTTTCCCCTTAGTTTTATACCTCTGTACTTGCTACTGTTTTCCCAACTCCATACTGCAGAAACCTGTCTCAGTTGTCTTCTACTGCTGCTGTGGAAAAAAAGGACATAAGCAATAAAAAAAAAGCCCAACAGCAGGCGAGCACAATGCAGGTTTTACTTAAATTATGAAGTAAAAATTAGAATGGGACATTAAAACCCAGAGTCAACAAGGAATCACTTAACTGCACAGAAAGCAGCAGCAGCAACAACGCCAAGATTCAACCATGGCTCAAGCATTTCAATGATGAAAAAAACCCAGGCTTTATAAATGAATTGTTTCTGGAGAGATAAAGAATATGCATGGGGTGTTCATTGCAAAAAAAATCTTTTTTAGAACTGGCTTTCGTAGTCAGGCTGGAGCTGGAGAAATTATTGCCAGGCCAATGTCACAAAAAGCATTTGCTGCCCTGTGAGCTGAAAGCTATGAACAAACCAGAATAGCAAGGCATCTTTGAATCCATTTATCACTTGAATATCATGGCACCTCTTCTTTCCATTTCCGAATTACTTCTCTCACATCTATCCTTTCTGATTTTGCAAGCTAGAAGACGGAATTCCCCTTTACAGTTGCATTTCCCATCTAGTCTGATGCCTACTGATAACTTTGGGCACATGGGGAATGCCTGTTGTTGGAAACAATGGCAGTGAAGTTAAGTACACTGTGTAGGTCCACAGACGCAGTACCAATCTAGAACAAATTGCTTAAGCAGCTCGGTCTTCCTTCCTTCCTTGAGATAAAAAGCAACACTAGAAAGGCATATTCGAAAGTTACAGCCTTGCCAACATATTAACAAAATAAAGATCCTCTGCCTCTTCAGCCTATTAATTCCAGCTATGGAACAGGCACCGTAGCGTACTTCCCTGCAATGCTTTATTTATACAGGTCCTCTCCACTTGAATGCAAAAGGCTCTAATATGCTCTTTAGTTCTGAAGTACAGGAAACAGTACTTCGGGTTGATAACTTCAAAGGAGAGCACTTCTGTGTATCCTAAAAATGCTGTGACTGCTCTTCTGTAAAAGTCAAAGGGTTACAGAAGGGAAGAGGCTGCGTAACAAGGTCAAATATTACAGTACCATATTACAGCAAGTGGTGATGGAAAAGACTTAAGAGGTCATCTTGTTCATACCCTACTAATGTAAAATTGTTCCCTAGAGAGTAATACGGTAGGAAAGTAGTTGTTATACTAAAATATAGGTTATATTATTCAAGAGAATGGGGCCAGGGAAAATTGCTAGAAAAGAAAATAATATAGAAGAACTTACTGCTTTCTTTAGAGATTACTGTAACCAATCTGAGGGTAAAACATAATCATGAAAAAAATATGTTGAGGCCAAACTTTAACGGTCGTTTCAGTTTACAACTAGGTCTCTGAATTGCTGACCTGTATGCTTCTGCTTGAACAAACACATTAGTGCCTCTTGGATTACAAGTACTTAATAACAACATGCTGGTCATGATTTGAGTTCTCTGGGTTTATTTCATTTTAAACACAGTGCCAACACGCAGCCCTGCATGCTCAGTCACTATTAGTAAACAAAGAACAACAAACAAATTATAGCAATCTATCACCAAAAAGAAGAGACAAAATATTTAGGCACACACCTGCTATCCCTAGGATTATGGATGCCTTATCTGTGCTGACAGCTTGGCAAGAGGCAAAACATCCGAGCATAAAGACATCACAGGTTTGTGCCAAGATTGTGAATGAGCTCCTGACCTTCAAGTTCAGACCACGTTTTACTGTTGTGTAAGACATGCCAAAATATGTCAGAGGCTATCTCCAAGACTAGGTTGTTCCAGTGATCCCAGTCCATCCTCAGGAAATGCATCAGGGTTTACCAGCCTTTGGACCTCAGAGGATGCAGCCTCCTAATTAACTGCATGCATTTGACCCTATCAGAGGTCATTTGAAAATTTAGACAGCAAGCACGGACCACTCATCTCAGCAAGGCAACAGGCAAAAGAGCGTCAGTAGCAGCTGATGGTGAAAATCTGATAAAGCCACTTCTCCTCAGACTGCTGCTAGCAACCTGAATGGTGTGTGCATCTTTAAATACCTGAGCCTGCATTGCCTACATGCATGTGAGACTTTCCAGTGTCACAGCCACATTGCTGAGGGCAACAGGTTCCAACTCAACGTTGGGGTTTTTTTGACCATTTGGAGTGGCCAAGACCAAGCATCCACCACAAAATCCTCAAATACAAAAAACAGTAGATGTGCCTGTGAGTGAGACACAAGGTATATATTAAGGATTAATATTTATTTGTACTTCAGCATCACCCAGAAGCACAGCGCAGTCATGAAGATCCCTTCTGGAAAGCTTCTAGAGGGGGCACCTGACTCCAGTGGAGCTTCATCTATAGGATTTTTTCCCCCAAATTAATTAAAAAACAGAATAAGCAAAGGATTCCAATCCAGCATCTCCAGGACATTTATTTCAATATTTCATTACATTTACTTATAATAATATTGATTTCTAAAAATTTTTTTAAAATTTAATTTTCAGACCTCCTCAGCCTGAAAATTCTTGTAATGTTTCCATATAAAAGCCTCTTCCTTCCATTAAACAACTTTACTTGTAGCTCATCTTTCCTAAACCTCTGATAGTCATTCTTGTTCTTGTGTACATCCTTTAATGAATTCACATCTTTGAATGCTCAAACCCAGACACAAGAATTTAGCTGAGCCTTTACTGATTTTGAGTAAAGAGGAAAAAGAACATTTCAACAGATGAAGACTTGGTTTTGCTTTAGTATTAGAGTCACATAGCAAAGAAAAATCCCTTATGTAATAGTCTCATAGTTCCTAGCAGATGTGATCTCAGTCAAAAGCATTAGGCTAGTTAACCAGCTTTGTTCAAATAACTTGATCTGTCTTTTTCCATGTGTCTTGATGCATTTTAGGGTTCTTGAAGGATGCTTCTTTAAGATACTTGAAGGATATAGTTAAATTAACAGAAATTAAGTTAACAGAGGCTGATTTGCAACAGAGAGGGAATGAAGAAATATCAGATGTGCAAAAGGACTGAATGCAGCACAAATACTTTTAGCAGATGTCAAAGTAATTCAGGGTCAGCAAGTTTCCCATCATTCTGAAATTGCTGGGACACATGAAAAATGCACCAACTGAAAGGAAAATAAAACCCCAGGAATAAACTGGAACAGAACCACTAAGACCTCGAGCTAAATCCACGCCAATGCATGAATCTCATCTGATTTGGATGCCAGGTCAAGCACAGGGCCAGTCCTCATACAGTAACCTCCCAGCATTTCTACCACTGCTGCACCACGTGCCTTGCCGTCTCCTGGGTCACACTGGCACGTGTTGGGTGCAGGTGGCTGGCACAACGCTGCTGCATCTGCCATACCGTGCCTTACAGCAAGAGGGATGAGAACAGGCATCCAAAGAACGTGGCACAGGCACTGTGATAAGCTTAACACACTAGGAAGGGAGGTAACACCATGGGGAAGCCAACAGCCCCAAGCTTCACATGCTGCACTCAACAGCCCTGCAAGAGAGCTCTGCAGTTGCTACCCTTTACTCCTGTACATCTTATTTGTCCTTCAGTTGCTATTTTTTATTAGTACCCAGATTGCTGTGAATATAAAGGCTTCTCCAGCAGTGGAGACACACCTTCATACCCTTTTAAGGACCTGTACGTAGTACTGCAAAGATTTAACCATGGAAGTACTTAAGCACCTCACATCCTTATAAAAATGAGGTGAAAGTAGGGTCCTGGCTCCAGTTTTCAAGTAACATGATTGGGATGAAGGGAGGTGCCCAAAGCCACATGTATTAAAACCAGGAAATTACTGATAAAAGACTGTGTTCATCAAGTGAGAACATCACTTTTGGAATTTGTCTCCCATTTTCAGGGGTGAAAAACGTCACAGATTTTTCAGGAACAAGATCTATGATGCTGGTAGACTCCACAACAGTATGGTTGGATGTAAGAGTGTGAGAGAATACAAAGCAAATATCCCAGCAATCATTTTACCCCCATTAACAAATACAACAAATAAAAACCTCTGTGCTAAATGCTTCTCAGTTGCATTTGCAAATCAGTGAGTTTGCTTAAATGCATTAGCCACACAGGTCCTACACAGCAGCATGAGAGAAGCTTATACACAAAATCACCCACTGCTGTAGCAAGAGATTTTCCCTTTCGAAAAAAAACCCCAAAACTGACTGATGCCTGCCCAAGCAGTGCACTCGCCATTGGGGCACCAGCTCTTCATCTCTATCATCGTCTGCAGAGATGGAGGCAAGAAAGACCCTGGAGCATGCCTAGCCTCACTTAGACTAATTTACAGCTTAAATTTCCCCCCTGCCAACACCTCCACATCAACAGTTTTTCTAACACATTTAATTTAAACGAAAAGTAACTCAAGCTAATGGATTCCTTTCCATATGGCTCAGTGCTGTGCTGGTTCAGGGCAGTTTCCAGGCAAATTTGCAATGGGCATGGAATACCATGTTTGCAGCTTAAACACTGCAGCCAAAAAAATTCTTTTTAGTACCAGCAAACGTCTATATCTGTATTTCTTAAAAACAGCAACAATAAAAAGCTATTTCTGAAGCACCTAAGAAGAGTTTTCCCTTTACCCTCCCGAGAGGAAAGGCTATCCTTCCAGTGCTCTCCACATACCACCTACCATCCACTTATATTTTCAAACATTCCTGAAGTGCAATTTCTGTTTACCGTACTGCACGGCACTTGGCCTGAACTTGTTTAACACGTTTGCGTTATTTATCCAAACTCATTCATCACAGTTGTAAAACATCTGACAGATGATGGAGGTTTTCCAGTATGTATCAGGCCTCTCGCTTAATTCAACCACTGATTATTTCCACCTCTAAGTAATTTGACCAAAGCCACACGAAAGCATTCAGCTCTACTAAATTTTTCTCTGTTCATTATTAATTCAGTCACTGGCTTGGAAAAGCTCTAGCTCTACTTATCTAATTAATCAGGAGAATATCAACTATATACACACACATACTATATATACACACACATAATATACATACATATTAGTTACATATTATATATGTTTATATGTACATATGTTATATATTTTTATACATATTATACACATATAAATGCAGTAGTTTCTTTTTAGGAGGATCTATGTGATAAGAAAAGCTTAATTGCCACATGGATTGGAAACTATCATTTGTAATATATATACAGCCAGCTGCTATGTAAAGTGTTGCTCTATGAAAAATGTAAGGTCTTTCCACATTGGTGCCTTCCCTTCCCTCGTGTTTATGGAGAACCAGAGAGGCATAGTGACACTCAAGGCCATAGCTCTGGTCCTTCTGCTCTGCTAAACGAATCTAGGGTTACACCAGTTTCCCAAAAAATCTTACACGGGTGATAAGCAAGTGAAAGCTACAATGAACTCCTTCCGTTTTACTATTCTTCTCAACTACAGCTACCATTATTTCCCTTGTCCAAAGCATGTGGTAGCTTAAAGACTATAGATATGATGATTAGGGCTGACTCTAAAATCCTTCAAAAAAAAGACAGCCGCTAAGTATTGATACTGACACAGAAGTTATTCATACACCAGTGTGTCGATCAGTCTTTCTGATGCACTACATGAGGTGATTCAACTGATCCTGCATTACTCACCTAAGACAACACACTCTCTTCTCTACCACTTCTATCTGTTGTACTTACAAATAATTTTTCTTGGGAGCAACCCCACAAGAACAGAAATTTACTGTGAAGCAAAAGCCAGTCTCCCAGTGCAGAATGTTTATATTCCCTCTGCTAAAACATGAATAATTTCCAATTTCCTGCTGTAGGCTACAATCTTACAGCTATGGGCAGCCATGCAGTACCATTTACTGTAGCAGGAACAGGTCTTGTTCAAGAGGTTGTATCGAAAAAGTTAACCACTCACTCTGTCAGCTGAATGAATACTCAGATTTCCTTGTTTGCATCCCTAAGCAACCAGCCAACATCCCTCAAGCACACGAAGATGTGGAAGTTCTCACCCTCACTGATCCCTGCTGGTCAGGCCCTCCAAATTATGTCCTGCCTCACAGAACAGGCACTCTTGTTCCAGCTATGGAACTAAATCGTTCCCGGCTAAATCTTAAGGTCTTGAAACTACAGGTCCTATTTCAGCCACAGCATTACACAACCTTAGCTGCTTATCGGAGTCACATTCGAACGCAATCACTCTTGAACCACAAAGCTGACTTGGGTAAAATACACAAGGAACAGCTGGCACCATGAACACCAGAGAGCTGCTCAAGGTTCATCCTTCTCAAACCGCTTGTGGATTTATGTAGCCCTCATGACTTCACCAAGGAAGTATCACTACTAATTCAACATGACTTTTACATAAATGAACTTATTTATGACAATGGTGTGCATGAAGCTACCATTTCTTTTCCTCAGCTAACATGTAATTTTCCTGTTTCTTATCAGCTCAGCTAAATCAAACATAAAGATACATCTTGTATATAAATTAAAGGGATCGGCCAGTTGTGGAGTCTCTACCCTTAGGGTTATTCAACACCCCTGGACACAGTCCTGAGCAACCTGCTCTGGTTGACCCTGCTTGAAGCAGAGGAGTTGGACAAGACAATCTCCAGCAGTGCCATCCAACCTCAACGACTGTATGAATAGTCTTAAAAAAAGTTTTGCATAGTTTCTCATACAGTTGACAGAGCTGACGCATGCACATACTACAGCACACATGCTATACATATGAATCAGCTACTTAATGCAAAATTTTTAAATTCCCAGCCATAGAAAAACACAGTAACATGAAATCCATAAATTCACAAATTCACTTAGTACAAGCATCACGTGCACTAAGTCAATGCAGTTTGGAATCGGATCCCGCAACTGTAAAGTAAAAACTGTTCTGCTTTTTGTGATTACTGAGCACAAGTACTGTATTGCCTTTTTACTTCTTGTCTCTTCCAGAAGGAAGATCTTTCATTGTTCCTTTTTTTTTTTTTTGCATACTTTGCATTGCTCATTAATCACAATGACACAAGTGTATAACCACAAAACTAGAAGCAAGTGAACAGCTAGGATCTGCAAGAACAAGGACCAGATCCTCCCTTAAGGGTTCCTAATAAGCTTTGCAGGTTCAAAAACGGTAGTTCAAAAAGTGTCACACGTGCTATGAGAATTCAAGATCCATTCACTGTTCCTGACAAACCCACAACTGTCTGCTGCATGGTTTGGCTGTCTCATATGTTTCTTTTTTTCCCCCTTGAAGAACTGTGTAAAACAACATTATGAACTACTACATCATATTTTCACTTGAAAGCACAGGTTGGTTAGTGCAGACCTCAGAGTAAATAAGTAAGTCCCTATCCTTTCCCACTTCAGGAATCCTATACAAACCTGTTTGCTGTCAGACTGAATCTGAGAGGAATACTGAATCACTTGTCTTTTTCAGATTTAGATTTAGTGTTGTACAATTTTAAGTTTATGCGGTTTTGACGTTACTTGGTAGCTGAGAAACACACAGGGCAAGTTATACACGATTTAAGGGACTCTCGCAAGGACAGAAGGGTCCTGGGAGACTGAGGCCCAGGGAAAAGCCAGGGCAGTAAACTAAGTGAAAAATCCACTTCTCTTAAGTCAGCTGTATCTTTGCCACTGCTTTTGAGAGTCTTTACCTTCTGAGGGTTAGTATGGATCTGACCCCTTTGCCTCCCACCCTGTCATTTTTTCTGAAGTCTGTACAGAGCCACTGGAAAATAAGGATGATGATGAGAGATGAGTACAGGAGGCAGCTCCAGCAAGAAAACAATAGGGTTTGTACATCTGATTATATTCTATTACATTCAGAAAACAGGAAAATGTGGTTTCTTAGAAGAAACACAGGGCATATTATTACTATTGTCTCCAGAAGAAAAACCGTGAAGAAATAACTAGTTGCTCAAGGTTGCCTTAGTGGCGTTCCTGGTCTGCAACCAGTCCTAATCCTCCATACACCAAGCAGACAGTTGCATGGACAAAATACCATAAGAAAAAAAAATCCTTTTTCTTTGGACTGAAGAACTATTTCTTACTGTATACTTATTTTTTATTGCTCTTGGCTAGCTTTTTTATGCAAATCTGTGCCCTAGAGCCTACTGCCGTATGCTGTATATGAGACAACCTCTCAAGTGTGTATAGAAAACTTCAGCTGGTGAGGGATTTGGCAACTTGCTTGTTAAGTGGCATTTTAATTCATGAGCATATTAAATCCGTGATGCATAATCTGCTTGGCGAGCCTGCTAGTTTTAAGATGGTAGTCTAGACCTATAAAGCCCTAAATGTCCTGGGACCTATTTATCCACAGTAGAGCTTTTTTGGAGGTTTTCTGATGAAACGAGTTACAATCAGAAAATATCAGTCACTAAGTTGAAAGCATTGCATTGTAAGTCTCACAGCCCACAAACTAGACCCAAGACAGGATGCCAATGAGGTTTGCCTAGATTAATTGTAGCTGCGGACCCAGGAAGGATACGGTCTTTGGCCCTAAGATGGTCCTGTGGGAAGCTGTGGGGCTGCACCATCATGAGGCAAATCAGAAGGGAACAAACTCCAGGTCCTAAAAGGCTGAGAGCTCACAGAGCCCAAGCTCTGCTGCAGGAATCCCAGAGAACCCAACCTGAAGCCAAAGTGCTGAAAAAAGAGAAACGTGCGTTTCAGCCACAAATTTAAGAAAGGAAAAATTAATCTGTACTCGAAGTACCTTTACTTCAATATCATTTTTCTGCAGAGGTATTAGGATGGTATTTCCTGAGCAGTTTCCGAGCTGCGCAACAGAATATTGGGTGTGTTTGTGAAATCTCTGTCACTCCTCGCTCCCTGAAACTTCAGGGGTTTGCATGTCTGGAACAATCTTATTTTTTTTCCGGTGTTTTATTAGCAGCCCCTTTCTGAGAAATGCCAGGTGGCATCATGCCCAGAATCGCTTGCCAGCTAATCTCAGAGGATTGGGCATTATGCCATTTGAATTAAAAGAGCTCAGCTCTAACTCACTGATAACATTTAGGAATCAAACCCATAAAACGGAGAAACAAAACGAATATGAATAATCTCTGAATCCAGACAGATGATGGCTTTTACTGAAAATGTATACAGTTATGGAGAAAGAAAAAAAATTAGTAGCAGTTTTTTCTCCAAAACAAAAACAGGGTTCAAGTGAGAACAATCTCCTATGATTTCATCAGTTTGAGAATGGCAAAAAGAAAAAAAGGAATTTGCACATTTAACTACAAAGGTAACGTCACAGGGATCCCTGCAACAGGGGGCTCAAACTTCAGGCAAGCTGTGCTACGCCACTCACCCCACAGAGTCAGAGGAGAAAGAGGGAGAAAAGAATTTGCATCTGAAGGGAACAATGGAGTTTTCCCCTCAGTCCCTTCATTCTGGCCTTTTGAAATGTCCTTTGTAAAATAAAAAGGACATTTAATTTATGAAGACCAATAAAATCATAAATATCCAGTTAAAAAGTCTACATAATCCTTTCAAATCTTGTCCACATCAACAATAAAACATGGGATACTTCAGCATGAGCACGTAGATGAGCAGGCAAGAACACAGACTATCAACGTCTAACGATTCCATAAATTGCAAACTGTTTTTCTATCACAAGTTTTTAAGTTTTACAGGCCAGAAATTCCCACGTACAACATAGCCCACAGGAGGGGTATGGGAAGGAAAAACACGAGGCTAATAAGGATGTGACTATTAGGAAAAAAACAATTCAAAACCATTTCCTATAACACAAATAAAGAAAAAATATGGGAGGCAACTTTGGCTTACTCTGACTGCTGTCTTTATAAAGCATATCTGCGTTATTTACATCTCCTCCTCTATTCTTTCAGAGACCATGAGTCAGTAGAGGACAGTTATTTTTCCTCCGCTTCCTTGTGCATGCCTTGGAAGGTCAGCTAGTCTCTCTCTTGGTGTATTTGATAGTTTAATTAACAGTGACAACAGCTAATCAAATGAAACAAACCATATAGAGAAAACTGTCCTTTTCCTGTGACATAACAACATCCAGACTTTTTTTTTCAGGGACATCCATTGAGAAATAACAACTGAGAGTTGGCAGGCCTCTCGCCACCTTACAAGCAAGGTGTGCTCCGCAGGGTGAAGCTCTTTTAACTTTGGTCAGAACAAACCTCCACAGTGCAGATAGACAGAGGCCCGTAAAAATCACTTGCTTTTTCAGCCCCGTTTGCAAAGCATGGATGTTAGCCATAAAAAGGCATATTAGTATCATTCAGAGGCGGACATTTCAGAAAGCCCATAATCTTGTGCCAGACACTTGTCCTCTCCCCACCTTCACCCCTCTGCCTGCAAAGCCCCTTGTGAGTCTCGCTGCCCTTGGGGTTCTGCTCCCCTTGTGCTCCCAAGGCAGGAGGGGACAAGCCAAATGTCTACTGGAGCTGCGCAGGAACAAGAGGAGCTCGCAGGCAGGCAACTCTGTCCTGCAGTGCACTGCTTTGAATGTCAGCCCTGCGCTACCCTCACCACTCAATGCCCCAGGTCGCAGATTGCAGCAGAAAAGTGGGCAACAGTCCCTCAGACTCCCCACGGCTCTGCCGGGCTGCCAGGGGCTTGGTCCTGCCCCAAAGTATCAGCTCTGCCATGCAAACAGGCTGCCCTCGCCATGGAGAGGCCTGACGGTACCGAAGGGACAACTGTTCTTCCCCTGTGGTTTGGGCAGCCGTTCCCCACCTGGTTTTCCATGTGGTGGCCTCACTAGTGATTGAACCTGCTCTGGCAGGGGGGTTGGACTAGATGATCTCCAAAGGTCCCTTCCAGCCCTCACCATTCTGTGATTACCCAATTTGCTCTCAATGGACAGGAGACGTCTTCAAAGCACTGCCCATCGCTGTCTGGCTGCGACACCCGTGTTTTCCAGACTAACTTGTTTTGCCACGTGGCACTGTTTCAAGCCACCCAGTGACCACCCACCAACCAAGGCCCAGGTGCTCCTGGGACATTCGACTGGGAACGATCCAGAGCAAAAGAGCCGGCTGCCGGGACACATGGCTCTTGGAGCTGCATGGCTCTCACATGTGGGCACTGCAAACCCCGCTCTGCAAGCCCTGCCTCAAGGCGCCGACACCAGCCTTGATGGAGTGGAGATGTACCCCAGGGCTTGACGCAAAAAGCAGTCACTGGCTCCCGCGATCCACTCTTTCTCCTGCAGACACAGCACGATGACAGACCATGCTGATGGAGCACAGCAAGGAAAGGAGCCCAGAAGCAAACCCTGCAGCACTTCTTCATCCTTTCTGCTGGCATGGCATGCAGTAGCCACCACATTAAAAACAAGTAAAAAAGCAGAACGCTACAGAAACACTGAATTTTGCATGTATTATCTTAATTCCAAAACACACAGCACTTAAAGGGGGCCTACAGGAAAAGATGGGGAGGGACTCTTTACCAGGGAGTGTAGAGATAGGATGAGGGGTAATGGTTTCAGACTGGAAGAGGGTAGATTTACATTACATATTAGGAAGAAATTCTTTACTGTCAGAGTGGTGAGGCACTGGAACAGGCTGCCCAGAGAAGTTGTGGGAGGCCCCATCCCTGGAAGTGTTCAAGGCCAAATTGGATGAGGCTTTGAACAACCTGGTCTAATGGAAGGTGTCCCTGCCTATGCCAGGGGGACTGGAACTACGTGATCTTTAAGGTTCCTTCCAACTCTAACCATTTTATGATTCTGTGATTCCAGTGAGAATCATATCTGACTTGCTATTGACCTGGACAAGAATTCAGACAGAAAGGGACTAGCTTCTGAGGTGCTATCCAAAAAATTGTTTACTATCTAATTTATTATCTACTCATCATTCATACTTTCAGTTTTTGGGGTGCTTCTTCAACCCTTAGCAAAGCTTGTTCATGAGAAGACAGGTAACAAAGCAAAACCAGAACAAAACCCCACTCCAGTGAGGGCAGAGCAGATCGAACCTAGAAATTAATGAAGGCCAAAAGGCATAATTATGGATGACACTTGTACAAGGTCACTTCCCATAGCCTAGCAGTGTGTTTTTATATTGATCTTTTAGCTGCTGTAGGGCTGGATTAGTTATAATGTTTACGCTGCCAAAGATAGTCAGATTTTTAAATACTTCCATACATTCTGTTTCTTTCAAGGACATAACACACCTTACAGAAGTCCTCAGGATATCAAATGCTATAGATAGACAGGAACTACACAGATTTGTGATGTGTTATATCAAGCCCATCATCAATACTAAGCAATCGTACAAGATGAATTTACAAGAAGTTTTTGGGGAATGCTTAACATCTGCACACATACAAACACATGCAAATAATCGAAGTATATTGTGCCATTCACATGTTTCTGGTGTCTTCATTTTAGTCACGCTTTTGATCAAAATACTTTGTTGTTTTCCTCTACCAACAATATGGCTGGTAACTTATCAAATACTTGAATACCAACAGAGACCTCTCACTGAAAAATTACATGCCGTGAATGATGCAAGCAATACTGACTGCAACTGCTTTTACTTTGGCATGCTGGCCTTCTTCCCAGCATGAACGGATATGACAACAGACAGATTACAGTTTACAGATTATAAGTAAAATACCCTCAATAAACAAGTTGGCTAGTTATACGCAATCAGAAAATCAGCTCACTTCAAAATCTCTGAAGCTAGAAAACAGTAACAAAAATAAAAAATAAAAAAAAAAAATATCAAAGTTCCTGTGAGAAGCGACCCAGGACCTGAACTTCAGATTCAATTAGTCCCTGAGCCCTGGATTCGTAGATGAGCCTGAACGTGATAAACGTGCTCCTTCTAGAGACTATCAAAACAAATGAGACTTTATTATGCAATTAAAATCAAGCACCATTTTTCTGTCATTACATCAGAATTTGCCTAAAGAAATCAACATTCCTGAAAGCTGGAGCACTCTAGCCATGCTACATGTGCTGTCAGAGGCAGGTTAAATCAGTCGGGAATGCTAGCTGCCTAGTATCTGGCTTCAATTTTCCCTGGCAGTTACTTCCTTAGCACTAAACTACAGTAAATCAGTACATTGCAAGGAGTATTTCCTTTTCCTTTCGAGATGCCGTCCTATGAAAATCCTAAGTAAAAGAAATCTTTTGCAGGTAGATGGAAATTGTTTTCCAGGCTACAGCCTGCAGAGCATCACTGCCCTACCTACCCACCAAACCCTTTTTCCACTAGATAAACATGTTTGGGCCTCTCCTGGTCACGTTTTTGTATTCTTTCAGAATGCTTTCTGACAGGCAGAGCAAAACATTGTGGATGCATTTGTGTGAGTGTTCTGGCATGGGAATGACTTTACCCAACACCATTTCCATACCACTCTGGTGGGGTAGCATAGCACTGGTCCAGCAGCACAAACTGACCTCATGCCAGCTCACACTGGCTGCAGGCGAACTGGTCTGCCTTTTCCTATACACCAACCCTGCGGAATCCACAGACAAAGTTCTATCCAAATCTGACAAGAATAAGTGAGGGAAAAAATGAACGTTTGTTGTTTTGGGGTTTTTTTCATCTACAAAACAAGCACAAAACCCAGCAAAAAGCTAATGTGAATTTAGTAAAGCTACAGAGATACAGTTTATGCACACACAGTTTGCACTTTCCTCTCTTTATCTTGCTTCTGAGTCAAAAGCAGCTTTCATGACAAGCCCTTGAGGTTGAAATCCTTGAATCTTCTACTCATTTGGCTCACTTAGATGAAAGCCCAGAACATAAAAACTTTTGTTTTCATGCCATCCCTAGCAAGCGGAACCAAAGCAAAGACTTGACGGCTATTTTATGTTTGAAATATTGGTTTCAAAGCAATGGGACAGCACAGTGTGGGTGGGCCTGACACTACAGCTGTCTTAAAACAAAGAGCCTATATATCAAAAAAAAAAGTTCACAAGAGACAGGATTTACCCGGAAAGAATTACATCCAACAGAAACGAAGATGAGGAAGAGAACATGCACACATATGTGTTCAGGGAAAGCAGGGGGAGAAAAGTAATGCTACAGTTTAAAAAAAAAAAAAAAAAAAAAAAAGATACTCAAGAATGTTGTATCCAATTCCAGCTGTTACCATTTATACAAAAATTAAGAGCTTTCTGACTGCATTACAGAATCTGAGCAATACCATATAAAATGGGAATAGGTACTTGAGCTACTAATGGGGCAAAACGCTCAAAAAGGGAGTTACTTTACTTACATTCAAATAAGACATCTCATGCTTCTACAAACTAATCTAGAATCACAAAGACCATCCCATTAGCAAATAAAAATGTCACTGAAGTGGCTAAAGCTTAAATCATGCTTTCCATCTATGTACTCCATCGCAATGGATTCAAGGTGATTTTTCTGTTTAAGCAATGAGAAGTAGCAAACATCCTAAAATATCGCACCCACACAATTCTTGTCAGTGTGTAATATCAAAAAAACCAGAAAGTCTTATTTTACAAACAGAAGTGAAACAAAGAAAGATTATGGGGGCAAATTATTGCCACAATTCTCAGTGCCTGTGCCTGAGTTTGCAAATGGAGTTTACGACAAACGAATGTTTTGATTGCAGCCTTAGTTTAAAACATTTGACAGGTTTTCAGGTAACAGGAGTTGTAACTTCCCAGAGGCTACCTTTTCTCCTCATACCATTCCATCTGCCAAAGCCAGCAAGTGTGTTCACACACAGCAGCATTATCTTCCTACGCCCACACCAGCAAAAAAGCTATTAGGAAGTTAACCAATGTGGGCTCATTTCTGACCCTTCCTCCTGAGATCGCACGGGACAACAACACAGCTGGATGGGGAGCCACCTCTCCTCTTTGCAAATGAAAGATGGTGAAAATTTCACCCGCTGTTTCGGAAAGGCCACCAAGGTGTCACAGGCCACACACTGTGCTTGAAAATGGCATTTCAGTAGCATCTCAGAGGTGAGCTGGTTCACCTTTTTGACATGGGCATGGCAGATTTGGGACAAGAGGCAAGGCCTATAAAAGCATACACCCAAGTGATGTTGAAGTCAATATCCCAACACCCCCCCTTAGAAAAGATGATACTCCAGGTTGTGCTGCAACGTGCCAGGCAACACAAGGAGCCTCTTCCCTCAGAGCTGGGAGCTTGATGAGCCCACACCACATGTACCCACTGCGCTCAATAGACTGAGCTGTGGGTTTTGGGTCAGAGGATCTGGACTGCCAGCAACAAGTAATATCATTAGAGGGGGCAGAAGCATTCATTTAGTGCAAATCGGGATATCCTCATATGATAAATTTCTCCTCTCTCTCACACGTGCACGCACAAAAACTTGCTGTTTGTCACCTTCTCATCAGAGTGATTTGTTTGTAGAGGCTGGGACCCTTTGACTAAGAATAACCATTTGATGGGGGCAGAGGGAGCTACTTGATACCTATAGAGAGAGGATACACATGGCTTCATTTTCTCCCAACAGGGCATTTCACTTCAGGGGCCCCCACGCAGATGAAAGCTCGAAGTCTCTTTTGCAAATCTCCCTTTGTTTTGTTTTTCTCCTTTGCCAACTATGACAGCTCTAGAGTCACTGATAACAAAAGCAGATGTTTACAGCCACATGGGACGCTTCTCTGTATACAGTGGCTACCGCATTACATCGCATTACTCACTCCATGACATCTACCATATGTATCACATTGATTAGCAGGCATTTTAAATCCCATTGACAGTGGTGGGATTAGACGTGCACAAATATTAAAATGTAGACTCTTTCCCCATCTGGTGATTGTAAAAATGGTTCTCTAAAACACTGGTTTCCTTCAGGATCCTCTTCCCCCAGTTGAAAAGTGTGTGGCTGGTTGTGTATCTCATCAAGAAACAAAAATTAGGCTTTTGTAGTGCTTACTGTGATTGCATGATCTATGATTAAAATCTTTACTCTGTCTGTAATATATTTTAGAAAGCAGAACGTGTCATCTGTTTTGTATATTTCTGGAGACAATGCAAACAGTTTTGTCATTCAACACATATGACACCCTAGGTAGTTTTCTCTATTTTATAAATGCAGAAAAGGGCTTCTGGAAGAAGAAACAAACCTCTTATAAATTACTCACTGATGCATTCGGATCATTGTTACCTTGCCCTGGCTGGGGAAACTCAATCTGTGAATTGCTTCCTGCCATCTAGTTAATTCTTGTGTTTTCAGTTCAGCATGGATTAGCTCACTGGACTGATTCACTGCCAGCCTTCCATCTGACACCCAACCCCTTCATTCTGACCATCAGCTTTGCTTTCATCTGTGCTGAACCCCGTGCTGGGGTGCCCCGATCTCCTATGAGCTCCATAATCATTATTACAACTAAGGCCTGCTAGTGCTAGTATAATCGTTAGGCCACTTGGAAAATTTATGGGTATAATTTACAGACTAAGCATTTCCTTGAAATTGCAAGTACGGCTTTAGATTAGTAACTCACACAAATATTGAATGGAACAGAATGACTTATAAGCTGGGACCAAGACATCCACAAGAAATTTGTATTAGATATCCACGCAGAGCAGAATCTGAATATCCTATGCTGACAAAGGCACAGATTTCAACTATCAAATAGGAATGTGTAAAACAAGTGACACTTTTCCGGTGAAGTAATTTACAAAGATGACTTGGTACGTGATGCTGTCTGGGATTTGGCATTGTTACAATAATATCTTGAGGAGATGGCTTTGAAGAAAATATATTTTATAAATGTCACCTATTACTGCAATGCAGATGCCACAATTCAGGTGCAGGGGAAGGTGCAGCTCGGATCAAACAAGCTCCGCGCTCCTGCCCTCCCCAGTCACGCATCTATTTCCTATGCTAGGGAGAAATGTGAAATTTCTTCTTACTATATGAATATAACTTTGGTGGATGCTGGGATTCAGCTATTGTAACTAGTGAAACCCATTTTTAGCGTTCATTTACTGTCACGATGGGAACAAGCTGTTGCCTTTACAAGGCTGATTTCATACCCAGCATGGTCTACCGTGATACATTAATCAAGGAATGATAAAAGTAGATAAAATTATCAGATGAAATCCCTGACTTTTCTTACAAATAACTGATGTTTTACAAAACCAGATAAAAAGCATGGGGGTTTTTTTCCATCAAACACAGGGTAACAAACTTGACAGCCTGGTCCGTTTGCTGCACTGCAGCACGGACAGCCCGCTGGGTCTCCTTCCCATCTGCCTCAGGATCCAAGCTCTAACGTGAGAGACAAACAGGACAGTTCCTGCCCAGCCACCACCACATCTCAGGGCTTTTGGGACCCACATGGTGGCAGGGGTCCTGGAGGCTCTGCAGCACACCGGGGACCTGGTAGGACCAAATTCCCCTGCCAAGGGTAGCAGCAGCTATGCCTTTTCTTTGTAGAAGTAACACGCAGGGGAGTCTATCCACCTTCTTTTCCTGCCCTGCCCAGCCCAAATAGGCCACAATCCAAAAGCCAACTTTGCAAATAAATATGTATAGCGATAGCTTTTTCTTAGCAGACTTTCCCAGAAGATCTGAGCTTTTCTTAAGGATATTCACAAATGGTCTTCGGGTCAACTCAGGCTTCTGGGTAGGCTGAATTCACGGTCACTGATAGCCCTTAAGCTGATAAGCAGCCTCAAAGGTTTATCTCCTCCAGTACGCGCTTCTCTTAACTTCATACAAAGCAACTGTTGGGATTACAAACTCAAGGTTGTGTTTCAACTGATAATCCCACTTTTTGCCTGTGACATATGAAGTAGTAAGTATGACATTACTGGTATTAAATCTAACCCGAACTCTCTAGACAGCACTCTTTGTGCTGGAAAGATAGGAAAATAGAGGATTTACAGTCAGGAACATTTTCTCTATTCTGGTGCAGCCGGGGCTTCACATGACAAAACAAGACTCCACAAAAGACAGCGACTGCAGCTGAGACAACTCCCAAGCATGCCAATACACTCTAGATAAGTTTTGATTTCACACTAAAGCGTTTGTTAAGTCTCATAGGGGCCTTCCCATTGAGTATCCATACTGATAGCTTCTGCCAGCTGCAAGCTAATCCTGTCGAGGTAAGGACCTGCTTAAGCTTTCAGGGGAGAGAAGTAGGAGACACAACTGCTTGCACACCTCCATCTTCTTGTTTTTCCTTACGTATCAACCACTGTCTCCTTGGCTCTTATATTTACACCATAAGTATCTTCACAATCCTTTCTCCAGACCAGAAACAATAACAAAGAAAGTGACCTTGGAGCTGAAGAACTGGTTTGCACTTTGACAACCCTACCACAATCCTACTCCTGCAAGCAGGCTATGCCTTGACTTAATAAATTCCTCAGCACTTGCTAATTGTGAATGAAGCCCCAGACTAAAAATACCATTTGTGTGCAAAGATTAAGGCTCAGTCCAGCAGAATCTTTGCTTAGCTATTTTTTGCTTGGTGTCTCATATTTAAAATGGGCAGAATAGTATTTTCATGCTTTAAAGATATTCAGATATGCCTTTGGAGCAGGCTACTTTAAGTTGGTTTATGATAGATTTACAAGCACAAGGCAAACAAATAGATTTCTTAATGGACACAGGACAGCACCAAAAATTTGTTACATTCAGAACAGATTAGTTTTAATTTAAAGGGAGGGGAGGCAAATGTAATGCATCCTACACAATTATGTAAAATGTCAATCTCCAGCCTGAGAGGCATGTGATTTGCTGCTATGCACCACTTACACCGGGGTTTTCCAACAGCTGGTTAGTGGAGCTGAATCACTTCACAAATTTTGTTCCACTTGGAACCTGACTTGGCTGCACGGCCAGCAATTTTCTTGCTATTCAGACACAAATCAGAGACCTGAATGGCATCTTGCTTTATTACTCAGCATATTTTAGACTTGAAAATAATTTTAGAGTGGCAAGGGGGGCTGCAGCAGGAAATGACAAGATGCTTTAGCTCTGATGGTCTATGATCTAGGATTTCAATCTGCTTTTGAAACAGCATGATTCCCACATAAGTCCGGCACGAGAAGTTGAGCTCTGTCGTTCAGTGGCACCACTCCTTCCCTGGCAGCAGACGCTTGGAAATTGCAGAAGGTGCAAAACCCAACTGACTCTGAGTTCCCCTAAACATTAGAAAAACATGAATCTGAAGCTTGCAGCTGCATTTTATCACATTTATCCATATAAATAGACCAAACTCAAAGCGGATCCAGACCTGAACTTTTCACCTTGTGTCCCTCTGTGATGAAAATGTATCTCATTTTGTTAGCCAGACCAGAAATTCTTTATAAGACTTGTATTATATTTCTAGCTAAGGAATGACACTCTCACCAAAACCCTACTGTGCTATGGTGCCTAAAATAGTTAGCTCACTAATACTGTCCAGGTTTGGAGGTTACATTTCGAACAACATGTTTTGACTGAGTAAGGTTTTTTTAATAATCTTTTCAGCTTTCCCTCATCATTTATCTTCTTGGAGCATAAGACACTCTGAGCCTGGAATGGTCTCAAATACCAGTGAAGAGAACACTACTCTCCTGTGGGCGCTACCAGAAGACCATTAAGAGAGGAAGAGATGCTCAGGAGGATATCACAAGTCTTTTGTCTGGTCTTCAGTGTATCATATACCTTGGAATGTCTCTTATTAGCTCCTGGACAAATGTCTCCCATAATGCATAATAAAATTACTGACGACTGATCAACTACCCTACTTGATCAAGCCTCGTCTTTCATCAGAAACAGACATTTTCACAGCCCCGCAGTGATTCTTTCCCCAGTCTTAATCCCAAGACATCCCCCTTTCGAAATCATAGCTTGCAAAATTTGGGACACCAAAAAAAAAAAACCAAACAGATTGTACAAAACGTGTGAATCGCACGCACTAAACAAACATTATTAGGATTTAGTTTTGGTGGGTTTTTTTAGATCCCAGAGTTAGGATTTTAGGTCTAAGTAGCATATTTTGCTGAAGTCAGCTCTCCACTCTAGTTGCCCTAGTGTGGAATAAGGGAGACACTAATTTTGTTGTTAAAGAACAAACATGGACACTGTTACTGCTTTCCGAGTTTTATCTCAGGGAATCAAGCTCAGACAACTTTGTACCACACTCGCCATTGCACTCAGTATCAAGTTAACAAGAAAAGACAGCGATGTCTGATGCCTGAGCTACTGTGCCCCACTTGACTGAAGCCAGACCTTACAGAGTCAGTCTGGGGATCTCCGGAGCTGGTAACACAATCTGGTTAATTTGCTTATGGATAACAAAACCAAGGTGATTTAATCTGGTTTTATCCATAAATATTTATAGGCAGATGTCAGATTTTCAAAGGTAATCTGATGCCTAAAGAGTTCAAAGCATCTCCACGCAACTTCAAAATACTGAGGGACCTACCTCCTTGACAAATGAAGGAGGTAGGTAGCTCAATACAAAAGCACTGCAAACAAAAAGCCACACCAGAGTTTGCTATAGCCACTACTGCCTACTTTGCAACATTTAAATGCAGGATGGGCCACGATGCACAGTAACTCTACATGGGACAACTTTCTATGGTATCAGTGGAAGCTGTGTAGGGATAGCAGGATTTGCCAACCCCCCCTTTTCTTTTCCCCCCACTATAATTGTTTGAAAATCCACGGGATTCAAAGCTTAATTTTCATTGTTTATTCTGTGGAAACAGATAACCACTTTTCCCACAAAGCATCAGCCTTGACTATTAGACCATTGAAACAGACTGCTTTTTAAAGGAAATAACAGCTTTCGAAGCCAGTTCTGGAGGGCGTCTGCTATGCCACTCATTCATGTGCTCTCCGGTGACTTTTTTCCTCAACCTGCCTTCATTACAAACTTTTTCTTGTTGTTTTGGTGGTGGTGGGAGAAAATCCCACCAAAATTTAGCTTTTCTTTATTACTAACATTATGAGTTTTGATAGAGGTAAACTCCTGTTTGTGAGCAAAACCCACATTTACAAATAATCAGTGTACTGCTCTATAGCCATACAAAAATATAGCTAGCCTAAAGCATGAAAAAGAGGAAAAAAATCCTCAAACTAGTCGCAGTGCGTCTACAGGGTGCAGTCACTGGAAAGGAGAAAGCGTAAAGGAATTAATTTTGCCATCAATGAACCAGAAGAATTCCGGTTTCCTGAGTTCTTCAATTACTTAAGATAACCGCCCTCCCTAGGGACTCCACACCCAGGCTGTATTGGTCCAGTGCTGCAGTTGTGTCCCCCAAACAGGTTCTCACACAGTCCCTGAAATTAGAGTATCTACACAAGGGATGCAGAACTCAGCTGTGCGAAACACTATTCTCAGTGTATCAAAAGAGGATTCCTGATCCCTGATCCAATCCTGTCGCAAATTAAAGTAACACCGGTTACACCACTGTGCAGCACACTAACAGGCCCTAGTTCAGAGAATCATAGAATGGTTTAGGTTGGAAAGGACCTTGAAGATCATCAAGTTCCAACCCCACTGCCATGGGCAGGGACACCTCCCACTAGACCAGGTTGCTCAAGGCCACGTCCAGCCTGGCCTTGAACACCTCCTGGGATGGGGCCTCAACAACCTCTCTGGGCAACCTGTTCCAGTGCCTTACCACCCTCAAAGTGAAAACCTTCTTCGTAAAGTTTGATCTAAACCTGCCCTCTTCCAGTTTATAGCCCTTCCCCCTTGTCCTATCACCACATGCCCTAGTAAAAAGTCCTTCCCCAGCTCTCCTGTAGGCCCCCTTTAGGGACTGGAAGGCCACAATAAGATCTCCCCAGAGCCTTCTCTTCTCCAGGCTGAACAGCCCCAACTCTCTCAGCCTTTCGTCATAGGAGAGGTGCTCCAGCCCTCGGATCATCCTCGTGGCTCTCCTCTGGACCCGCTCCAGCAGGTCCATGTCCTTCTTATGTTGAGGACTCCAGAGCTGGATGCAGTACTCCAGGTGGGGTCTCACGAGAGTGGAGCAGAGGGGCAAAATCACCTCCCTTGACCTGCTGGCCACACTTCTTTTGATGCAGCCCAGGATACGGTTGTCCTTCTGGCCTGCGATTGCACATTGCTGGCTCATGATGAGCTTCTGGTCAATCAGTACACCCAGGTCCTTCTCCTCAGGGCTGCTCTCCAGCCATTCCCCACCAACCTTGCACTTGGCCTTGTTGAACTGCACGAGGTTGGCTTGGGCCCACCTCTCCAGCCTGTCCAGGTCCTTCTGGATGGCATCCCTCCCCTCCAGCGTGTCTACCTTGCCAAACAGCTTGGTATCATCAGCAAACTTGCTGAGGGTGCATTCGACCCCACTGTCCCTGTCTATGACAAAGATGCTGAATAGTACAGGTCCCAGTACCGACCCCAGAGGAACGCCACTCGTCACTGCTCTCCACTTGGACATCGAGCCGTTGACCGCAACCCTTTGAGTGCAACCACCCAGCCAGTTCTTTATCCACCGAGTGGGGTCCATTTGTCGAATCCATGTCTCTTCAATTTAGAGACCAGGATATCGTGTGGGACGGTGTCAAACACTTTGCACAAGTCCAGGTAGATGACATCCATTGATCTTCCTTTGTCCACTGCCTCTGTAACCCCTTCGTAGAAGGCCACCAAATTTGTCAGGTATGACTTGCCCTTGGTGAAGCCATGCTGGCTGTCACCAATCACCTCCTTGTTTTCTATGTGCCTCAGCAGAGTTTCCAGGAGGATCTGCTCCATGATCTTGCCAGGCACAGAGGTGAGACTGACTGGCCTGTAGTTCCCTGGGTCTTCCTTCTTTCCCTTTTTGAAAATAGGGGTTATGAAGCTACTCTTGCATTTGCCTATGAATACACAATACGAAGAACATGGGATTAAAAAGCCTCCAACACAAGTCTGGGTTTGTGTAAGTCACAAGATGACTTTAACCTGGCTAACTGCACTGAGAATCGAGAAACCAGAGCTCAGTCCTTCATGAAGGTCTTTCTCTCTTGTGCTTGGTCCTTTGCTGCTGCAAGATGCCAAAGCAGTGGGTTTGCTGAGGAGTGAAGGAAAACAAGGGAGCAGCAGATCTCAGTTTGTGCTGCGCAGAGAGAAGTAGACTCTCTCTCATAACAACGGATCGGCGGTGTCAACCAAGAGCTCCTCTAATCATCATTGTTGCATCACCCAGCTCTGGAACAAATCTTGAACTACCTTAAATTACAAATTGCCATGATTTTAGTGTATCATACCCACTATGAGCAATCAAGATGCAAACAGGCTTCTACGTTCAATTCAGAAAAAAACTATGAAGTTACAGAATCAAAAATAATTTAGGCTGGCAGGGAAGTTGAGGATACCTGGTCTAGCCTCCCACTCAAAGCAGAGCTCTGAAAAACTACATGTGAGCTGGCTGCTGTGTTGTATGCAATAAAACCAGAAGACGCCAAGTCACCCCATTCCAGCATGAGCTTTAATGGGGAGACAATTTGCTACATCTAGCTGTGATGTCTCCATTGCCCTAATGAAAAACATCAAATCCTCTTTCTTCCACTGAATTGCTCTCAAATGCAAGGGATGTATCATTCAAGGACTTTTTTTTTTTTCTAGCCAAAGACATCCCTTACACTGAAGAATCTGCAGCTGTTAAAATTGCTTGGGCTCATACACTGAAATAGCTCTGCCTGGCTACTCAGAAATATGCTGCTTAGAAGCAAAGAATGAGACAGTCACTAAAAGGGAGCCCACGTTTACACAGGGGAGGAAATACATACACTAGGAATCATCTTGCTCAAGCTGAAAATGAGAGCTGACCAGAAAGCAATCTGAAATAAATTTTTGGAATTGAAAGAAAAATGTAGGAAGTGATCAAAGGGGGCGGGGAAGAGAAAGAAAAAAACAAAGAGCAAGAAATTGTCAATGACTGAACTTTTCTTGTTTCCAGAATTTGCAAGCATTAGAGTAAATACTAAAAGACAGGGGTACTTTAAAAATAAATGGTTCCCATTTCATTTCCTTCTCTTTCTCACTGCATGAGTTTCAGTTGTAAAATGGCAGCGCTTCTTAGTGCTACAAAAGGTAGGGACTTCAGGCACTTGCTCACATTGCCACGTCAAGCGAGTAGCTCCAACAGCTTGCAAAGTTTACTTAAGTCACATTTGAAGCGCTCCACACAGGCTTTCGGCAGGCATGCGATGGCTGAGCAAATGGCAGAATGAGCGATGCAATCCTGCTTCCACTGAAAAGCAATGGACAGCTTCACATTTGCTCCAAAAGGTTTCATATGGCCATGAACATGTTTTGCTTTACTCATCTGCCTATCTGTACATCTCTTTGGATCTCAAAATAGCTTTACAGAAATAAAGTAATCTATATCCCTTGCTTATTACACCAGCCAGACTTTGTGATTTCCCTTTACAGATGCTTTCCTAAGGTATCCCTCAGACAAACCATATAATTACACTAACTATGGCTCCCTCTACCACAGCCCAGACTTATTTCCTGATGTCTCTCTCACCATTGTCTGCTCTACCAAGTGTCTGCTCTAATGAGAGCAACAGACCTTCAGCCAAGGACTGCTTCGCTACAGGGAATATATCCTGGCACAAAGGGAGAGCCAGCTCCCTTGACGCGGGGTGGCTTCTGAACAAGGGGTGACACGGACTGTAACCAAAACAAATAGCCCACATCCACCTCTTCTGCTCATGGACCCTGTGGTCTCCAGCCAGCAGGACAGTATATTTCACGCACAAAACCAAACTGCCAATTGTGCAATTCCTTACAGAAAAGACGACTCTGGTCACTCAGATTTAGCCCCACCAAACAGCTGCCAGTGCAGCAAAAATAGCCCAATGCTCCTTCAACGCACAAACCAGTGAATGTTATCACATCACGTTGGATTCTAAGCACCACCAGATGAAGTGAAACCAGAAATGCTGCAGTAACACCTTTGCTGAAAGGGTACATTCAGACATAATTAAGCACTGATACACAATGCTGCTATTGTTTACAGAGTCACCTATTTAAAATGCCCACTTTTGAAAGGTCTCCTTGGGGCATGATAAGAGGAGATCAAGTGTCTCCCGATGAGGCTGCAGATTGGACGGACAAAAGAAGAAAAACACCACTATCTGCACTCAGATATTTATACATAACCATCAGACCCAGCTTGCAGCTGATACCTCCCCTTTTCAGTAAGTAAGGATGTCATTTGAGGGCAGCTTACGAAGAAAATTTATTTTTTAGCTGAGTAACTACCTGGGTAGACCTATCTAGACCTATGCTAAACATAAAAAAAAAAAAAATACCCAGAAGTCATGCCAAAGTAAACCATTTGAGTTTAGAACCTTGTAAATACCATGACCTGATATATTTATAACAGCTTTTCAATTTAAGCAGTTAAGATTTAATGTCATAAAAATAAACAAGCTGACATCAGAACTTACCCATAACCAAGCTCTTGTGAAGAAAATATGAAGTCTATCTGTTACTTACCAATTTCAGATGAAACCACTATTCAAACTCCATTGATGAAAATTCATCTATGAAATTCTCATGTTTTATGAGAATCTGAAATCCTTTAAAGGATGTTTCTTTTATTAGGACATATATCTAAAGATTCCAGTAAGTGGGTAATCAAGAGTAACCTTCAATGGCTTACCATGATGACAATTTGATTCCAACTAAAGTTATTATTATTGCCATATTATTGCCATAAAGGTGACATGAGTTGGGATTACAACTTTCTCAACTGTAAAATAGCTTATGTATATTTACCAAGTTGCGGCTGTTGCTTCTTTTTTTTTCAATCCTGCAGAAAATCATATTACTGCAGATGCCTCTAGATTTGTCCTTGAATTGAACACTCCATCCTGTAGATTTGAACTATTTAAGGGTGTTTTGTGTGTCCTCTCGTATCCGCCCATCCGTCCCACCCCCCACCCCCAAGTCCTTTCATACTTCTACAGAAATGACAAATTAACACACAGTTAACACAGAGAGTTCAGAACCTGTTTTGAAGAATGCTTTGAAATACCTCGGCACTTAGAGCAATGATGCAGATTGAAAGGTGAAGCTCCCCCAGACCAAAAGTACGTTTTCACAAACTTTTTAACTTCCTCTCTGCCAGAACACTTCCCTTGAAAATACACTTCCCTCTGCAGCACAGGCATCTTACAGTCAGGGAGCTGAACTGCGCTTCCTTACAGAGCTATGAATGTCAGCCAGAAATTTCAGGTGATTCAGCTCTTTGATGGCGAGACACACGCTGCATCTGCTCTTGCATTTCTGCGGATATCCGAGTAACTGTGCATGTGAGCAGCACTGCATGCAGTTTCCACGCCTGAAGCTCCGCTAATGCTGATCAGCATTCAGCTCACATCCCTAATGACATATTTTTAGGACCATGAGAGCCGTACCGCAACCCTGCTCTCCTCTGCTAGCCATAACACAGCACCACGAATAGCTTGGCAGTTGGTAGTGCCTTTTGTGCCTCATAAAAAGTTGCTTCTGATCACAAAACAGGTTCTTCTATATGTACTATTCTGTCCAAACAGGCCAAAGATATTACGGGTGTAACGCTATCTTTCTGGGCAAATAGCCTAGACATAATTTAACTTTTTCTTTTTTATAATAATTTGAACAAGAATTGCAGCCTGAAGACTCAATATAAAATTGCACCAAACATTGCAGTGTTACTTCTTTAACCTTGGCTTATTCTGTACTCTTAAGGCAAATTCCACAGGAGGACTAAGTGTATGATTTGTTCTCATTACATTTCAGGCTCCAAGAGTTATCTGCAGCACCAGATCCAATTTTTAGTTACAGTCTTCTCTAAAATCACTGCGTATCTGTAATTGGCCTTAGGTTTGAAATATGGTCTGAGACTCCCCTTAGATGCAAGAGACTGACAGGAAAACACTGGGAAACTACCCAGGCACAAACCGTTACTGGAAGGTAATCAATCTTCTCCTTATTCCCGACCCGTTTTCTTTCAGCCCTCGGTTACATACAACCTTTTGTCTTCTCTACTGCCTGCAGCAGAACAAAGCCCGTGCACAGTTCAGCAGCCGTACCCAGAAGAGGGCCTGGGGAAAGCCACTGCTACAGTTGGCTTGCCGTTTGGAGAAACTTGTCTTGTAGCCATCATTAAAACATACCATCTTAAACAAGGCCAAAAAGCACCAGCCTGAAAAATTCACTGAAATACATCTATCAGTGAAGTCGTAAGGTATCCCAAGATGTTGTATGTTGATCATAGTCCTGTGTTCTCCACGTATGGAAATAAAAAACAGACTTCTCTTTTGTTTAGTAAAACGCGAGAATACACCAAGAAAAGTTTTACCTCAGGGATATAAATTATGAAAAGAGATTTTGCACAGCCTGGGAAAACACTTCAAACTGGCAATGCTTTCTCCGGCAAGATGAAAACGTGAAATGAGAGGACAGCCAAGGGCAGGCTGAGGGTAGGGGGGATTTACAAAAATGCAGATATTTGCAACTCCACTTTCCCACATCTTTTCCAGCTCAGAGATTAACAATATATTGTCTCAAACTTACTAGAAAAGAACGAGGAGCTGTGTTACCCAGAAGGCCACAGGGTAAAGAGCTATCTGTGCCAACTCCAGCACAGACTAGGAGGACCAAGGAGAACGGGCTATTTCACAGACCAACCACCTACCAAACAAAACGATTACCACAACTGATGTGAAGTAACCACCCAGTTAGTGTTCTCAGAAAACAGTTCAAGGAAGAAGTACCACCCATGGAGCATGAGATGCCTACACCAAGGGCCAGCAGTCACCTCTGGAGCTGAAAGCTACCTGCTGAGTCACGTCGCCAGCATGACCTGAGGAATCCTGGTTCCCTCTGACCCGCAGCGTTCAATATTCTGGGAACAAGCACTTCATTCCCCAGAGTTGACAAGTCCTGAATATTAAAATCTACTAGAATATTCAAACAGATCTTAATTTTTAAACTACTTTTTCCTATGTGCCTCCACTGACCAAATTTTGCCAACAAATTAATAAAAAGCTCAAATAGGTATGCACATCTTAACCATGTACTTATCAAACTCCTACTTGTTTCTATTACCTATTAAAAGCAAAACTGACAGTTGATCTGCAATTTCCAGGACTTACCAAAGCCCAGTGGTATAATAAAACCCAGCTGTAGGCTTCGGGACACCGTTCAAAAGCACTGAAGTGACTTAATAGCCAGGGTCAAATTCTGAAAAAGTCATCCAGGATACGGATCGTAAATGCTTAAACGGCAGTACCAAAGATGTCATTTTTCTTTTCCGAGCTAGTGATAGAGCATGGAGATAGGAACGCAGTAGGAGCTGAGTCAGTTCCTGGGGCTGACACCTCTCCAGGTACTATGCACCCCGGCTCCCAGGGCAGCGCTGGATCTGCTGAGCCACACAACATCTACCACACACCGCTGCCCGTGCCCAACTTGTCAATCCCAACTTTGGCCACGTCTGCAATGGGAAACGGAGACTCCTGCGTTCATGGAACTCTACTGCTTTCAGGCCCAAATACTGTCACGAATTCAGCGATGCTTTGATGGATGTGTCAGAGGCAAAAGAAAGGCACATACATTCTACATCTCCTTTGCTCCAAGTAGGCACCCCCAGATGGGGACCCAGCCCCTGGGATAAGCTTCCACACTCCCTCCTGCTGGACATGGGACCTCCAGTAAACCATGCTATGATCCAGAGACATTATTAAGCCCAGTAATTTGAGTGTACAGTACCGAAACCCAAGCTCTTGTGCATTCCTGTTATAGAAGGTGCTTCTTCAGTGACACCAGGCAGCTGAAACAAACAAGTTTTTCAAAGACTGTCTGAAAAGTGTTTGCTTTACATACCACAAGAGATTATACAGCACAGATGGAGATAAAACAAAGTTATTTACCCCAGATTAATCAGGAAGGAGACACAGTCCTCACAGCCCTCCCCAGAAACTACACAGGTCGACACGGATACTACAAGTGGAGATGGATGGAGATGGGGAAAAAGAAGGTATCATGCAGAAAACAAATACAGTTCATGCAGATTAGGCATTACACAAAAAGTGGAAGTGACACACTAAAAGCAGAAATTACACACTGAAAGCCTCCCAATGTGTAATAGACAACATTCTCATTTAGGTGGTTGTTAATAATTACAATTAAAATAATCATAAATAGTTTCACATTTATGTTTTGCATTTATGATCCAGTTTCACTAAAACTATGTGAACAAATGGCCTCAAAGTCTACAGAGTAATAATACAAATATTCTTGAATAATAGGATTTACAGATAGTTGCTTTTTCTTGTTTGTCTCTAGAGAATTAAGTCAAGATAATTTTTAAGCAAGCATCAAAGAAAGTACAGAACGTGCCTGAAAGTCCCGCACTTCAAAATTCCAGAAAAGCCATCCTTCCAAGATCAAGAAATAAATAAGAATCCTAAAAAACGGTTGGCACATCTCCAGGCATCTTTTCTACCATCACTGTACACAGATCCACCCACGCTGGGTTGCCTGAGCAGCAGTCCCTCAGTTGAGTCAGGACTTTCCAGGCCTTAACTGGATGGAGAGAAATTGCTCCGTTCCCACAGCAAACACCAACTTGAGTAGATTGCACATGCGGTTAATGCCTGTTAGCAAATTATTTTCTAACAACACTAGCACTCAAACATAGCTCTCACTTTGAAAAATCAGACAGGACTGCAATACAAATAAACACAAGAACCTGAGTATTTTGAGGTTAGGAGAAGAAGCTGAACTGCATGAAAAGCAGTATTTTGCCAAACACCAACAACAAAACCCCGAAAAGTATGGGACGTATTTGTATTTTCCACCTCTCGCTCTCACTAAACACTGTTTTTCAAGACTCCTTAGAAAGTCTCAGCCCACTGACTTACAGCTAATATTTAAAAAAAAAAAATAGTTAAAAAAATCATTTTACTTCCATGTCAATGGAGTTGAGCACAGATGTTCTGCAAAAAGACCATAAAAGGACGAAAAGAGGTGAAGAACATGTCTGTGTATTTTCTAATTGCATTTCAACTATTGTTAAACTAATCTTCTGGCACTTGAATCTTCGAGGAAAAACAATGCTTACAGAAAAGTGTGAAGAACTGAGCTTATTCAAGGAATTCTGCTCAGTTTACAAATCAGATTTTTCTTTGTACTGCTGGAAGACACTGACTTGCAATCAGGAACAGAAAAGGCCACATCTATTGATCCCAATTCAGCAAACTCTTTCCAGCTCTTTATGTTAGAGACCAGGAAATTCTCACTTGCACAGAAAATTAAGCCCAGATAGACAGTCTTATTTTGATAAGTCGTATTTTTTTTTTTACAGAATCCAATAAATTCTTCTAATAAAATAAGATCAGGGAGTTTATTTCCCTACCTCCTTTCCTCCAGTATGCTTCACGTTAACAGAAAGATTGTAATTTTCTAATACTTGTCTTTAGTGACGGACAAAACCTGGTAAAATTCTCTTTCCTGTTTTACGCAGTGTTGCTGTATTTGCTCTGAGACAAATCACAGACTCACAGACTGTATCCGTGGGACAAAAACATAACGTCAATGTTTCTTTTATATTTCAACAGCTGATTAAATGCCTAGGATGAAAGTTAAGTGAAATTTTAATCAAGACTAAGTTGACTTACAGTAGCAGAGGCTCATGATGGTAATTTGGCAGGCACTTGAGAACTGCTTAGGCCAAGCTTGGCTATTGCATCTTCTATCCACTGGAATCCATTTCAGCCACCAAAACTAGACACAGGGCATGAATCTCCTTGCATGCCACACTTCATATTACATACGCGTGGCTTGGTTGCTCAGATTAAGACGGAGGATAGCCATGTTAATGTCAGCATTTTTCAGATACACCTCTATCCTGAAAATTGTGTGGATACTTGTCATATTTACGGGTGGCTTCAGCACTGATACTGCACAGGGAAAAAACCCCACCTTGTGTGGCCTAGGACTGTAAAGATCAGAATCAGCATTTTAAGCTTTAACAGGAAGAGGCTGACTACCTAACACAGCATTTAGAGCACTGATGGAAACCGATTCAAGAGAATCATGGAATACGTAATGACTAATTAGTCTCCATTAGCTAGGCTGTTTTAAGTGGTGCTAGTGACAGGATAAGAGGCAATGGGCACAAATGGAAACACAGGAGGCTCCGTTTTAACATCAGGAACCTGTGAGGGTGACTGAGCACTGGCACAGACTGCCCAAGGAGGTTGTAGTATCTCCAGCCCCTGGAGATGCTCAAAAGCCATCTGGACGTAGTTCTCGGAAACCAGCTCTAGGTGCTTGAGCAGGGGGGTGGACCAGATGAGCACCAGAGGCCCCTTCCCACACCTCAACCATTCTGCGATTCTGTGACTTGCATCTCCATGTGTAAACGCTATGTATATCCTTCTGGATACGCTGATGATTAGGTTCCTGCAAAAGTTAAGACAATGCTAGGTAAAGACTAAGCACCAGAAACGCAGTTACTGAGTATCACCCGATCTAAGACCCAGGCTGCAAATACATAGAAAAAAAAAACAGAAGCAAGCACTGATAATTGGGCACAAGGCTTCATTTCTCAAGCTTGGACCAGGGCCCAGGTCAAAGAGCAAGAGTTAATATAATTCCCTTATAATGTAAAAATTAATGTAATAGACCACTGTTGTTCTCATGTGAAAGAGGATATAAGGCAGACTTTGTGAACCAGAAAAAAAGACTTAAAAGTATATAAAAATTATCATTGTGATCAAGACTAAGGGAACTCCAGCTAAGAACTGGCTGACGTGAGACTGATGGATAAAACAGTGAGTGGGGGGTGAGATACAGGCAGAGCAATGAGAAACTCCGAAAGTCTGAGTTTCCAAGGCTTACTAAAAGCTCCTCACAAAACCTGCATAAATGTACATTTACTGCAAAAACCTAGCACACAAACTATCCCTTTGTGTTTTAAAAGTCGGCTGCTTGTTGTGCAATTCTATTTCAACCACCAAGAAATACAGGACAGGAAATATTGGGCCAAAGCCTGGCTTGCTGAAGCAATTACACAGACCTGCAGGGCTTTGCAGCTAAACAGCCACGGTCCATTAATGAAGAGTTGAACGATTCATCCCCTAAGGTGACTAAAAGCCCAACATAAAACCAATGTCCTAACAAGCCATGACAGCAGTTATCTTAGGAACTTTAAGTACAATGCTCTCTCTATTTATGCGTGCTGTATCAGATAAGCTTTCCCAAAATGCTGTAGGCAGCAATGCGGCCATGGATGCAAAGCAGCAAGGCTCCCGCCCAGGACACTGGTCACAACAGGAGACTGAGCAAGGGAATGTACTGCCCTCTCCTCTAACGTCCGAGAGCGTTCCAGAGAAATCCAGGACGAAAAGTTTCTTTGTCAACCCTCTTGGTGGGAGCTGAATAATTTTTTTGCCATATCTATGCAATTCTGTGAAGATGAACAACTGGCAAGTCACTGCCAAAGCGAGAATTCCTATATAGCCTTACTGTAATGCATCTCAAGGGGAGGGGGAAAGAGAGCGAAAATTAAAGCAAAAACCTTAGAGAAACAAAGACTGCAATCACCCAAGGGTTATTCTTTCCAAAAAAAAAAAAAATTCAAGAACATATTTGAAATGGCAATAAACACTTCAGTTATATGCTTACTGTATTTCAGATTAGCAGATATGTTAGCAGTCTGTCGTATAATAGCTTCAGGGGCCAAATAGTTTGCTCAATTCAAGTATCTACTCTGAGACCCACAGGAAGCGCATCCACCCAGGGTTTTTTTTTTCAAAAAAAAAAAAAAAAAAGATTCAAGAACATATTTGAAATGGCAATAAACACTTCAGTTATATGCTTACTGTATTTCAGATTAGCAGATATGTTAGCAGTCTGTCGTATAATAGCTTCAGGGGCCAAATAGTTTGCTCAATTCAAGTATCTACTCTGAGACCCACAGGAGAATAAAGCAAAACAATTTGAGCCAAGTATTTGTGTAAAATACTTATTTTGCCAGCACCCTAAAGAAAACAAGCAGAAAAATCTCAAGTTGCAATTTAAACATGAACTTCTATTACTGTTTCTTTGTGGTCTATAAATCTAATCTTACTGCCCATATATCAGACTTACCCATGACTTCAGCAGCTTCTAAAGTATCCTCTCTTCTACGAAAGTCTTAGTCTGCGTTAGCTTTTCTTCTTCATGTGCATTTGAGGTGCAAAACTGGCCCTTCCTTCCTGCAATTATGTCTTTGAAAGATACTTTGACTTTCTGCTTTTCCTAACGTAATATATTAACACAAAACAAATCAGAGAAGCAGTGTGGCAGCTGTCCTGTGACTCACTCTGAGGATCAGCAAACTCATCACAAAGCCAAAACCAGAGAAGTTCACATCGAGAGCAATTTGAGAGGCAAAAAGGGCTGCCATCCCTTCCAAAAGCTCTCCAATTCTGCCAATGTCAAATTACAAAGAGACAAAAATTGGTTTTGATTTTAAGATTGTTCTTGATTTTTATTTTCTGCAATGTTAGCCTTTTAAAGCCATTTTTAGTTAAAATAGATATGACCCTCCAGTTGCTGGACTACCACTCATAGAAAACTTTGAAAAGTCCTGCCTGAGGAACACATATAATGTTGTTTTTTTTTTAAATGGTCAAATTATCTATCTAGTATATCAATGTTCTGTACTCATCTTTATGAATTTATAAATCTTATACCCGTAAGTGCTAATCTCTAAATTTGAAACATTTGTGAAAATAACACCACAGTCTAGCAATAAAAAAACCCAGACTACTTAGCCTCATTCTTAGATAAATAAATTAGTAATGAAAAAATAGCCTATAAATTATGAAAATAGCATCAACATGACCACTTACTGCATCCTTAGCTGTATCGTAAACTCTACAATTAGCCAATAATAAAATTCTTTTTTCCCTTATTTCCAGGCAATGTTTTCCTGTGGTCAAAGAGTACAGAAGGAAGGATTAGAAAGCTATCCCACAGAAAGCAGCATAAGTGCTTATTAACCTCAAAAGACTGACTCAGAGGAAACTAAATTCCAAAACTTGACACATCCTACTTCTCATATCCCAACCGGCTCTGTGGTTTCCACCACGATTTCTCCATCCTCCAGCAAAAACATCAAACTATTTGGAACCAGATGCAGCTCAGACAGTAATGGAGATCCCAAAACACAGCTTTTCTGAGCCATGGACAGACATCATTGTCCAAGACTGGGCTTACGCAAAGAGTCATGGTTAAATACAGATGTCATTCTACTGGAGATGCAATGGCTTTGAAGTTTTCCAACTCATCTTAAGAAAATTGCTCTGCAGTAAGAATGCTGTCATATGCAACAGTGACACAGCTGCTTGCAAAACATCCATAACTCACTCTTCAAGCTTATATGCCTGCACTAAGTCAGTGAGACACAAGGAGGGCATCCATTTTTCTGACTGTAGGACTGTATTTTCCAAGAAGTCTAATAATAAGATCAAATTTGTTTTTTTCTAGAAAATTACAACCCAAACTCCTGAGCTGGTAGTATGTTTTTAAAGCTTCCTGTTTGCTTACTACATCTAAAGCACTAAAACCAGTATATTCTCTCTTAAAAACACAGGATGAACAACATCAACAGAAGACTTATCAGAAACCAATTAGTGAATCGTTTTTTAACAAACACCAGCATGAGGAAAGTTGTCAGACTGGAAGTCACAAAAAAAATTGTTTAAACATAAGTACTTCTAAACTGTTGAACAACAGAACCCACAGAATATATCTGTATGTTGAAATATATTGCTTAATATTCTACCATCTGTTCAGCAGCTGCTTACAGAAATGTCTCAAAACCTTTTGACGATTAAAATAATTTCATATTTCCATGGAATAACTGGAGAATATATTCTAAAATAAACAGATTCAGCTTCCATTATCTGTAAAGTAGGAGCAGGAAATACTGAAGAATGAGGTTACAGATGGTTTTTCATGGCCATGCACACACATATGGAGTTCACAACATTTCTAGAATGCGCCTTCAACTTCTGCTTGAAAAATATGTGCTACACAGTAAAAGCTAACAAAGGATGGTCATGTTTTGGAGGTCAAATCGTGAACCATCAGAGAATTTCATCAGAGACGGTTCTTCATGGTAGGAGATTTCCAGATACATCAGAAATAGAAGATCATCCTTATCCATTTCAGACCTGATTCAAAACCAAATCTATCCAAGTGTTCTTGGGATTGGAAATTCAGCATTCAGAAAGTTTCTGGTATGGTCAGAAATTTTGTGTTCATGCTAGCAATGACTGCCTTCTTTACAGTAAAGATGTACCACAACCTCCCATGGCATCTAAGCCATGCTGTTAACCACAGACATGTGTTGCATATTATTATTTGTGGTAACAATCTGTTCGCATTCATAGTCTCTTACTCTGGTTTATCAGTGGACCTCTGTCACACAATGTGTATTACCAGCAGTGGTTTCGCTTTATTTAATATTTTAGTCTTGTCTTTGTTAACTTGTTTGCTCCCATTTTCTAAAGTTTGCAATTAAAAAAAACCAAACAAAACTCCATCATTCAAAGTTGTAAAATAATTAAATCAATATGCAGAAAGAAAACTACACTATTGTGAACTATTTGAGAACTGGCTTACAGATAGAGCTCGGAGGGTTGTGGTTAGTGGTGCAGAGTCTAGTTGGAGGTTAGTAACAAGTGGTGTCCCTCAGGGGTCAGCACTGGGCCCAGTCTTGTTCAACATATTCATTGATGATCTGGATGAAGGGATAGAGTGTACCATCAGCAAGTTTGCTGATGACACAAAACTGGGAGGAGTGGCTGACACGCCAGAAGGCTGTGCCGCCATACAGCGAGACCTAGACAGGCTGGAGAGTTGGGCAGAGAGAAACCTGATGAAACTCAACAAGGGCAAGTGTAGGGTGCTGCATCTGGGGAGGAATAACCCCATGCACCAGTACAGGTTGGGGGCTGACCTCCTGGAGAGCAGCTCTGTGGAGAGCGACCTGGGAGTCCTGGTGGACAACAGGATGACCATGAGCCAGCAATGTGCCCTTGTGGTCAAGAAGGCCAATGGCATCCTGGGGTGCATCAAGAAGAGTGTGGCCAGCAGGTCGAGGGAGGTCATCCTCCCCCTCTACTCTGCCCTGGTGAGGCCGCATCTGGAGTACTGCGTCCAGTTCTGGGCTCCCCAGTTCAAGAAAGACAGGGAACTGCTGGAGAGGGTCCAGCAAAGGGCAACAAAGATGATTAGGGGACTGGAGCACCTTTCTTATGAGGAAAGGCTGAGGGACTTGGGTCTCTTTAGTCTAGAGAAAAGAAGATTGAGGGGGGATCTTATTAATACATACAAATACTTAATGGGAGGATGCCAGGGGGATGGGAGCAGTCTTTTTTCAGTGGCACCCAGTGATAGGACGAGGGGTAATGGGCATAAACTTGAACATAGGAAGTTCCATCTTAACATGAGAAGGAACTTCTTTACTTTGAGGGTAGTGGAGCACTGGCACAGGCTGCCCAGAGAGGTGGTGGAGTCTCCAACTCTGGAGACATTCAAAACCCGCCTGGACGCTGTCCTGTGCAACGTGCTGTAGGTGACCCTGCTCTGGCAGGGGGGTTGGACTAGATGATCTCCAGAGGTCCCTTCCAACCCTAACCATTCTGTGATTCTGTGAAATTTCAAGTAATCATCTAACACTCCTGGTCTCACTTTTATGCTCTCACGTCCGTGGATATTACAGAAAATAGTTTGGAACAGGTCTCATATTTTTACCTGCACACAGTAATGCTACCACTTTTTTAATGTAACAATTTAAATAGTATTAAAAAAAAAACAAACCAAGGAAAGAGGAGTAATTCTGCACCAGTTTAAAACAAGCCATGAATCCAGTCCATCCCCTTTCATTCTGAACTGGCAATGCACTGAGGCAAATAGTGCTCACTGTCCTCTTTCCTGCTTTCCCAATGAGGTCTGGCAGAATCAGATTGCTGCTTTGCCACAGTCGGGAAGACTTGATTTTTCTGACAGCAAAATCCATGTTGACTGAAGTAAGGGTTTCTGAATGAAAGCTAGCCTGATAATTAAAGCTGCTCCCTTTAAAACAATCAGAACTCCTTAATTGCCCTAAATCAGTACCCACACATCAGCCACGGAGTCTGTCAATGTTTCACTCAAAGACATGACAGCACGTTCTACTTCAATGCAACCAAGTTCCCATTGGGAGGGTGGGAGAGGACAGGGAGATGAGGGTGTAGGTGGAACAGGCATTTGCCCTTCATTCTGGTACCACATTCTTGTTGGATGCTTTGACCTAGAGAGGAGCAAAGGAAGCCAGAAAGAAGTCGTTCCACCTAATGGTGACCGTGTATTTTGCTGCTTCTTTGAGCACAAACAACAAGCACTTTTACCACTGCACATGCCAAAAATAAAACAAGTGATTCTCTTAGTGATATATTCTTATTGTTGAGTTTAATCACATTTTACACATTCCCCATGTCCTTTTCTGTTTCACAGAGAGTGCTTCCCTCAGCTTTTCTAATGGCATTGCTCTTGGAAGCAGCACAAGGTAACCTGGATGCTGTCCTGTTTGGCCTGCTGTGCTCTTGCAGTAATTTAGAGAAAATCACCATGTCAGCACAATTCCAGTTCTCAGGTTCCTTTGCAAATCACGGGTAGCAAACAATTCTGCAAGTCGACAAAGCATTAGAAGGACAGGCACCGTAGTCAGAAGTTCGGCAGTTACAAATCCTACGGAAAATCCCAAGGACGGACAGCGAGGGCCGTGTTTCCAAGGGCACTGATTTTACCACCACCACCATCACCAGAGAGCAGGCAGAACTTGGTGCTGCTTTCTAAAAAAGGGCCAATGGGATTTTTCCATCCCATCACTCACTATTATAAAGTTAGTAAACAAGCATTTTTAATTGATCTTTCTAGTTGTTTCCATCCTTCAAATAACCTCTGTTGACCCAGTCCTGTAGGCTATATATGGCTAACTTTGTGCCTCTGCAGAGCTCCACATTAAAACACTGCTGCTTTCTTCTCCAAGTTAAACAAAAGCCTTCCACCTGGATTTAGGGCAATATAGGAGCAACACAAGTGAAGTATTTTAGTCAACAACCTTTCACAACACCCATCTTTTTCTCTCTCAGAAAGTGTTCTGTAAAGCTGAAATACTACACCTTCTCTTTAAATCCTGGAAAGCATTCAGCTTCTCTTTGCCATCACAGGTCATTTATCTTGCAAGAAGTTTCTAAGTGCTTGCTACAGAGAAGAATTGAAGAAAAAAAAAAAACCCAAAAAGTGTGGACAGACACAAAATGTCACAGTGGCTGATTTAGCCCCTGGACCTCACTCTGCACAGAGATCGCACCGTGGAGCAGCTCGTGCTCAGCCCCTTGCTGGAGTCACCATTTCACTGCAGAGCACTTTGGCCACTACTTTCAGACCTAGGGTCGTGGCAAGTCTAAACAAAGGCATCAAAAAATTGTAGGCCCATTTTGCTCAGGAATTTAACAAGTCTTCCTCCAAAGAATGGTTTTCTTTCTCCCTCACCCCTACCCCAACATACAGAAACTTTCAAGAAAGTGCCTAGATAAAAAAAGAACCTCTAGATGAAGTTATATGGAATACAATGAGCAAATCTGGACCCCGTATTTATCTACATTTTTTCTTTCTCTCGTATTCTCCTTAGTCTGTTTTTCACAATAAAAATCCTTGTTTTATGAGTACCTCCTCCTGATCCCCTCTCCCCTGTAACAACAACGACAAAAAAAAAAGTAAAAAAAATAAGTACATGTTGGAATGTCCGGCTTAGTTGTGGCTGGGAGACATCTAAGGTACATTTAGGTACCTAAGG
>NW_009648441.1:2773468-2789390 GCF_000708025.1 Charadrius vociferus
CTGCCTAGGGCTTTCTGTCACCTTGCAAGTAAAACACAAAACCAAAGCACTATCTGGTGTGGCCCCCTAAAAATATCCGTTTTTCTTACAAAAGCAGAGAAGCCTCAACCCTCTGTGAAGCTGACAAAATTCTACTTCAGCTTTTATCTCAGTCTTCAGAAACTTTCCAAACACTGGCAACAAAAAAATACAAAATCTTGTAATGAATGTGCCTGAGTGAAGAAAAACCCAGGGAACTCTAAGGCTTGTGTAACACTAATGTGTCTTAAATGTAACAGATTACCAACAAAATTATTTACACATTATTTAATAGATTTTGGGTGACTTCTCAGCATAACAGCACAACCACACATATTTGGGTGCAACACCCATCAAGGCCGCCATGCGATTCAGTTTTGAGAGAATCAACTGGAGGGTAATGGAAAAGCAAAACTATGGGCTGGAAGTTGACCAAACACTGTTCACTTACAGTTTGGGTACGTCCCTTGGAATCTGAAATACTGCAAACCAAAGAGATGCATGTCTAGTGTCTTGAGGACCTCTTAAAAATCACACAAGATACGCATTCCTCATTTTTGTTCAATCTTTACCAAATTTGCTTCTTAACTGAATTCAACTTTGAAAATGGAATTTACCTTTGAAAATCATTCATTTACTTCTATGTCTGTACACACAGAGTGCCTGTAACATGTCATTTGTTACAGCAAAAATGTGTACGAGATGGGTATGTATTACACTGCATTGTTCCTATAATAACTACTAATTATTCTATCACAAGAAAGGAAAAAAATATTCTCCAGAATTTTCTCATAACATAGCACCAGCTTACCAGCTCTGCCAAACCAAATTACTCAACTATTTCTATAAGCCCACATCACTTTATTTTACCCATTTTCTGTTCTGGTGAGCGAGCTGTTCTTCTCTAAACTGCCTCTGGCCAAATACAGTTGTTTACACAGGTCTCGTTTTGCAGCGTGATAATAAGAGAAAGCCTTTGCACACGAAAGCTGTTTGGTCACTTCTTATCTGTAACAAAATTTTTTTAAAAGTTTTTTTCTTCTTTTAGCAGCAGTTTTATTTTGCGCCAGCAAGCCAGTGTCACCACCCTGTGAATCACAATTCACTCATCACCAAGCACAGGCAATCTAACCCTTATCTTGTTAGTCAGTACTGGTTCCTCAGCCTCATTTATTACGCATTCTGTCTGAATTATTTAGACGCTGGTTAGAACGAGGAATTAGTGTGGGGAATTTTCACAGATACACGTAAATGTTTAATAAAGCCAAGTGATGTGAAGACCATGGACTGGATCCAGTTAATTAGGGCCAACGTGTTGACTTACGCATCTCCGTGCAAGTTCTCAGCAAAACAGTTTGCTGGATGAAGAGGGTCTGTAACGCCTATAAAACACACTCATATTCAGAAAGCTCAGGGCTTCTTCAAACTTTTACGGACAAAATCTTTTTTACAGCCAGATACCTGAAGGGAGCAGAGTGGCTTTTATCCATTCTAGTTCGAGACAGCCTTTCTTGTAAGCATCACCTTTCGTCTTGAGACAAAATCAAAGCCAAAGATGGACGCAGCGACACGTGCTACAGGGAAGCTGGCACGTCCAGTGACTTGGCTTCCTACCCCGCACCAGCATCCACCTGATGGATCATTTCACCATGGGGCAGGCTGGAGACGAACCCAAACCACTGAGCCTGGCTTCATACGCGGCCCTACCCTATCTCCCTCCCGGTGACAGGCACTGTACAGATCTTAGCCCAGATCCTCCGTGAGCTTACAACGTGAATTCAGAAAGGGTCAAGTAAGAGCAACAGTACCAGTGCCCATTTCCAAAATCAGAAAAGAAATTGAGGTGCAGTTGGCAGCACTGGGTGAGCTGCTCAATCCACAGTTTTCCTCGTTGTTTGCACAGTGATGTCCTTCCCCAGGCTGCATTCCATGCTTGGCCACTTGCAGGTGGCCACCAGCAGGAAGGTCCTTCCCTTGCTGCACAGGGAGGGGTGGTGAAGGCAACTGAGAAGGGAACATCCCAGAGCCCATCAGGATTATTTCTGTCTTTCTAGCTTTTGTTTTTAGATCAAAGGGGGGCGCTTTTTTGTTCTCTTGTTTATTTTTTTAAGTACAGGGACAGACTTGACCAATTTGGCCAGGCTCTAGAGCATACTACAAAAAGACATTAGAAGATGATGGACACATACTGACAATGTATGTAAGGTGTTCAGAAGGTGTACAATTTAGGAGACTGATTTTTGTCAGAAGGTTTTGGCTTCAAATGAATGAAGTGACTTCAAAACTATTGCTGCAAGAACTCTCAGGAGGAATCACTATTTATAGAGGGGAGGGGAGGGAAATAAAAGAAAAAAAGTCATGCAATACAATATAGGAACAAAACTATTTTCTTTCGGAGGGATAAGCTGTACTTAGAATTTGCAAAACTAAATTTTTTTCTGAGTTTGGACCTGGGGTGGGGTGGAAGTGTCTTCTTTCCAATTCAGGTAAGCTAAAATTGCACAAGATTTTATCTCATCATGACAGAAAATTAATCTCCTGAGATTTTACCTTTCAGTAGATAAATATAACAGCAAGTTGAAATTAAACTTTATAAAAACATATAATGAGATATAGTTGCTTTAGTTGCATCTTAAATGTGAACTCTGATTAGACTACATATCTAAATCACCAAAATAAGGCCTAACCAACCTAGCTAGGATTATTTAGGAATGATAACTTCATTCAAATGTCACATCCAAACACAAAAACTGGTCATTCCAGTGTGCAGTGTTGCAAAATTGGCTGATTATTTCAGCATGTTCTCTCCTGTTTTTTAATTGTTAGAAGGGTTACTACGCCATTGACTATATATAGCATCAGGCTTTGGCAACTGCAGGAGTTATACTATGCTACAGCATACTGTCATATATTAATATATAGTACACTATTCTACAGTATATTTTGAAACTCCTACCCTCTTAAAAGATCTCTTACCATCACACCCAAAATTTTAGTTTAAGTCAGAACAGTCAAAGCATTTATTAAAATACATAAAAATAATTTATGAGTAAAAGGTTCTTAGTTCTACAGTAAGAAATTGAGTGTAAAACCCCACAAAAACAAAGAAATAAAGAGCTTGTATGGTTCAGCACCCTGTTTGGCCTCACGCAACTCTCCCTGAAGCGGGCAGGGATTGTGTGTCGGCAGCTGAACATGAGACGGGTCCAGGAAAAGCCACTGTGCAAGTGTGGAGGAAAAATAAAAAGAGCACCGAAAGAAGATTAATAGCTTCTTCAAAAAAATACACAGTAAGCTACAGAACAGAACATCAGTTCCAGAAAAGATAAGAAGCCATTCCTTTTTGGTTACAACCAAAGTATAGTCTAAGATTTCAATCTAGCATATACTTGCAAAAGAGCCATATAAGGTAAGAGAGCATAATTCAAACAAAAAGGCTCCCCTAAATAAATTTTCAAACATTTCATGAACAAAGGATTACTTAAGAAAAACGGACTACTCCACAGTTCAAGAGGCTTTTGCATCAAGACACCACATATAAATAAGATTAGATTTTGAAAACTGGATTTAACCTTGCAGTTCTGATAATAGAGTTTCACACACTGACATGGTGCCCTGGCAGGGAACGCACACGGGCTGCATCCCCCTGGGCTTCTCCAGCTTTGGCTTCTATGGATAATTAAGTACTCATTTGTTAATTTAGCTGTTATGGCCTTAATTGCTTTTGTTTTCTCAAGAAGAACAAATTCTGACTTGCTAAAAAATAATAATAATTGTTACCCAGAAAGGAAAGCAGCATATATTAAAACACTTCTCATGGAAAGACGTTGTCCCAGTGCAATCTGAAATGTGAGGGAATCATTTCATGGACCTCAATTCAGGTCCACTGAGTCTCAGTCCAATGCCCGCAGGTTTGCATACATCTGTTCCACTCAATTACACTTCCATGCCTATCTATCGTAGGTAACAACAATGATTTTCTCTTCACCATTATGTTGCTTTGGTGAAAGTTATATTAATTTATACATATTTACTTTATATTCAAATTCCTTGTCATTTATCTAATAAAAATATACGTAAAATATTCTGCAGAGCATACATGCAAAATAAAATAAGTGCAACTTAGCATAACTTCCACACAAAGCTTCTCAAACTGTGCTAGAAACATTAAAATCAGAGACAGTAATTGGAGACTTTAATTTTCACCCCCATTTAAAAGTGAACCAAAATGTTTTTTCTTATAAACAAAAACCTGAGGTGACAAGCCTTTAACTCAACTTTCATATACTCTTCAAAAGATAATGTGCAAATGCGCTTTATAAATACGATTTCAGGGACCTTATTTAATTTTTTTAATACCTGCTGCAACTTGAATCTGGGGTATGTATTTATCCCGAAGCAGTAAGGGAGAGCGCACTAATGCCTCATACAATGTAAGGAATGCTGCTGTCTGCATAGTTTATGTATGAATGGGGGGACACCAGCTCCTACCTGGAAAGCAAAGATTGCAGAGCCCACACCTTGGCACATACATAGATGTTTGACCCTGAGACATGCTGCAGCCACAGCAAGTACTGGTGCGGTCAACGATGGCCGCATTTTCAAGTGCTCAGCATCCTGTGGGCAGCAGTCGCTGACCCACAGCCGGCTCAGCTCCTTTGAGAACAGGTCCATTTAGTCCAGGGTTTGGGCAGCACTGGAAGAATGAGCTCTGAGAGCCAGCACTGCAAGGAGACACCTGCCAACCATGAAAACTGAACTGTCATCCTGAAAAACTCTAATCGGCAGGTGTTTTATTATATCTTTTAGTGGTTGTCCTCTGCTTTCAAAATACTCTCCATACCTACTCAGACAGTGCATTTAATTTTAAAAAGTGCACTATTATACTGAATTACTGTCTATAAATTCCTCAGAAACACAGCAAACAAGCCTGCCAGAGGATTTCTTGCCAGCTCTGTAAGAGCCCATGGAACACCAGGTCCTGACTCTGCTTCAGATGTTGCTTGCTGATGTTTTACTTCTGAAAACCCAAGTTCGTTTAGGTTGTTAAACACCAATGGAAATTTGCCACGTTAGACCACAACAGGCCACACACAGCATGTGTGTTTCCCTGTCACGTATGCCAAGGGTCACTGGGTAAAAACTGTATCAAAATAAACTTATTCTCATTTCTTATTGAAATGTTTCGTTACCTTCCAGGTAGTAAAAACCTTCAAAAGATTACGCTATAACTAAAAGCTATTTTTCCACAAATTTTCCCGACTTGATCCAGCTCTTTTTATGTATTTTATATCTAAGAGAGAATTTTGCAGATATGTTTTCATGATCACTGTTTCTCGTGTCATTTCTACATGTTTTCCAAGGTGAGCAAAAACATCCATAATTCCACTGGAAGCAAGAACATACTAAGCTAAACAGTTGGGGACAACTTGCAACCTTAACATTCTAAATTAAAATTTGACTGGATTTCTTACCATCATCCCTTCAAAATCCCCATGCTTCTCTTGACATTCGCTTGATTCTGTTCGCTCGAGAGGGGTTTGGCAAACGTCTGCAACACTGCATGTTGGAACTGCACAGGATCAAACCACAAGAAAACCAGAAGCAGAACCTCTAGAGAGAGGTTTCACACATTCCAGATAAACGTTGTCCTGACATTTTGCAGCCCTGTAGCCTTGCAAGCATTGCTGCCATCACCACCAAGGCCCAGGCAAGCAAAACAAAATTCAACCCAAAGAAAGGTCCAGTGGCAGCCAAGTGCCTGGATCCCTAGGGAGAGCTCAATCTCCCCTGGAAGCTCAGAAGTCAGGCAGGAGAGGACAGGAGTTTTGTCAACTGCTAAATGTCCACAGAAGGAAGATGCAAATGTTCTGGTTTTCATTATAAATAAGAAAAGCACAAAGCTCAGCTGACTCCAGAAACGAGGGTTAACCTTGTCTTGGGGCTCATTGCCATGAATCTCAGATTGGCACTGATCTTTTAAGATGTCTGGGTTAAGGAAACATTTCTCAGCCTGGTAGGTGAAGGACTGGGTCCTAGATATGAGACCACTCTACAGAGGTGCCTTCAGGGGAAACACGAGAGAGCCCTCGCACGCAGATTACCTTAAATCTACACAGCACTCCATGAGCTACACGCATAGCGAACTTCATCCATGTGCGTAATCCTACTTTATGTTTAAAATTGCTTAAATCTATTTCCAATTCAGACCTAGAATATTTGCTATGCAAAAAAGGAGAATAATTTAAATTATCTGAAGTTTGTAGAAACACAAGATAGCACCACAGGAAGATTAGCAGGCTTCTTTTAACATCATATCTTTTTTCTCACTTAGATATTTTATTTGTAATTTACCAATTCTACCCTCCTCTCTTTTTTTTTTTTTTTTGTATTGATTCCTCTCTCATGAAAAGCCAAAACATTAACCTGTACTCTGTCTGGTTTGTAAAAAGGTCAGCAGCCATTCTTTCTTGGAAAAAGAAAGAAATAAAAAAAATGCACGCAGCTGAGGTGGTCCCCTAAGAAACTGTATAGTAAAAAAGGAAACAGTTGGAGGATATTCCTGTTATGCCATCTAAATGTTTGACATCCCACTCAAAAAAGAAATTATTCAATCATTACATCCCAAGCAAGAAAAGTTATGGACTAGAAAGAGGAATTCTGGTTGTGCAATTGATGTTCTACAGGTGTTCTACCTGTCACATAATGGTAGAAAAAATTATTTCATATTATTTCCAGTAACATCTGCTATAGTATTTAGACATTCCAAAAGGGTGCTTTACTTTAAATAACACATTTTCTTAACTCTAAAGCTTGGACGAGTGAGCTACCTGCTATCCTCTGCAACACAATAGAAATGCTGAAAGAAATGACTGAGCAATAACCGCTTCAGTTTATCAAAATCCTTCAGTGTGAACAGAAAGTTTCTTCCGTACTGTATCAAGAATACCACAGGAGGTCAAATGATGAAAATCTAGGACATGGGCGTATGAATAAAACTGTAGTTTTAAGTCACTAAGCTGCAAGGGACTAGGGTGCTCTCCTGCAGAGAAGACAGCCCGCAGTGTGCCTGCCGGTGTCATGCAGGACAGCAAGCGGCAACCTGCTTCATCGAGGGCCTCAAAGGCTGAGAACCAGGTTCATGGCTAGGAAATTCAGACTGTCACTGGGAAAGCCACTGACCCAAGTAAGCGACCTCTAACTAATCATCTACTAATCACGACACCTTGTGCCTTCAACACTCACAAAACAAGTTGTATTTTTTACTTGCATGGTGCTATAGTGTATAGGTGAAAGCATGTCTTGCTCCTATCAATGTATGTAGGCCAATGAATTTCATGATTAAGCCCAAACAATTTCTTTTGGAGGAAAAAAGAAACGGAAAAAAGGGATCTGTTGATTCAATAATTGGAATGGATTACGTCATTTTGTTCCAGAAATGCCTGACGGACTTCACTTTCTCAGCTTCATATCCTTTTCACCACCTTACCCATTTTATTTGAATGATACATTGTACTACCACATAAAAAAAAAAAAAATCAAATGCAAAACAAAACTGCAAAGCCAGTATCCACTCGCCACAGTCTGGTGAAAACCAGAATGAAATCAAATTTATAATTGAATTAATTTAGTTAAGATTTTTACTATCAATACTTGATTACAGAGCAGACTTTCATCTCATAATTCCCTATGTCACTGTGCTCTTCTGTTGTTTGCTTGATTGTTAGACAAAAAGTTACATTCTGAAGGATCTTCCGTCAATACTTAGAGAACTATTCCATTGCTCGCCATCCTGGTAGGCCTGTGGCTGATAACCACAGAGGTGGAGTGTATGTCCTTCAAGGGGAAACCTGGACTTCTCAGGGGAGGCCTCACACAGCACCGAGAGTGTAATCCAAAGTACCCTTTGACAGAAGCAAGTGCAACACAACAAAACATGTTTTGAGAAATAATATTTAGGTATTGCTTTGTTATATTTTAAAATGTTCTTTTATGGAAAAAAAAAAAATCCAACTTTTAACTTGTAACACAGTGGGTATTTCATCTCCTCCATGTATCTTAGTCTTAGATGCCCCACCCCTCCAGCCTGTCATGTTAAATATGGGAGTAATTTACAGACCAGACTTTGAGCTGATTCTACAAAAGAAGCACCTCCGGCTTTGCCAGAACTTCCACCATTGGCTGGCCAGCAGCTCCTCTGCCCTACTGTTAGCTCTCCAGGCCCTTCTCCTCCTCCTGTCACCCCTTGTAACAGCCACTGACAGAGACGAGGGACACACAAAACTCAGCAGCACCCCAAATGAAAAAAATGCAGGTAGCTGGAGGTGACTGGAGATTCTTCTCCTTCTCTTGATGGCCAGAAAGGCCACTGAAGGCATTGGAGGCCATGCCTAGCGCCACCAGTCACCACCAGACAGCTCTCAGCCCTCCGTTTCTGCTACCACGTCCTCTTCTGCTGCGGGGCAACTAATAGATTTAGCTGAACATGGATTTTTTGGGTTAATTTTCAATCACTTTGCTTCCCTGGTCCAGTTCACCACATGGCTGGACATACACTGCCTCTGCTGTGAGGAGGAGGAGGAGGAGGACAGAAACAGATACTGCACCTTCCATCAGATTAAAGCAATTCTGGATCCAACCCTGCGTTACCAGGACTCAGCTGTGCCTGCAGTCCAAGTGCAGCCAGGCACACTGAATTTTAACTTCTCCCAACTGAGCCAAGGCCATGCCCAGCTTTAACATGTTAGAAATTCTACTCAGGTTACCAAATATAGTTGCAGGCAAAGAGACAAAACAAAAAAAGGAGGTATTTTCATAGTACGTGACAGTTAACAAATAAAATTGTTCAGCTGTTAACACAGTAATTAAGAAACAGATGGGAAGAGAGGGTGGGGAAGACGAGCTGCCCACAGCGGGAATGCGATGGGCTGTCTTGGGAGCTCCTCTGAGGAAACCACACTGAAATGATAAACCTCCAACATGGTACACAGGATTGCTAGTCAGATCTCTGCTAACGTTCGGAGCTGAAGGGCCAAATTAATTCCTTGTGTAACCCCAGTGACTTCAAAGAAGTTAGCCCAGAGACAAATTTGGCTTAAGGAATTATGAAACGGACCCTGACCAATTTCCCCTAAGTAGGATTCAGATCTGTGGCTTCTTGTGTTACAAAACTGCCTTGGCTCTGTAACGTTATTATGTCCTTTATCGGCATTTTTATTCATATGAAATGACTAGCGCGCTCCAAACCAGTAGCACCACCTGATTAATATCAACCACTCTTCAAAGCATTTGTCTTAACACCAGGGGTTGTTGTTTTTTCAAGCTGGTGGGTCTCAGCGCTGATGACTTCATTGTGTGGTCCGTCTGGTCACATTTGCTGCTGAAATCCAGCCTTTAGCAGCTGAAGGGTAATATTTTAAGTTAGTCATGAGCAGGGTTTGAATGCTAAACTTGACCTCTCCACCTTTTCCAGTGTGTGTATTTCTGCGCTTCCTCTGCAGCCTCTGGATGCCCATGTGCGGTTTTCTTCTCCTGGCTGCCAGAGAGACAAGATTAACGGTGCCTTGTCACGTATCGATAGCCAGCAGCGAAACATAAACAGCCAAAAAGCTGTAATGAGTTCTACTTACTATCTTTATATAAAACGGGATTTATGGTGACTGATCACATTTCCAGCAGCCAAAAAGATGTGTAAGAAGTGATTATACAGTCTAGTCTGACTGCTCCTCTCTGCTTCAGCTGTAATTACGCTTTTGGGTGGCTTGGACTAAGCACACCATTTTGACACGTCTCTCCCCTAAATATTCAAAAAGCAGTGCTTCTGCCAAAAAACTACCTCTGCAGCCAAAAGTATGACTTTAATACTCATAAATGCATTGAAGAGCGCTGCGCTGTTTAAGCGGTCCCAGTAACTTTAATAGGGAGGAAGGCACTACTCAGCATAGGTAAGGGCATCACTGTTGGCACCACGAGAATCTACACAGCCCTTATAATACGACCTGTATGGTTTTTTTCTAAGGTCTGAACAAAACCACATTAATTCCACAACATCTGTCTTCCCCTCCTGAAGCTTCACTGTGACAGTGTGGGTGGCTGAAAGAATTGTTTGAATCTGCGTTTTCTTCAACTTCACTTCTTTTGTTGCAAATTTTCCTATGTCTCTCACAGGATATTCTGTTTTTTATCAAACACAGACAGACTTTCAGACTGGGTTGCTAAAGCTCGACCCAGACACATTTTAGGAGAAGAAAATATATAGTAATAAAAATGCTATGAAGGTAATACCCCTGTTAAGAACATCCGTTCCTGGCTTAATTTCAAGTTTTATCATGTGCCTTTTACCACTCTCCTCATATGAACTCATTCAAATTCATAGCAAAAATCAGTGACTATCAGCAAAACAAACCATTCAACAGGCAGCAAAAGTCATCCAAAATACTCAGTTTCCATGCTCCAAGTGTATGCAAGTATGTAGTTTGTGTAGCAAAGGATCAATTTTCTATCTTGTTAATAAATTCATTACCTCTAGCTCCTTGCTTTCATTAAGGAAGTACATCTGGCTCCATTAAAGAAAGCATGATGAATATTTTATGCGTGAATTCGCTCATCATTTCAGAATTAAATGAAAATCAGTTCACAATAGAAGGCAAAACTGGAATTGAGGAAGACAGAAATAGCCATATTAAATCAGGGTGAAGGCACTACCACTTGACAGCTGCACAGCCCAGCTGCTCAAGAGCCTCCATCACAGACAGATGTGGGATAATCAGCCAGCATCCTGAGGCACATCTTGATCTCTAACAGATAAGAGATTGGATTAAGACAGATAACGGTTTACTACATCTTCATGAATGGTAACCAGCCACAGATTTACAGGGGAATGAGGAGGATTCATGGAGATTGGAGTGCTTTAATCCCATTCCTTGGGTATTTCCATGTGCCCAAAAGCACCCAAAAACACCCCCTCCCCTCCAATTCAGGTTTGGAGAGAAGAAAAGACAGACGTTTCCTTCCCCCTCCCCTCCAATTCAGGTTTGGAGGGAGCATAAGAAGAGAGAGCATCCTATGAATACGGGGATGTCTGGAAACTCACTACGGACAGAGGTGGGGGTATACATACTCCTGGTTTTCTCAGGGACACCTCTGTTAGACCTGTAAGACCTTTCCTCTTCTCTCCACATGCTCTGAAACACTGAAGGAAAATGAAGGGTATCTTTAGCAGTGAGCTGAAAAAACATTCTTCTCTTTCTCTCTCACTAAATCCATTATCTGAAATCATTGTCTAAATTACAGGCCTGCATAAATAAAAATTAACTGTAATTCTCACATACCTAACGAGGAAAAGACACATGGGCCTCATTTCATGACTTAGGCTAATCATTTATCAGTTGCTGTAGAGCTGTTATCTACTATCTAAATGACATGGAGAATTACCACTATCAGTATCCTAGTGCTGATATATTATCCCTATCAGGAGTAATTATTTGGTTTCCCATGTAGAGTTTCAGTCAGTATCTGGGGTCTATGCCAATACGCACTCAGCATCAAATAAAAGGGCAGTCATGATATAAGCAGACCTTTATCATTCTTGCGATAACTACCCGTAAATCTCGAAGAGATTTGTGGCTTTTCTTTAGGACTTTTAGCAAAAGATTCTCTAGAATACAAAGGCGGGGGGGAAGTCAGGGGATGTCTTTCCAATGCTTATAAATTCCTGAAGAAAGCTGAGGCTTCTCTTTTCAAGTAGGTATCTAATTGTTCATCATCTTAGTAAACAAGATTTATAGTGATTTATTTCAAAACACTGAAGTGCCTTAGAGCTTCTCTTAGTGTCCAAAATGAACAAATATACTAGCAAAGTTAATCATAATACTATAAAATAAGTATTCATTTCTTACGTGATATGCAGACTGGAATGCCTCCGAATTCTTCAGTTCAATTAGCTTGAGCATCTGAGATTCCTTAATTAGACCTATCAATAAAATCTGTTTTCCTGCAAATTCAGTATTTCACTATCATCTACCTTAAGAAGTCATAGGGGACAAAGTCAAACTTGGTTTAAACAAATCAAATTTGATAGCTCTAACTCTGCCTCCAAAAGTCACAGGAAATTCACTGAACAGGGGACAAGTTTTTTTTTTGTTTGTTGTTGGTTTGAGTTTTTTTTGCACATGAATTAGTAAAATATTTTACCACTATCTCTCTCCTCACACTTAAAGGTAACTCTAAGACCTCTCTCATGTCAGCTAAGGGAATAGGACTGCTATTGGATAAAGAAATCTGAATAAAGCGGGTATATGATGCATCTGTGGAAAAGCTGCATCTCCAGTGACTCAGAGCATTGCCAGTCTGAATTTTAACTTTTTAGCCACATTTAATTTGGGGAGTCATAAGGTAGGGATGAGCCAAACCCTGTCCCCTGGTTCTCCCAGTCTGGGATCAAGCACCAAAGCAAAAACTCATTCTCATGTAGAGATATTTTATTCAGGCTAGTAAACAAGCAGAGGAAACAAATGAAGAAACCAAGTGAATTCTGGTACTCAAGCCACTGAAACTAAGCCTACTGCAAAATGAAGCTTCTTTTTCTCTGCTTTAAAGGATTTGCAGAGTATCCTCAGCCATAGTGAATAAAAAAACTGAAGTGAAACATCCCAGTGTTGGCCCTGTTACCGGACTTCAGGAAGGCAATCCCATCAAAGGACAAAATGCAAGTCTCAAAGGCCTGCTACTTGTATGTATTTGGTCCTCCAGGAGACAAACACCATGTAAGTCTTTCACCAAGCCTGAAATGCTATCTACAAGTTACATAAAAGCAATTAAAAGAGATAAAAACAAATCCCTTGATAAGCACGTAACGATTATCATAGAATCATAGAATAGTATCATCGGTACATGCTCTTGTAAAAACTCCTTCCCCAGCCTTCTTGTAGGCCACCTTTAGGTACTGGAAGGCTGCTATAAGGTCTCCCCAGAGACTTCTCTTCTCCAGGCTGAACAACCCCAACTCTATCAGCTTGTCCTCATACATACCCTCTGAGATATTTTTCATACATTTAGAATTGGCACTAGGTTCTGGAGACTATTTATTGTATCTTAATCCTTATCAATCTCCTCCTTGCTATTTAATATAAAGACAACAATGGAAGTATTTATGGTTCCTTGAATTAGTAATTAAGAGCTGCATTCATATCCAGATCTTGACCATAACACCACCTAAGCCGGTGTCTCAGTTCTGCATCTATATTCTGCAGTGCTGTGAGTTAACCTTTCAGCTGGTGGCATTTACACTTTGCTACTCTCCTTGAAGTCTTCTGTCAGCTCCTCAAGAGGGTCAGATGCTCAAATAGAGCTCCCTTTATGGACTCAGTTACTGCACGTAAGTAAGATTTAAATAAATACTTGACAGGTAAGTTTCATTAGTTACTTCCACTGAATCCTCACCAGGATCATGAGCGCACTGTATCCAAAAAACTGGAAGTTAAGAATTTAGTGACACAGAAATAGGGGAACCCAGAGGAGAGAGATTGGCTGGGGGAAGACAAAACAATGAAGTATAGCTTATATCCCATATGATTTACACATACATTTTACTTCCAGGAAAACAGCTCTCTACTCTGGGAAGATTTACTAATACTGACTTTCCAGAGGGGCATTAGATTTTTACATTGCAAAAAACACAACAGTGGTCTACAATAGGTAAATACGAATTTTTAAGTTCCTAGTCATTAATAAAAGGTGATAAATTCAATGTTATACCAAGCTTCGAGAACTCCATACCGTCAAGATTTAGAGGTAGAGACTTTTAACAGTAGTAAGGAAATACTTTTACTGAGTAACCTCTTCTACGCGAGCTCAATCTTTCAAATAACACATGTCAAAAGACCACAAAGGTAGGGGTGTATGTTTGTGTTATAAATAATGATGGTATCACTTACCAAGTGATGCATTCTTCCATAATACCTAACCAGCAGTTCCAGAAATCCAACAAAAACAGTGTGGCTGCTACCAAAACGTAATTTATATACACGTTTTACCTGAGTGCAACTATTTCACAATCTATTAATGCATCTGCTTCTGTGCGTATGTATATGCAATTACACAGGGTGTGCTCTACATATGTATAAATGCGTATGCACACACATTTTGTTACAAGTAAATTATATACATTTTAAGAGTAAAACAAAATTAAGGGCAGAGAGGTTGTGGTTTTGGAGTTTTTTTTAAGGGAGTTGGTTGGTTGCTTCTGATTTTTAAAAGAGATGGCAGCATATTGCATGTAGTCATGACTGGAATACCCAGGAATGAAATACCTCATACAGAATAAACCACATAAAACACTATTCCAGTTAATGCTTTCCTAATACAAAAAGTAGTCTCCAAAACCCCTGAATAATACATGCTGAACAAAACCATGCAAGCAAAATGAGATTCCCTAATGTGACATTAACTCTCCCTTCTTCTCAGCTCAAGTATTTTAATGCAAATGTTGCTTCTATTGAAATTTACCAGCTATTAATTCTATTACCACTTTTTTTTTTTTTCTTAATTGTAAGCAAGATCTAAGATTGCTTAAGCAGCAGAATACTGATACCCTGGTATTATTAACACCTATGTAAATCTGGGAAGAGGACGGATGAAGATCCTCTTCTCAGCTTATAACAAAAAGGGAAATAAATCTCAAATTTCTAGGAATTGTATCACCTGGTCAAATACGGAATGAAAATATATCACAATATTTTATAAAATGCTGTGTTTAAAGAAGTCTTTATTTTGCAGGTCTTCTAATACATGCCACTTTGGTATCATTTTCAGCGTTCTGAGAAATTCTTTCCATTCAGTAAAATTAACAATGGCCCAAACAAAGAAGTGATGCTACTCATCTTTTTCACTCCAACCTGTACATCTATATAGATGAAGAGCACATTTTGATGGCTTCTTACTAATGAAAACAATACATATGATTTCTGATATTACTGGAAAAGAAATCTTTGATGTGTAGTCATTGGCCTATGTCTAAGCTGCGCCTTATTCTCTAGCCCTTTATTCACAAAATCTTTTTTTTCCATAGACTAGAGCTAATACATCGCATGTTTTGATTTGTTTTTTTTTTATGCCTAGGGTAGTAACGATCAAGCATGTGACTACACTTGCTCACAACACTTAAATATCAATACATAGATAATTATCCAGGCTGTAAATAATTAAATTTCTTGTCCTTTGGGGATTTTCCACAGGCATTACAATTCAATGTCTCTCCTTCAATGTGGAAATGGTTTTCGGGGGTTGTTGTGGTACAGCGGATGACAGCTGTTTCAGTTAGCCACTGCCAAGAGGCAGTACTACTATTACTGGTGATAAACAAAACCCTACTGAAATATACTAAAACACAGATATTTACTTTGTAGTATGTAATTTACATCTGTTATTCCTATTTCTCTATGAAGTCTCCCCTACTATGACATCTCTCTATGGTTCCCTCTTGATGCTGCCCTTTGTTTCCCTGCCATTGCACTCGATTCTACTTGCTTCTCTCTGCACTGAGTGTATCCCACAGCACATACTGGAAGAGGAGGACACTTCTCAGTCTCCTTTCCAATTTAACTGGCCACAGCTGGAGATGTTAGCACCTCCACCGCTCAGGGAAGAAGCTGAATTCACTGTACCTATAACCCAAGGTACCATCAAATCAATCACTCTGACAGCTGCTTCTACAATTGATTTCATAAATAAAAAGTCAGATCAAAACCTTAAATCTCCTTACTCCTTGATCATCAGCCTCGCCTCCATGGGTGGGTCCTACTGGTTGGCAGGACTCTGATTTTTTTCACCCAAATTTCCTATTTGTGTTGTATTTGTGGCTTAATCTATGCAGTGAAATTTATTACATACAGAAATAATATCCATG
>NW_009648441.1:2789439-2819305 GCF_000708025.1 Charadrius vociferus
ATCCCCAGGCTGTAAGTCTAAAATCCCTCTCACAAAATTTAAAACAGAAAACTTGACCAAAACTAAGTGAACCAACACCAGGTGTAATAAGCCACTGAATTTTCTGATCTAACTATTGTACTATGTATAGAAAAGGAAGGTGTTTGATTGAACTCCTGCAAGGTAGATAACATTACAAGTCAGAAAGTGACCTTCAGATGGCAAACAAAGCTGGTACATGTACTTCAGAAAGACCTGTACAAATATTGTCTATTGTAACTTTAGAAGAGTTGCGTGCTCCACTTTAGGACTCAAATGGACATAGGAATTCATAATTTTTTTTTCATTGCTGAACAATTCCTAAATTTGGGTTTGTGTTGTAGCATAATTATTTACAGAATAGCAGCAAAATTAAATACATCTGTTAACCAAATGAAAGTCAAATAAAATAGTACAAGACCTCATATAATCTCAGATCATTTACTTCAACTACTCCTAAAAAGCTTATTCATCTGCTACTGGACACATGTCACTATACATTAAAAATCAATAACGAGTAAGGACAGTTTGGCTCCACTCAAGAACCGAGTGAGATGGCAGCTGAGTTCACTCAGAAGGAGCTGAAGTGGAAAGCGGTAATGATTAACAAAATGAATGAAATCTACACCAGTTTCTGTAAGCATACTGATGATTTAGAACACATACATTGATACAAAGAACAAAAAAAAGTGAATATAATGAACAGAAAGTTTGTTTCACACACATTATTTGGCAACACTGCCATTATTCTTTTATTAAGGAACACAATATTACAGCCTGGCTACACTACAATTCCAGAAACAAGGATTTGCGCCTTTACTTCTAGCAGACCTTATGTATACTCTTCAATAAAAACTGCTTTCTTTTGCTGCTCATATTTCAGAGTCCTCATGACATAAAATGCATTCAAGCCGCAGAATTGTTGGTTTGCGGTCAGAACACCAGCACACATTTTGATAGTCTGTTTGTTGTTTCAGCAATTTTGTCTCCTTTTTTATTTCTTAATGATGTAATACTACAACCATGAAAATTCAAAGTATTATGTTTTTCAGACACTTCTCTCTACCAAACTAAACTTCTTAGGAGGGGCTTAAACAGACTAACAGCAGTAATTTTAAAAAGGGATTACTTTTACATGTATCTGGATAAAATAATTTTCCAAAAGAAATTTGTTACCTTGATAGAGAATCTTTACAAGGAGTAAAATAATTATGGTCTAAAGATAAAATCAGTGGAAAGTAATAACAAAAAGTTGGCCAGAAAAACTTCCCAACACAGGTGCGCTGCCATAATCAGCACATGTTATTGTAGCGCTGGTATGTGGTTGGTTGCGGTCGGGTGAAAACTGAGGAATGCGGATTAAAGCAATTGCAGATCAGAATTCCACTTTGCATTAAGTAAACTTTTGTTAACACCACTGGACAAATATCTCAGTCATCTCACCCCTCACGTGGTCAGGAAAAAAAAAAAAAATCCTCCCACTCCTGTGTTCGAGAGTGCAGCCATAAAGGACACTTGGCCCAAGAAAAATCAACGATCAAGATCAGTCTTCTTGAGATTTCAGCAACATTGGTGACTCCGGTTAGCCCCATAGCGCTCTCCCACCCTGCAAGCTCAACAGGCATTGGGAATTAATACAGTTTTGGCTGCTGAAATACTACTAACAAAAATTTGATCTTGATTTGACACTTGGTGATGTTTTGACAACCAGAATTTCTTTTCACTTACATTAACCAAGACAAAAATTAACCAGCGATGCCTGGGATGAAGAGCATCCTCCCCAGCCCCTATGGCTGCAGCTGAGGAGTTGGAGGTACAGATCTTCCCACCCAGCCCAGCTGGACACCTGTATTTGGCTTTACTTTTGCTCTTTTAAGGTATGCAGTAACATCTAGGAGATTTGCAGTGTTAAGTTTTTCAGGACTAGACCAGAAAAGGTTAATGAAATGGCTGAAACATGTCACCTATATACGCGTAAATGGAAAGAGCAGCTACGAGCCAGGTTTCCGTACAGGTCTTTATCTGCACATTTGACACTCTACTAGAAACTTGGATTCAGTTCTGGTCCGATTTAACAAAAATAAAAAATAAAAAAATATATCTGAGACCCCTCTAAAATTTCCCCAGACTCACAGACCTCCAATATTTCCTTCAGTCTCCCGTCACTCTCCCAGCCCCTTCCAAAATGCCTGAAGGCCTTCTGGCACGTGGTCAATAACCTCAGACTCTGCAGGCCTCCTGGACTGCTCACCTGGTCTTCCTGTGCACTTCTCAAAGACTAAGCCTTAATTTAAAAGCTCTTTTTTCCTTCCATTTTCAATTTTAAGCCAGCTACTTTTCCCCCTGTGCCTCAAAGGAACGAGATATTTTTACCCCTCTGACTCAGAAGTGGAGTATCATGAGATTTCTGAGTGGAACTGGCAGTTACTTGTACCTTCATTGGGCCCTCATAATTCACTGATTTTACACAGCTTTACTGGTTCAATTTGTTTCGATTTCTTAACTGCATTTTCCTTATATGCAGTTGGATTGCAAAAACAGTCAGCTTTTGCAAGCCAAGTGGCAACACTAGTCCCAACACTCCTTCACTTGATCTTGCCTCAGGACACTTGGTGGAAATGTTAAGCATCCCACACCAGTAAGCAGAAAATGCTCCCAATGCGTGGAAACATTTTCAATACTAAATAGATACGGGATTTTTTGATACTTTCTGGCATCACTACCAGCCTTTGATATGGTTGCCTGCCTTGTTTTGTAAGACCACATTAAAACCTGATAGGCAGCGAGTCCAAGAGAAGACATGCATCATTGAATTGTATTTCTCCCACTTAAGTAATTCAAGTAAATTAGTTTCAGAAGACAATATCTGGACACAAATGAAACTGAACTAATAAATCGGCTTGAAGGCAAACTCAGAGATAAATTCTAGTTTAGTTTTTTGCAGTCAAAATTCAATGAGATGTTGAACGGCAGGAATGAAGAAGAGATTGTCTTGGCTGCATCTCTGTTGTTAAAAAAAAAAAAAAGAAAATAAGACAACTCAAACGTGGTTCAAAGAAACAGTAGGGATTGGTTCAACCCCTGTAAGTTGAATCAAATTTTCTTGTTCTGCTTTGAAATATGAGAAAGAGCAGATTCACTTTAAGTTGGTCCTAAATTTCAGCAACAGAAAAAAACATTATGCTTGTCCAAAAGTGTCTGACAAAATCATAACATAAATCTGAGTGTGACAAAGAACACTCCTCTCTTTTCTTTTCCATCTTCGTCTTCATGAGCATTAACTGCAGAGCAACGCCAACAGCTGGAGCAGCGAGTGATTAACTTCAGCAGAAGAATAATGCCGCCCCAACCCTACACTGTACACTTTACAGCTTTCTGCCTGTCTAGACTCAAGGGAGTATAAGATTTATCATAGATTAATAAAGCTGCTGCTAAAATCTGGCATCGCTGTGACTCAGCCACACAACACCAAGTTGTCAGAAGAATGTTCCCACATTTACAGCCCCTGCTTTCTCTCTGAATGCGTGCTAACTGTAAGACCAGCCATGGCCTGCAGCCTCTTACTCTTGTTTTGGATACAAATACGTGACAGGGAAGGTATTTGACATCTTCAAAGCTTGCCATTACCCAAATGCTGTGAAACTCTGCTGATCAGAAATCTTATGATTTTTTTTTTTTTAAATATCCTAAAATTAGTAAATTAGCCATTATTTTACTTCCTATTTCAAGTCTTCAGAGACATTCGGAAACATTTTCACATAAGCCTCCAAGACCCCGACAGTTACAAATTTCCTTCTAACAAAAGTTTACCACAAATTTTCACCCAATCACCTTGCTCATGAGACTAAAGCAACAAGCTTTATTACAGGACTTATTAATATTACCAACAACGAGTATCAATCAACTATTCTTGGATCTTCTAGGAAGAAGGGAATTGGGATGCTGGCCAGACCCAGGGCATGCCTGGTCTCACACCTTCCCTCAGGCTGGGGTCAGCAGCAGCTCTGGGAGGGCGAGGTGCAAGGTCTGTGCCGCTTGTGCAACACCCGGTTGCAACACCCACCACCTTGTCCTCTTGGTTTGAATGAACAACATGTTGCTTGATGGCCTTGAGTATGGAGTTTAATAATTTTATTGATAATTAAAAATACCTCCTCTAGTGAAAGGGCAGTAAGTCTGTAGCAAACTGCAACCTAGTGTGAAAGAACTTAATTAACGTGAAGTAATGAATCTTCCTGAGACTTTACAACTAGTTTTGCACTGCTCCTCAACATTGCAGCATCAGTTTTCTTTCTTAGAAACAAGCTTCCTCCACAGAGCACAGCCTGAGGGGAGAAAACAATAAATGAAAAAGAATGCAGAAGAAGAAGAGGAAAAAGTGCCAAATGTGTGTTGGCCGATTCTGACCAATGTATTATTTTACGTGCATTATGCTAAGTACAGTTCAGCACATTTCCAAGCTGCTGAGATATGGAGGAACTGGCAGTAGCAGAAAGTACTTTCTATCCATGTTACATGGTCTATATTATATAAAGCTACTTGTATTCAAAGGAATGAATGGCAATGCCTACTCGGCGTGGAGGTGGTACACATACAACCACAGCTCCCTGTTTTCCCTAGAACAAAAAACTTCTATCACCCATCCCTGGAGCGCCGCAGCTGAACAGGGGCAATCCCAGCTACCCACTACAGCCCCTGGTCCAGGGGCAAGGACCATACCCTGACTCGCTTCCCATCAGTAACAATTCAGTCCAGAAACAGTTCCTAATAGCGAGTCAGATCTCCATGATGTGAGTTTGCAGAGTTTAAATCAATAAATCCCATGAAGTTTCTCATTCTGTTTACTGCAATTTCCAGAAGAGTCAGAAATCAGAAAAAGATAAGACAGATTCAGATTTCGCTCACACCTTCGAAAGTCCAGAGTGATTAAAGTCAGTGCAAATTCTGCTTAATCACTCTAGTAGAAACAGCAACAAATCTTGGCTTTAGGTGTCTTGGCTACTTAGCCAAACACACAAGAGATTTCCAAATGCAAAACTGAGTCTTAAACAATAGCACCAAAATATCCATCTTCAGCAACTGGTGGATGGTCAAGAGCCACCCTCTGCCTTGAACAGCGAAAGTGAGAACCAGGTACCACCCAGCCAAAAGAAAGGCTTCACACATTATGAAACAAAAGGTGGTATGTGAAGACCATACATGCAAAACATGCAGAAAATAAAGAAAACCAACCCTCAAAAACCAAGAATGAAACCACAACCTATTGATGCACAGCAGTTGCAAAACTACTGCATGTAAGGAAAATCCTCCCCGCTCCATTAACAGCCTGATTGACAGCCACCACCAGACTTCTGGCTCTACCAGCTACTGCTCAGAAGAGATAGTTCAGCTCTCCTTTCAACATCTTACCATATATGCTCAAATGAAACGGGGAATATAACAAGAAGGCTGTCTGACAGCAGCCATGGAAGCTGAAGCACAGGGGCGATGTTTACAAGTAAAGGGGAAAGAATATGGAAATTCACAGAGCTGCATGACATGGAGCTCATAAATACCATAAAATAATAAGCCCATAAACACCACAAAAACTGCTTGCAAGTAAATATTCAAGAAAACACAAACAAGTAAGCTCTATCAGAAACTGAAAAAGTAAAACAATGCACTATGAATACCAGTGATTTTATCTTTAAGAAAAAAAATATTCAAAATTTACACAGATTAAGTAAAAAAAGCAATTTTCTCCAGGGTTCTATATACTGCATTCTCTTTGCTGCTTTTGTTCCCATCTTTTCTTACAGACATACACACCATACCAGGCAACTAACACCAATGCTGACCACTGATCTAATCTGCTTTAACTTAGGTGTCAGTGTATTCCACTAAAACTTAACCTGACACAACTGCAGTTATCTCTATAATCTGTACTACTTTGATCCATTTTAGCTCTACCAAAAACAAACAAAAAGGTTAAAGAAATACCTGCTTTATAATGATTTAAATGATAAGTCCAGTCTGCTAGGAAATCAACTTTTCATACAATTTCATAGTTTTTTATATATATTTAAAAAACAAACGCACGCACACGCCAAACCAACCCAAAACGATCGCCAAAATCCTGAGGATTTTCATTAAGTGGCATTCTGACACACACACTTGACTCATTCCAGGCAGAGGAAAAGCTTTTACAAGGAAATATCAAGTAAAATATTTATTAGCCTTCTCCAATTTGCAAATTTCCCAAGCTCCCACATTTTGTAATGTCAGGAAATTGCTACTATAAACAGCCTAAATCTGCCAAGAAAATAAACGTAAATGAGGCCAACTCAAGGAGGGCCGGGCTTCTCCTCCCTTATTCCCCACCCCTCGGGAGGTGCCACGAGAACAACCTGTCACAGGGACAGAGTGACCGCAGGGGCTACCTTGGCACATGTGGGGCCCAGGGCTGCAGCGAGCTCACCTCCCCCTGCCTGCCACCCAGGGAGAGCTGTGAGGAGAAGGCACGGGCACAGCAGCCGTGGGCTGGGATGGGGTGGGAGCCCCCAGCCCAGGGAGCCGGAGCCCCCAGCCAGGCAGGGCTGGAGGCCAAGGGCTTGTAGATCCTGGCAGCCAGGAGGCCTCTCGCTCACCTGGAAGGCCACAAAGTTTCTCAGGTACTTCCTCTGCATTTTTTCATCTGCCCATATATGGGCTTTGATCCTTAAATGTCAGATGGGACATTACTTAAATTATCCTAAAGACAAGAAAAAGAACTCAAACCTGCTTTTCTTTTTTTTTCTTTAAAAATTATTTTTATTTTTTAGCCAACTTCATCCCTAGCTCCAAGTAGAGGCAAGGAGAGCTCCCAACCATTTCACAGTGGCTTCTTCAAAACTTCAAAGCACTTACACTCAGTGGCTTTATTTACTCAGCAGTTCAAAGTTTCACTTCATATCAGCATTGCCTCAGACAATTCCCTTATTTTAAGGAAAGCTAAAAATGGAAACTTTTCATGTAGCCTCCATTTAGATTACTGTGGCAAGGAATGGCATTTCCACCACCCCATGAACACAGGCGCTTTGTTAAAACATGGCCAGACAAAGGGAATGCAACAGAGTGCTCGCTGACTCCTTGCCGGAGCTATTTAGGCTGGCAGCAATGTTTGACTGATTGGGCAGAGGATTCTCCAAAGACAAGACGCTTGTAACGCGCCAAGGGCCTCTCACACAAAAGATGCTACTTTACAATGCCAATCAGCACTCCCATTTTTTCTTCCTCAAGGATCCTAAGTCAGGCCAACATTTACACTTACCAGAGAAGACCAAAGACTATTCTTTTCTTTTGGAGGCAATTACCCTAAAATATGTTCTCCAAAAGAAATCTGCTGTAAGGCAGCTGGAGAGGTCCCAAGGAGCTGGCTGTGCTACCACCCACAAGGGACAGCAAAAGCTGATATCAAGATCAGAGCAGAGACTGGGACTCAAAACAACATTTATGCTATAATACATATTTTTTCAAGCGCTCAGTTGTCAGTCATGGAAGCAGAAAAGATCCTTGAATAAGAAATTTTACAAAGATTTCCCTCAAACAAACGATCTTGGGGGTCGGGGGAAGGAGTCAAACCTCTTTCTGGGCCTCACCTTGCAAATACAGTAATAATTATTTCTGCTCCATGGAACAAAACAATCATCTATAATACATAATATTCATTGGGATAGTTTAGTCCAAATACCAAGCTATTTTGTTTTTTAGAAATTACTCTAGATATCTTATTCTTCCTGGAGAATGAGACTAGGGAATCCTGAACTACCTATATTTAGCAAGTAAAACGTAGTTCTGGGTGCTACAGCACCTTAAAAATTATTCTATTGCTACTATTTTACAAGCGATTCAGAAAGTCTGCCATTGTCTGTAAGCCCAGATCCTATCTCCATTACTACCTTCTATTTTCAGCCTTGAGCTTGCAATTTATTTGCCACTGGTTATAGAGAAATTGAACTCATCACATACTTCTTGTTGGCCTCTTGTTGGGTAAGGTTACTTACACAAGCACATTATTTCAATGGAGTATGATTGAAAGAAAAAAATAATCAGGTAAAACATATTAAGTGAAATAAAACATATAAGTGAAACTACATTAAGACCTCTGAGTTATAAATAGGTCAGAGATGCTGGTTTATACAAATATAAGCAGCAACTTGATTAAAGTCTCATTTGCTCCTGCCTCAAGCTTTGCCTGGAATGACCACATCAATAGATCTTAGGAAATTCATTTTTCATCTTCAAATGCCTTTACAAACACTAGCAGATCCTTCTAACAAAAACAACAGAAAGCCAACATCAACATGCATAAGTGCACGGCAACTCAGCAACATCACCGCAGTGCACTGCTTTAGGATTTACTAATGCGTTTGCGTTTCCTATTCCTGATTTCCTCTCCCTTGCTTTCTTCGTTTTCAACCCTCTCCCGGCTGTGCAGTTTCCTACCAGTGGCATCCCCTGGGCAGCCAGTGAAGCGCCTGGCAGGCGGGTGGATGGCCAGGCCACACAAGGTCTGCAGCCGACTCGCTGGCAGAGCCTTGGCTTTCCCCCAGGGGCAGCCCCATCACCGCGTGGCCACTCTTACAGCTGTTGCACTGCTGCTCGTTTCACCTCATCCTCTTCCATATCACCTCGGTATCTTCGCCGATCTCCCACCACCCTTTTCTTACAGTCTGATTTAAAGCTTCCTGAAGTCCCCAAAACCAGCACCCACTGACGTCAGTGATTTAGAGGCTTAGTTATCCTTTCAAGAAGGCACACATTTCCCTGTTTACTTACAAGTTTTACTATTGTGGTTTTAGTTGGGATAGAGTTCGCTTTCATACTAGCAGCTGGTATGGCGCTATGTTACGGATTTGGGATGGGAACAGCGCACTGGTGTTTTGGGTCGCTGCTAAGCAGTCAAGACCTTTTCTGCTCCTCACACCGCCTTGCCAGCAAGTAGGCTTGCAGGTCACAAAAAGTTGGGAGGAGACACAACCAGGACAGCTGACCCCAACTGACCAAAAGGATATTCCATACCATATAACATCATATTCAGTATATCAAGTTGGGGGAAGAAGGAGGAAGGGGGAGGATGTTTGGAGTGATGGTGTTTGTCTTCCTAAGTAACCGTTACACATGATGGAGCCCTGCTTTCCTGGAGACAGACAGACACCTGCCTGCCCATGAGAAGCAGTGAATGAATTCCTTGTTTTGCTTTGCTTACGTGAGGCTTTGTTTTACTTTGGTTTTACTCCTCTGATTCTCTCCCCCAGCCCAACTAGGGGGAAAGAGCAAGCAGCTGCATGGTCCTACCTGCTGGCTGGGGTTAAACCATGACATTTATAAATGACTCCAAAAGCACTGTGTACCGATTTAAATTGCACCTTTAACAGTTCTTTATAACTGAATCTACATTTCTCTGTCCCAACCTCTATCCTCCTGTAGAGGCTGCCACAAACACGTGCTGTAAGTAACAGAAACAGACCACAGTCATCTACAATGCTCTATGTTACATCAGAAAGCAGACAGGATAGCTGCAAAACCTTCATCCACAATGCAATCAGCTGCAGGGAGCTATACAGAAAGTGGAAAATAAGAGCAAAGGACACAGCAGGATTCACATAGGAAGACACAGGATAGAGTCAAGCAATGTGCAAGAGGAACACAAAAGCAGGTAGCTGGACAAAGCATGAAGCTGCACGCAAGACAGGATCATCTTTGAGAAGTTTCTCCAGGAGACTGGAGCTGTGCAAGATTCTTCTACAGTTTAATAGAATACACAATGAAAAATAAAATTAAAAAAGGGATTTTATTCCCACAAAGGAAAAACAATAGACTTTGGCCACAACACGCCCAGAAGAACAAAGTTTTATTAAATCAGAAGTGCCTGCCAAGTTGTAAGATTTCTAAAAAGAGGGGAATTAAAAAAAAAGTTTTAAAATAAGAAAAGATGGCAATTTGTTTTGAAACATGAATCCAGCTGGCTTACCATCTGATTGAAAGAAAATTATAGATCACAGTAAACATCACGGGTAAAAATAAAGAGTAATCAGAGCCCCTCTAAAAAGGATAAAAAAGTCAAACCAAACAGGCTATCCATAAAACCAATAATTCTGAGCCACTTCCACGCCAGCCATAATTGCCACATTGCAAAATACATTTCTCTTAAAGACACTCAACTTCTTTGTGAAGTGTACCAAATAACTACTGGAAAGCAGAAAGAGCAGAACAGGATCGTCAGGAAAGTAAGTTAAGAGTATCATTGTAAGAAGATTATCTTGTGGAATTCAAACTATACACCACATCAATGCTAAATGTTACAGCAAAAAGTGATACAGGACTGAACTGTCTCTTTCAATCCTGAAAACATGTAATGATGCCCAGAGTCAAATTTCAACCTTACATCAAAACCTAATGACAACATTAAAACCTGAACATGCTCCATCCACTTTTAGCATGGACAGGTCTTCAGAAAGCACCATGTGTAGTCACCTGGGGGTGGAGAACCAAACCCCTAGAGTACAAATTAACTCTGCAGTTCCCTCTCCTGCTAGTTTCAATCAGGCTTCCTAAGCTACATCAGAATCATGTAAATCAATATAAACATGAAGTTTATATTGAGCACTGAGTTAAATTTTTTTGAACCATATTAAGATGGAATATAAATTAAACAGGAGTCAGCAGCAAGAATTCTTGGGATGTATACAGACTACAGCTTAATTTCATACGACCAGTGGCTGATTTTCTCTATGCTATCCTTAGGTACCATAAAGATATGCATTAACACGTGGCTTGTAAAAGGGTGTTCAAAAGGCTTTACTGACCCTTAGCAAAGGAGCCAGTTCTCTGCTCCTGGCCTACAGCACATGGCAATAACCCGTACAAGTATCAACAATTACCTGTCAGCAAAGCTGGAGAAAGAATTTCATGCTCCAAGTAACACACATACTCCACAAGTTTCTAGAATACAAATTATGCAAAATAACCCAAAACAAAACCCAAAGCAAAGCACAGAAACAAATATATTCCATTAGGTTCAAGTTAGATTTGATACTCTTTATATTATATAAATATTTGCTGGACATTTAATCCTCTTTCCCCTGCCCCCAATCTGTCCCCTTCTCCTCTGTCCTGACCTTCCCATAGCATCAAGTTTACAAACCAACTTCAGTGCACTCTTCAGAGTCCGTTCCCCCGTTGGGAAAGGATATGTAAAATATGTCAGGTTTGCCTAGAAAAATGCCCTTCTCATAATAGCTTTTTAAAAATCTCTTCTATTGCCAAGATTTTGTTCCTTCTCTACAAACTGCTCACAGATTTTTCTAGAAAGGAGAGGGATAAGATGGGGTAAAATTAAAAGGGGCAGAAATAAAAGGTGGCAGAAGGGAAGAACGGTGCTGGTGCAAAATTCCCCAATCCAGCTTCCATTCAACTCTTGTATTAAAAGCCTATTATCAGTCACTTGTTCCACAGACATCGCTGTCTCAGACCTCCAGCGGCACATCACTTCCTTTTTACAAAACCTGCAGCAAACAGTTTAGTATTGAGTGTTATAATGGCTTAATCATGCTTCCGCAGATTAGGTACACAACACAGATTAGATAACACATACAGAAGACTGAGCCTCAAGATTAAGATCTAGATTTTCCATCTCTTACGTCTGAGGTGCTCAAACTCTGGGTTTGGAAAAGCCTTTGGAAGGGAAAGAGCTTAAGATCTCGGACTGGGCTCAGGTTCTCACATTGGTGAATGTCTCCAGCGTTTCAGCCAGGACCTGTCCTCAGCTGCAAATGAAACAGCTGGAATTAATCAGTGTCTCTTCATATACTAGCCTTCATCCCCACGGAGGAGAAGGAAAAAAAAAAACCCACACACCACCATGCAGGAAATCCAGCTTTTGTGTTTGTTCGCGAGGCAGATAAAACGAGCTGTCATCCTTTCTCACAGCAGGAAAGAGTAAGGACAGCTCAGATGAAAGCGCTGACAGGCCTGGCGGCGGGCGCCGGGGGATGCGACTCTGAAAGCACCGTGTGCTGGCAGAAGACCACCAGCCACCGAAATAAAACACTGTTTAACATCAGGTACATTTACAACGATTAAACACAACCAGTTTACCCAGCACTGCTCAGCTCCAGAGAATTAGTTCATTCCTTTATTTTATACGCTATCACAAAAGAATAGCTATGAAAATAAGAAAATAAAAAGCTCAGTGTTTTACCAAGCGTGCTCTCATTCTTTATATTATCTCATGTTTTAGTGACTGGGAATCAGTTACAAGCTGAACTGCCCTTTTGAGCCACCAAAAAGTATCCACATGTCACACTTCTTGTGCGCACAGAGTGGTCTCGGCTGCAGTGCCAACGCAGTATAAAACATAACCAAAAATGGATTCAAACTAAGGAGAAACATCCCAGAGCATTAGCTCACAACTCAACATGTTCTGAGCTAGCCAGACTTTACATGGACTTTTTAACCAATCATCTGAAGAAGTTTAGTTTCTGTTGCTAGAAAGCTTTGAGACAATATTCATCACTGATGAATATTCATCACTGACAGTCTGAGAACACAGAAGTCTGAAAGAGGAAACGGTGTTTTACCTCATGACACGTAATGAGAAAGGAATAACTTAGGTTCCAGAAAGTATCAGAGGGGGGGAAAATTCGTAAGTCAGCACCTATGGCTGCATACAAAGACTAAAAACCAAAAATAAACAAAAACATCAGTAAACTTGCATGTTAAAAAAAATGTTGCATTAAAACTCAAACTAAAGTTTCCCAGATGATTAAAAATTACTAACAGTTTTCACTCTATATAAACAGCACACTGTGAATTATTTTAGTTCCTTTCTGAGGTTTTTGCTCAGTTTAGGCAGATCAAAACTCAGAGTTGCTCATTTAAAAAAGCAAACAAAAAAACAATATATAAAACTTACGCTCCCACCCAAAGCTGAGATCTCCGGTAGGAAGCTGTGATTCCATGAGCTGGGGTTTTAGGAACTTCAGTTCCTCAACATTTCTAACTGAATGATAAGAAAAAGGAGGAGGAAAGTTTTTAAAGTTAAAAAAAAAAAAAGAAACAAAATAAAAAAGCATAAAGGAAAACTGCAACCAGAATTGTCAAGCAATGACAGGAACTGAACTTTCAAAATGCAAGGGTGCTTGATCGACCTAGGTTGCAAACTACTGTCCCTAAATACTTTTCAAACTAAACAATGCCTTCACAAAACAAAAGATGACCAGTAATTTCAACTGTCTTAAAAAAGAAGTTAAACCACAATGAGCTTTGGGTTGGTTTTTTTGGTTGGTTTCTTTTTTTTTTTTTTTTAAGGCAAAAAAAGGAATACCGACAGAAAAATAAGACTAAATATATGACTTTTGGGTGCCTTTGCAATCCAGACTTATTTTACTTCAAAGGAACTTTTACAAAGAAATACAGATAGTGACAATAAGAGAAGTAGTTCCACACACAGTAACTCCCCCCATTACCTTTTAATATATTAAAAACGAAAGGCTGCAATGCTGAGATGCCCAATGTCTGTTACCTCCTCTGGCACACAAATCAATCACCAGACATAAAGGATGACCCTTCTCCTTCCTGTCCTTCAAAACGGACACGCAGCAATGTTCACCAAAACTCCAGGCACTACAGGTCCTGATGCTTTTAAGCCCGTATCACCTTCTGCTTCGTTGTGAACGTAGTGCCTAATTACTGAGACTCTATCAAGAAGTGCGGTGTCACAGACAAGCTCTGCATCTTGTCTGTACTGCTTAAAGGTAAAACTTGTCAAATCTACAATATTTGTCAACAATCTGGTGTGCTATTTTAACAGCCAATATGCAAGACTATAAGCCAGTTTTGATCCAAAACGTATAAAAATTTACAAGACCACAACTAATAAAGTATAACTAAGAAAGTGCAAATATCCACTACTGTAAATGGTTCATGTTATTACAAATCATAGATTTAAGACACTGATACTCACAAGAGCTTTTCCAATGAGACATAACCACATTTTTGCTTGACAGCATCTACAGAAGATGACTATGCAAGGACGGTGGCTTTCTGAAGAAAGGCAGAAAGCAGTCACTCCAAGGTTTATTCTGTGGAACCCTCTAGAAAAAGCCAGTATTTGCAATCTTAAGCTTCATCCATGTGTAAGTACTTAAAATACAAAAGCATCTTTGGTGGATGCTTCACTGTAACTGCTGGTATATAGACTCTCCAGGCAGTCTCTCTTGGGTATGTCCAACCTTAGCAGCGTGGCAGGGTCAGACACCCTCCTCCTTGACGCCTGGACAGCAGCAGTTAAAAAGCAAACAGATATCAAGAACAGCTTCAAAACCCATTTGAGAGTCCTGCCCTTTCCTCCCCAGGCTGGGGAACATGGGGCAAAGGCAGCTCCTGCCACCTCCAAGCTGGACGTCCCACAGGGATGGGCTTGCTGTCATCCAGGGCACAAAACAGCAGCGACCCCGACATCCCTCCACTCCTCCCGACTCCTCCAGCATCCAACACAGAGCAGTACCAAGCAGGATGGGTAGGACAACTGCTCTGTTTCAATCCCACCCATCTCATCATCTTTCGATCCCGTACGAAGGAATTTGCAGCAGAGCGCTTCAGATCTAAGGGCAAACGTGGTTTTCAGAGCAGAGATCAAACGCACAGACTGCTACTTGGTCTGTGCACTGGCTCTCAGCATCTTGTCCTGACAGTGTGAACACTGATTAGATCAGTAAGTTGAAAGGATGTGGTAAAGCTACAAAAGCCAACAATTTGACCTTTAAGTTACCCAGTGGGAACTTAAAACTTTCACCTAATTTTTTTATCTTCTCAGTAAGATGATCTAATATTTGCTTACAAAATTTCTAATGTATATTTGTTTTGTTCCTGTAGGAAGCTTGCACCCACGACTTCTGAGATCAGGATTCTGGCTCATTTCATAAGAAACCTACCTCCCTATCATCTTTACCCCTTCCCAGAATTTTCTGCCTTCTGCTCCTAATAAAAGTAATAAATCATCATTAATTTAATCAGCAGATTGCTTTTGAGAGGATGATAACACATTCTGCATACTGCACATAAAAGAACTGCAACCTGTTCTCATCCCTCAAGCCAGCCAAGGAGGGGACTGGCTGCACCCACCCAGTTGCAGCAAATAAGTTCATATGCTTCAGGTGGTTAACGCAGGGTGTGATTTGAAGTCTACCTCTAGTTATGTATGTTTTGATAAAGGAATCAAAAGTCTGATGCGTAAGGGCTGACATTACCTTTAGAAGAAGCAGACTGCGCAAGTTTGCTTTGCTTTCTCCTTCCCTGGAGTTTATGCACAACTTCCAAACTGTGTTAGGGACAGGAGTGAATTAATCTACCAAAACTATTTCCAACACTTATTCAGTTTTCATGTCTTCTTTTGAGGTTTCTCTAGCTGGCTGACCTGAGACCTGTTTCCCTCTGGAGCTTCTGTTGCAGTGCCAGCCCTTTTTTATAGCAGGTTCACATGTAGCGGTGAGAGCAGAGGAGGAGGAACTGCAAGCTCCCTGCTGCTGCATTTGGTTAGCAACCTCCACCTCCTCCTCCTCCCACCCTTCAGCAGATGTTTCTGCTGTTTTACCACAACAGGATCTTTTTATACCCTCTCAATTCCTAAAGCAAACAGCAGCCAAAATCTGAGAACCCATCTCCAGAGAGCCACAACAAAAGTATTGACCCAAACAACCACCATAATACAACTGGAATAAAATCCTTGGCCCTTGGGAGAAAAGGAGGTTGTACACAACGTCACAGGGCCGGTGACTAATCTTTGGCAGCTCATGTGAGAAAGTCTTGAAGTAGCTGTAGTGACAGAGAACAGCATGAAAACAAATGGATGATTCAGACGTGAATAATATTCTTTAGAAGTGATATTATCAGAAGCTCACATAAACCATTATCCAATCTTTTTACCATTTGGAAAAGCCAATGGCATTTACAGCCGTCTTCCAGATGTGTATTTTCAGTTACATGTGTGTCTGCGTGCGTGTGCATGAAGTCAGTGGGTTCAAAACAGGTGGGATTTCTAGCATCCCCCTTTTTAAACAAATTCCTTGACACCACTAAATGTACATCCCACAGGGCAGGACAAATCAAGTTTCAGACAGTTCTCTCCGTGTGAGGCTCTTGCAGCTGATGCAGAGTCCACACTAGCAATTTACTCACAGCAATTGAACCAGATTAAGGGCCTACAGCTGTTACTCTTGGGTTCCTCAAGCCTCTGTGGCTGGCAGGGGAGTAAGGGGGTTCCTTCAGATTTAAGTATAGGCATGTACGCTAAGTAGTTAAGCTAGATTCCCTTTAAATTGCTGATGTAGACATACAAGGCTCTGTATCAAGGTACCTTGAGAGGTACTTAAGTTAGTTTCTCCCTATTCGCTGCCCTCACTCCCCAAAATCATCTTAATTAAGTCCTACTTCAAGTAGTAATTAAAATTTAGTCGTATTTGTACATGTAGAAATAGACATCACATTGCTTGGTCTTTTTCATTTGTTGGACACAAGTGATCTGCGGCACTCCTGTGGCAAACGTAGCAAATCCCACGTAACGTACCACTGCCGTGTATTTACTGTCAGAAGGCGTCTGCACCATCCAGGCCAGATAATAAGCAAAGCTACGGCTGTCACTGAGCTAAGATCTTTGCTTGCACTGTACTGCTACTATTGCCTGCTTTGAAGAAACCACATGTGTAATGCTATGAGGTGATGCGAACATTAACCAGACCTTCCATCTGGTTTGAAACGCTCCTACGGGCTGAGTACATGCACATGTGCGCTCGTACACAGATGTTCAAAGAAACAGCACAACTTTTGGTCAAGAGCTTCCTTTGTAGCACGTTGTGCTGCTGTGATCCCCGCTTAACACGTAAATGGCAACGATGCCATGCCCAGGAGCTTCATCTGAAATACTGCCCTCTCGCTCCCTCCAACGCTCTTCTCCAAACCGGAAGGCCACTCGCTTTTAGCCGAAACCTATGTGTGCTCCTGCTTATCCACACGTGCTTGCTTAGGACATCCTCTGTTTCCTTATTCTTCCCTAAGTACCTGCTTCACTTTGATGCGCAGGCTTTCATCTATCACAACGGCGAGGAACTGTCTGTTTGGGGAAGAACAGCACGGTTCGAGATGCTCTTAGGAGAGTGCCTTTGGATGCAAAAAGCCTCTATAGTGGACGACAACCACAGATCAAAAGCACTAGTTTCCTCCTACTCTTTAGTCTATAGATGGTTTAAGGGAAAATAAATGAATTATTTCCTTGTTTTACCAACATTCTGGAAATCCTGTGTAAATGAAGCTATCTTTGATGAAATCTTGGTGAGCCTGAGCTTGAAATAACAGTGGTGATGCCATTGACTAAGCACTGATACTGGAGCTTTTTCACAGCTTCTTTTGAATTTTTCCACGAACATGGTACTGGAAACTCTTCCCCATGTTGCAGCTGTCTTCCATAGTCTGGCATTTGATTTCATCAGTTAAAAATATCTGAAAAGTTTCTCAAATGAGTTATTCTTTACAGAATGATTAAATGCAAATTAACAATTTTTGAAGCATCAAACTTGTAAAATAATAATGAAAACATGTAGGTTTAGTTACGATATAAAATCATGGATGATTATGGGGGAGGAGGCTTATTCAAACAGGTTCAAGAAAAACGGGCATAGTTTTGCATAGGGATGCTAGTGAAGATTTTGGTGGAATTTTCTGAAAAAAATACATGGTGAGTATTACTTCAAAAACTTCTGCACAAGAGAACTTTGAAAGCAAATATCAATATTTACACTAGAAAAGCACTTTAATCTAATGGTTCTTACTTTGGGGAACAGATCAGAGTACCACCTAATCCATGGGCTTTGTTAGAGGTCAACAACACAGCTTTGGATTTGAAATACAGCTCTTTGCAATGAATTTCTCATAAACAAGCCAGAGAACAAGCACTACCTGCACTAACTATGCAGACCCTGCTTGCAGTAAGTAACTGAAGATAAAGGCAATTTAGAAGATTGCAGATTATCGTGGTGTGAACTGGTTTTTATTGCATAAATTATTTCCAGAAGATGTATAAGTGTATTAATGGAACAAGAGCAGAAAAGCACGTCCACCACCAATAAAAGTTAAAAAATAATTAGAAAATTAAAAAATTACTTGAGGACTCATTAACATGGAGAAATGAAAAGTGAACTGCTAGATGATGATGAAGACAGTAATTTGCAATCAAGCTATAAGCTATCAAGCAGAAATTCTTCAGGCTTCTTTGGAAAACTTGGTTTCTCAAGAAATGAAAACTCAACCTTTATTCTGAGGATTACTGGAACATAAGAATGGAAACCTACACATGTACTGGGCAAGGCAGGTACCTCCAGAGCATAGTTGAGAGCATTTACCTTGGACGTCTGAAGTTAGATCGTCTTCCATTTTGCTCAAAAGATTTTGTTTCAGTATTTTAACTTACATTATAAAACTTCTTTCAACTGGTCTAGGTCCAACAGAGCTAGAAAATGAAGTGAGATTTTAGGCACCACAGTTTTAGGGACAAACCTTACTGGAATCAGGCTCTCAAAATCAACATGCTTTCTGAAAATGAAATGTTTATGATTTCTCCAGAAAATTGTGATTATTAGTGACTTTGCTGTTATTTTTCCTTTAAATGCAGTATATTGTTCAAAGCAGGGTTTGTAGAGAATGATAGTGCAGCAATGGACTCAATTAAGAGACACGAGGAAATGTAGAGGAAATTCAAATGCTTCTTCGGGCCTGAAATAGAAGTAACAAACTTCCAAGAAAAACAGTTTAAGAATAACTTCAAGTTTAATTTGATAAACAACATTACAAAATGACTTTATAATGCTCAGCAGTTTGATGGCATTGGAGATATCTGGAAACAAGGAAAATCTGAGCCTCTCATGAGAAACCTTCCTGCTGTTTAACATTGTAAATGATGAAGAAAAAACAAGACAAAAGCCCCTAATATTATACTTTACATTCCATCTTAGATCCCCTACCCCACTTCAGCAGTGATTAGCAAACTGTGGTCAGGAGAATACATTGTAATGATTTTACAGAGCTGCTGAACTGCATTAAGCGTGGTGTGTTTTAATAACACACTTTGCATTTGTTGTGAACAGTGAATTTTTGAGACTCAAGCCATGTGTATCCTCTGCTGCATACTCATGAAGTCAACCTTCTCTTTCTCCATATTAAGTTACCACAGCATGCAGCTAGTTTCATCTCTAGCATAATGGTATTAAAGCTACTTAACCACTCAGTGTTTTAAAGATTTGCCAAAAGTTCCTCTAAAGGTATGTGTTTTGTTTCCTATAGTTATATTCCTACTTTTTTTTTTAATCTCACTGTTCTACAGCATATTTTTCTCAGTACATTAAAACTCAATTAACCACAGATCAGTTTTGTAGATAATGCTAAACTTTAAATTATCAGTAATCAAACAATCTGTATTTATTCCAGGCATGAAGAGAACAAAAACTTGGGAAAGCCCTTTACCCATGCCAGATTGATACTGGCACCACTGACAGCACTGACACCAAGAGTGAACACTGACACTGGGACTTCTGCCTGTCTCAAAATACCATTGGATCCTGTGTTTCCTGTCTATCTCAAATGTAATGTACTTGAGATGGTTTCAGAGGTATTAACCATCAGCTTTTCGGCAACATCATCAAGAAACAGACCTCAGATGCAAGGCAGAGAAGCACACAGTTTCATCGTATATGGATAAGCTCATCATTAGTTATGAAATTAACTACAGCCCAGCCTAAAAGAGGCTGGCACAAAGCTGTAGTAGGATTTGGGTACAGTCTAGCATGCAAGAACATGGGCGCTCTCAGAGTGTCTCCACTGCTCCTAAATCCTGCCACCTAAGCACATTCCGGCTGGTTCTTTGAGGGTACAGTTGACACTGACACACCTGCTATCATGTCCTTTAAGACCATATTTCTTGAAAGCAAAGAGACCAGTTCAAAAAAGCTGCTAAATGAAATATTTTTTTTTTAATAAATCATTATTAACAGTTGTTTATATTAAAATAGTACTTAAAAAAAAAAAAAAAGAAATTGCAGCAGCAGCCTTCCATTTCTGTCTACATATTTATTACTGAGTGGCCAAAACTAGTCGCAGCACATTTTCCCAAGTAAGAACCAAACATCATCATCACCTGAATCATGCAAAAAGATCCATAATATCTTAGAGAAAGTACAATGAAGGGATCTGAATGATGAAATTTCTTAAGTTGTTATGAGGTCACACAGCTTTCTTTGTTGCCTGGATCCCAGAAGACAGAACAAGTGAAAGCACAAAGAATAAACAGAAGTAGAAAATGCACTGTCACAAAGAATTAAGGCACACCCAGTGCCCTATTCTGTATGATGACTGATGCAAGTAACACGTGAAATGCACCCAGAGAAAATTAAAACTGACAATAGCAAGCCTGCATTTTTTGAGCCATTCAGCTACTTAAGACGTTAACCAATTTCTTTAGGACTCCTCTACTGTTCATTATTTTAGCTTATTCTTTTCTATGCCCACCTACTCTTCACTGAGCAGCAAACAAATACAATAGCGCACAGGAAGCAGCAAACAAAAGTCCTTTTAACACTCGCTCACACCATTTGCAGCGCATGCCTGGGCTGCCCGGAGTTTACTAGTTTACACTCAAAACCAACCTTCTTAAAAATATAACAGATATGGATATCTTAAACCTTGAGGGGGTAGAACAGAAAACTATCAAAACCGAAGTACTGCCGTAACTGGCTGCATTTATTTCTTCTTTATTTAAATGTTCTGAACATTCAGTTGAATTTTCACAAGTAGTTTTAGAAGGGGCATTTAGCAAACATTTGCTCTATATTCTGTGGAATGGTGTTCCTCTGCTAATACTAACATTTCTTGTTAATTAATCATTCTTGCTGATGAAGAGCTGTCACAGATCGCCTGCTGAGCTCAGGCAAAACTCAGAATCCAGCTACACAAAATACTCCCTTTTTTTTGTATGCAAAAGAAATGCACTGATATGTGTATTTAGCAAAGTAATAGAGTGGTCTAGATGTTAATCTGCAACTATTTTCAGAAATTTGGCTAATTACTTGCTAAAAAAAAAATGCCTTATGGAAATATTACTAAAGCTTCATAGTGGAAAAAAGATTAGGATCTATTTTCACTTTATCTCAAAGTGGCAGCGTGGGTCCATCAATACTACACACACTCCCAATGAAAACTCAAAGACTTCATAAAAGTGTTTCATGAAAGGACAAATTTCAGCAAATACAATTTGAGAGAATTTATCACTTTGAAACTAATCCATACAAAAATCTCTCTTGCTGCCTATACCCAAAAAGCAACAATACTGAAGGCAGTTAATACAGCAAGCATCTGATTTAGGTTGCCATCCCATGCCAAATCCTTTACCCCTGACAGATTCCAGCTACGCAAGCTATCAGTTCCCTCGCAGGAGAAATTGTCAGCGTCAGGGACACAAACTGTCCCAGTCTTGCTGGGTGAAGTTACAAAGAGAAAAAAAGGCATTTGTGTACTAGTTTTTTAAGAACTTTTTTAACATCTTTTTGAAAGGCAGAGAGGAGAAATGGAAGAAAACAAATTCTTTTATTTTTTGTATTTCTGTTAGAGATCAACATGCTTTTTCTTCTTCTTCTTGTTTTAAATTAACGCCGTCAATACGATAATGAAACAAATATCAGAGGCCTGGTATTTCGTTTAGATTTTTTCCCCTCTTTGTTCTGCAGGCAATAGCTAACCACCAGCAGTGCAAGTCTCATCCTTACTTTGGGGGGAGCTAAATTCCTTGGCAAAATCATGGGGGTTTTTGACAAAGGAGAAAATGAAGGAAATTAAAATGGTGATGGAGCCCAGTACCCATCAAATCAAGGAAGAGCAAGGAAGAATTCAGCCTCTAACACAGATCATAAGTTAAAAGTAAGATCTGGGCAGGAAGACCTGTCACTCATTAAATAGTCCCACCTCCTCCCCATTTGTGGTGCAAGATGCTATTGCAGCTAAGTAGATCTAAACATACTCCACAATATGCCATTAACAGACTAAGAAAATAAAAAAGGTTTTGGTTGCTTTTTTTTTTTCCTTCCTATTTTTGTAGCTCAGTTTTGTCATTTGAGGGAACTTAAATAATTCAGTGAAGTGGACAAGGCTATAAAAATATGACATTAAAAAAACCCAACACGTTTCACAAAAGATCAGATAAAACATTAACAATTTGTATTACTGTTTTGTTTCAGTAGAAACGTTGTCTTACGTTTAACCAGTAATGTTTTGGTGTTTGAATAAGGGAGAAGTCAGGCAGAAATAACACATATCTCCAGGGGTAAAAGTCTATCACCAGGCAAAAAAAAAAACCAACCAAACAACCCCACTGTATTGCAGCAACAGTAAACTATGAAACATATTACCGAAGCAAATTATGGCTCAGTAAGACTACCTTCATTCAAGCAAGCATCAGGGAATGGGAAGAGACACTTAGGAGAAGTTAGCCTGATCCCAAGAATATGAATGTCTTTGTGGAAATGCATGTAACCCACCTTCACGTTAAAGAAATACATCTCTATTCACAGCAGGCACTCAGCCAACAAACCCCCCAAACCCTTGTTATTTTTCAAGGTTATGTAATGAAGCAGGCAAAAATATATTCCACCTGCTGTCTTCGTGCCAGATTTCCTCCCCTTCAATCCCATCCCACACCTCTCCCCCCGTCCCTTTCCTGGTTTTATATAGATCAAAAAGTCATGTTGCAAACCAGCACGTTTATGTTAGAGTAAGAGGCATGGAGAGCACTACCGCAAAGTCTTTAACTGAATTATAGTCATGTGTTTTAAATAAGAAAGAACAAGAGCAAAATACATGGTTAGGCCCCAAGCCTCTTTCCGTAAACACGAGCGGAGCAGGAAGGATGGCATACATGTCTCTACAAGACCCTACATGAATGTCTGGGATGCGAACTATGGGCAAGCAGTTCAGCTGGGCTGTGCGGACCCAGCATCCTCCCAGGCTGGTGCCGCTGGAAACCTCCCGGTAGACCTGCTTCATCGCTCCAATACCAGCGTAAGGGCCAGGCTAAGGGCGTCTTTGCCAACCTCCAATAGTCTCATGGAAACCAACAACATTATTTGTCTTCCCACTGAAAGGAAGACGTATGGAAAATAAAGGGATTTTTAGCAGATGGCAAGGACGTTTCTCCAGACCACTGGAAGGCCGGCTGCACCGGGAGCACCCTGAATGCACAGAAAGTAAAAGCAAAGTTCTCTGATGTGCAACGGTTCAGCCTTTTTCAAGAAATACAAAACGGATTCTGGAAAATAAATTCCATAGAGAACAAATCTCACAAAATTCACATGCTTCCCTATGAAGGCTGGCTTCAAATGCAGATATGAGACAGGTGAACTTGTACAAAGGCAGAGTCTTCAAAGCATTATAGTTTGGCTCTGTTATTTATTCCCCTCACTTTGAGTTAGCATCCAATTAATGTCAGCCCGTAATTCTCAAAACCTTTTTCGTGGCAAGTAGTCAGCGTGTGCAGAAAGCTCATACCCCAGCTGAGCCAACCCACACCACACTTCCACACCAGCACATGAGTAACAGGGAGGGTGAATGTCCATCGCAGGTACAGCAGCTCCTTCCCTCTCCTTGTAATGGAAGTATAAACAGAGAAAGAACAGGAAGAAGCACAAAATGTTACCTGATTTCATAAGTACACTCTAACAGATGCTAAACAGTGTCAAGAGCTCATTCTGTCTCTCATACATACACAAAGGTTACTATGCTAAAAATCTGCGGATGAGTTAGTGCTTGTGTTTTGTCTGTAGTCTCTATAAAGATGTTAGAGCACTGGAGTTTAGCAGAATTGCAGTTTGAAAATGTGATTTCAGGAGGCGTTCATCCATCATATACTGTAAATCCCAACTATGTGTCATGCTTTTAAGTGGATATGTTTTTTCTGATCAGTTCCCCTTAAGCAGTGGCAGATACAACATAAGCAGGACTTCTCAATATCCCTTTCTTTCTAGTGAAAGAGAGGTGCAAGCATTCATCAGCCTCCTTGAAATGCAGCACACAGAGGGGAAAGGACATCCCAGCAATATCACCAAATTCCCTTCACAAACCCGCTCTCTTCTCTCTGCTTTCACGATTTCTCAGCAGCTATATGGCACACTACATGGCAGGTTCATTACGTTGCCCCATTTTATTCCACTCTTTCTTGCCAGGAGGGAGAGCAATAGCGACAGCGTTGTTATATGTCAAATCTTGGCACGTAATATTTCATTTTCAAACACCACTTGAAATTGTGAAACACCCCTATTGTTCCTATTGTTTTATCTTACTTCAGATTTGCATCTTTCTTTCTGAATGACAAGCAGACACTGTAGTTTTTAGAAGTCCAGTTGGATGAGAACACTTAAAACTGTTCCCGTTCCCACACCAAATTACTGCAAGCAGGAAGATGCCACGATCAGCTAACAAAGTGGGTATTCTCAGTTTCTGGCACCACAGAAATAAATGTATCAAAGACTTCCAAGCTTTTTTTAACCAAGTCACTGCATGTGAACAAACTGACTTCAGTTTTCAATTATTAAAACGTAAACCCTTTCCTCTTTTGGTTCACATTTACTAAACGCGATAACCCAAGTGGGAAAACACACACTTAAGGCCAAATGGAGGTTCACTACAAAGGTTCACTGCAGGACCATTACTGACTAGTATTTGCCTCTAACCACCCAGAAGTCTTGCCTAACATAAGGGATCTCCTGATAAAGAATAGGTATGATAATAACGAGGATAAAACTGAACAATTGAGAACAGAAGACATTTTTTCCCAGGAAACTGAAGTTTCAGTACTTTCCACATAATTTCTAGCATCTAACAACAGTTTCAAAGGAAAATACAAATTAGCCAAGGTTATTTTTCCTTCAACTAAAGTAGATGAACTAAAAGACATCTGAAGCAGCAACTCCTAATTATCTTCCCACAAATCTTCTTGCAAACCAAAGAATTAAATATTCCCGGTATTCATAGTAAAAAAAAAATTAAAAAAATAGAATGAACTTTGAAAACAAGCAAGCAAACAAAAGACTCCAGCAAATACTTCGCACAAGTGAGCCTAAGCGCCACATTTCAAAAGTCCTTTAAGGAGCCCTTTGCTATCTGTACCAGACCAAGAAAAGAAATGGCCACTTAAATGTTCCATGTGCTATCTTACTAAAAGGTTACACAGCCCATTCAAAGGTTTGACAACCACTTCCCAAACTTTATGTTTATGCTGTAGATGCTGTAATTCCACACACACACCCTGCCAGCCTGCAGGACATTTCAAACTGACTTTTGGACAAGAGGCTCTAATCGTTACAAGAAGAGGCTTACATTAATTACAGTTAACATTAAGTGGGAAGAGAGGTGCTGTACCTCTAACGTTGTCTCGAAGAGACAAAAGTCTTTATCCAGATTGTCACATTCTCTTCCTGGAGATTCAAGATACCTAGCACAACTTCTGCTTCTTCATGCAAATATTTTGAAATATATTTTGAATATCTTTGAAATGAATTTAAAGAATTACGCAATCACAGTCAACACGGGTTCACACCGGGAAAAACATCCTGTTTAATTAATTTGATATCCTTCTATAAGGCCACCTGCCTAGTGGATGAAGGGAAGGCAGTGTATGTAGGTCTCCTGGATTTTAATAAGGCTTTTGATACTGTCCCTCACAGCATCCTTCTGGACAAATTGCCCAACTGTTGGATGAGGGGGTTTACAGTGTGCTGGGTGAAGAACTGGCCGAAGGGCACAGCTCAAAGGATTGCAGTAAATGGGGCTACATCTGGCTGGTGACCGGTCACCAGTGGTGTTCATCAGAGTTCAATTCTAGGACCAGCACTGTTCAATATATTGATCAACGATCTGGATGCATGAGTTGAATGCACCATTAGCAAGTTTGCTGATGATACCAGACTGGGAGCTGCTGTTGACTCTCCTGAGAGACAAGATGGCTTACAGAGGTATATAGGTAGGTTGAAGCATTGGGCTATGATTAATGGGAAGAAATTTAACAAGTCAAAATGCTGGAATCTGCACCTAGAATGGCCACAAATATAAACTGGGATAGGAGTGGCTGGAGAGCAGCCCTGCAGAAAGGGGTCTGGGGGTGCTGGTCAACAGCAGGCTCAATATGAGTCAGCAGGGTGCCCTGGCAGCCAAGAGGGCAAACCACATCCTGGGGTGCATCAAGTCCAGCATAACCAGCCGGTCAAAAGAAGTGATTATCCCGCTGTATTCAGCATTGGTGCAGCCTCACCTTGAGTACTGTGAGCAGTTCTGGGCCCCACAATTTAAGAAGGATGTGAAGGGACTTGAATGCGTCCAGAGGAGGGCAACAAAGCTGGTGCAAGGGCTGGAAGGAATGTCCTATGAGGAGTGGCTAAAGACTTTGGGGTTGCCTAGTCTGGAGAAAAGGAGGCTGAGGGGCAACCTCATCGCTCTCTACAGCTTCCTGAGGAGGGGACGTGGAAAGGGAGGTGTTGATCTCCTTGGGATCCAGTGATAGGACACATGGGAATCGTTCAAGGCTGCACCAGGGGATGTTTAGGCTGGACACTAGGAAGCATTTCTTTACCAAGAGGATGTTCAAACACTGGAACAAGTCTTCCTAGAGAGGTGGTCACTGCCCCAAGCCTGTCAGTGTTTAAGGGGCATTTGGACAATGCCCTTAATAACACACTTTAACTTTTGGTCAGTCCTGAATTGGTCAGGCAGTTGGACTAGATGATCGTTGTAGGTCCCTTCCAACTGAAACAGTCTATTCTGTTCTAATATTCTTCTTGGCATTTTATGACCACCAAAAGAGGAGGAATCCCAATACAAAAGTATTATTAACATTTTATCATAGCATCCTAACAACATCAGAAGCCCAAACAACAGAAAATCAAACAGGTGGGTTGTGCTCACAGAATAACCACCGCAGAGAGGTTTCTCATTCACAATCTGGTTATGGCCCCAGCTCTTGAGGTGACCCAGTGGAGTCAGGCACAGATATAAACGGGAAACGTGCAACATATGGTCTCTGAAACAACACTGGGATCCTTGAACTAAAAAAATAGGTTAGAGCTTTGAACTAACACCATGGTGATGAAAGATGAGCACTCAGTGCGAAGTCGCAGTAGCAATTCTCACTTAGGAAATAGCACATGCCAGAGGATGCCATCACGGCACAGCTGCCTGCCTGCTTCTCAGAAGTCAAGACAGACTTCTGCTACCTGTGAATGAACTTCTCTTCATAGAAACCGATAGAGCGCTGCAGGAATCTATCCACTGGCATCACATCTAACACCTCTGGAGTATGCTACACTGACATCCTACAGATTAGGCTGGACAATGAAGGTCTGTAAACACCACAAATAGAACTTGTCTGCCAAAATACTTACTACCTACTTAAATTTTAGCTGCTATAGGTACCGATGCAGAGACGGTTATCCCAGATGTGTATGCTTCAAACCTCAGAAAAATACAGACGAGCCACGCTGAATGCAGTAAACATACAACCACGGGCTCCTCTGAGGGTCTGACTTCATCCAGCACTAAGAAAAATGGGGATATGAATTTTTTGGTTTGTTCCAAAAGGCTTCCCCTTGTTCAGACTGAGATTTAAAATATTTAGGTTCGTGCCGGCAAGCACTATGTATTGTGGAGTTATGTTACTGTTCTCTGAAGTGGGACTTTACAGTGGAAGCGCCTTACGAGCACAGTACCCCTGAGGATGATTAATCTCTGAAAAAGGCTGCTTGGAATCACTTCAGTCATCATTTTGCAAGCACATGCATATGTGATGCTGACCCAAAAGCCAAACCTGCATTTCATAACAGGCTCCAATCTGTGCAAAGCAGGACTAAACGAAATGAGATATCCACAAGCTACTTAGAGACAAACCTGAAGCTCAGGCCCAGGGCCGTCACAGCAGACAAGAAGGGCAAAGACGCTTTCTTTACTGTTAACACAAACACTGCTACACAGATTACTGAAAGAAGCCAACAGCAACAAAGCTCCAGCCTTGTGCACCTGGGCATGAGTGATGCACCTACCACCAATGCTTATTTCTCATTAGCACACCAAAATTTCTCCAGGTTGTTTGGTTTGTTTCTTTTTTTTCCAGTTGTTGGTTTTTTTTTTTAAAAAAAAAAAAACAAAAAATGAGAAGAGGAATATAAGAAATATGTGAAAATACTATAAAAGCTATACATACAGCAGAGAGGATAGGGTGATGTTCATGGTACATGAAAAACTACTCTGCAACGTGCAGTCTGTATTCCACCAGTTAACTGACCTGTGAAAAGGGATGTTTTTTTCATGAAGCATCCATGTGATTTCAGAACCTCTTGCAATACTAAAAGCTCTGAAGACACAGGCTTGATCCTGTATTTACAAAAGGGAGAGCATGACACAAACTGGAATAAATAAACAGGCCTAAAATTATCTTATTTTATTATCTCTCCCTTCCCTATGAACACAAACTACATCCTACGCTTCATTGTTGACCTTCTGTCTTCACTGTAACCTTCTCTCACAAGCTCACACTGAAATAAAATCACATAAACAATATCCACATTTCTCTAAGAGGGACTTGTTACATGGAAACTTTGGTTAGTGATATATCCAAGATCTTAGTTAAAGAGAGACCAATCTGCTCAAAAGCGTGACCATTCCCACAGGAATGAGAAGAAATCCTGCCTACTGAAATAAGAAGAGGAAAATAAAATGGAATTCGTTCTTGTTTCTGGCAAGAAAGGCATTTTCAAATCCCACTTGGTGTTGTATTTCTAACAATAGCTTCTTCTTTCAACACTACACAGAAGTACATTTTTAATCTTTCCAAGTTATGGCTTCCTCCTTGTATTTAACACATTTATACATGTATTTAACGTAAGTACATCCATCTATCCATCCACACAAACATCCCCCGCTTCCCCTTTTTAGTACATACTTAAGTTTGTCAAATAAAGAAATGGAACTAAATATCAAAATAAGCTGGGAATTCAAAGAGCCCTTAAACTATGAAATAAAATCTGCTGCTACTTGATCAAATAATGCTCGTGACCTAACATTTCAATCCCCACCCTTATCTGACTGATGCTAATTTTACATTGGCATCCAAAAAGGTCATGATTTCAGTTAGAAATCACCTAAGAAGATTTTCTTTTTTCTGGGAACTTAAGACACTTAACTCCTTTCTGACTAGTAGAAACACCTTGAAATTGTCCTTTAGCATCACTATGACTTTAGCTCCACAGTCAACTTAAATGACCATTATTAGCCAGCACTCAAAGAGTATTTAGCACAAATACCAAAATTTTTCACCCTTCCTGAACTTTGGAGAGAATGGGAGGATCTTTGCAAAGTGGGGGTCAACAGAGGATTAGGAATTAAAAGCAGCAAGTAATATTCCAGGGCTGCCACCTACAAACTGTTGCAATTATTTTTAATTACAGATTAATATTATGATAGAAATAGAATAAAATGGAATATATGATTTCATTTTCTTTCATTTTGCCCTCTGAGCCAGTGTACTATAGCTTCACAATACTTATCAATGAAATAACTACTCAAGGAACAGATAGGACGTTTTTATCTACGGCTGACTTCAACTGCTTACAACATTAGCTTACAGAACAATTTCCAGCCCATATGTTTTTGTCACGTCAACGGTTTCCAAAGATAATAAATACTCTTCAGTATCATGCCTGGCATAACCAAGCCTGTGAGCAGGCTGCTAAAATTATATGGAGAATGTACAAGC
>NW_009648441.1:2819334-2844710 GCF_000708025.1 Charadrius vociferus
CGGCACCCAGGTGAAGGGGGGGCATTTGGGCGGGAAGGCAGACTATACAATAGCCAGCCGTAAATAGAAACCAAACTTCGTCACAGCAAGAATCTGAAGCGTGTCTCCGCGTTATGCTGCACAATGCAGGCTATACCTCACCCAGCTCTAGCAAGCATAGGCACAGCTCCGCTCCGTTGTATTTACATCCCACCACAAGAGCTCTGTGGTATAGGCTTTCTCACATTTACTATGCTATACTGCCAATTTTCAAGCGTGTGCAAACAACGGTGAAGAAAAACAAGGCTGCTGTCAAGCTTAAATTCACCGTGGGCATTACTGCTCTGGGCTCTGTAGCATCTTCAGAGAGTGAACATCACACATGGTTATGGCATGGCTGATTCCTCATCAGCAATGAAGTAACACATTTTGCAGGCGATCCTGCTCAGTTTAACTTATACATATATACACTAATTATGAAAGAAAATAAACCTATCAATTTAGTGTAAAATAACATATGGGCATAAAATGAATATGTTGGGAACCCAGGTTTACTACAAACAAAAATTTGGAATCAAAGGTAGATAAACTTTTACAAACAAATAACTGTAGCCTTAGGCAAGACTAAAATGTAGCTAAAATTAACAGCACAAGATTGCAACCCACTGAATCGTAGTACATCACGCTTGAGAGAATATTCTTTTCATGAAGATCCATTTCCTGCAATCCAGAAATCGCATATGAATTTTGACTTTAGTTTTTACAAAACAAATTTTAGCTTAAAAAATAATAATAATAAAAAAATTAAAAAATCACCTTAATCACTGAACCCCTGAGACCGGAGATGTTTTATCTACTTCTGATAAGGCACAAACACCAATTGCCCAGCTCCTGAGGAAAACGCCTGAGCAGCCTTATATACAATTTTATACACAACTTACTCTGAAGCCTTAAACTGAGTGTTCAAGGGGCATTCTGATCCCATGAGAGGTCTCATCTCAGGGATGAATTTGAGCCACCACTGACAAAGGGTTCAGAAACGGCTTTCTCCTCTGACAGCGTGGTCTCCTTGGCAATTTCTTAAGAGTACCCAGAAATGCAACTTCTTGCATTTCAAAGCTTTCTCAGGTTTAGCTTTTCTGAAAGCTGATTTTGGAGAGTCTGATCCAATGCTCAGGGAACCAAATGGAAAGACTCCAACTAACTTCAGTAGCCTTTGTATTGGGTTCTGCAGTTGCAACAGCTATTCCTCATTAGGTGTTACATTAAATACAAGACATGCCATAAGACAGAATGTATAGTCTTACAGATCAAAATGACACAATGTAAAAAGACCTTAAGACAAAACTGCTTCTCAGTTGCCTCCTTCCCCTCACATTTCAAGCACACAAAAATATAAAATATATTCATTTTTCCTTTACTCTTTTCCTTCTCTTCCTTGGCAAGCATCTCCCCTCTTCTCACTACTTCTTCTCCTTCAAAAAAAAAAACAAAACAAAACAACCAAAACCACCCAAACCTGAAGTATTAATTTAATTGCTCTTAAGAGTCATGAAGAAGCCAGTACTGTACTTTCCAAAACTCAAATTAATTGAAGGCAGGGTGAGGTCTTAAAACAGAGCAATATTTGAAACCACTGACAAAGCTAAATTTCTTCCACTTTTCCAGAGAATTACCAACTATGCTTTTAAGCATCAAATGGTCAAAAGCAACCTGTCAGAAATCTATTATAACAAGACAGCAGCAGTGCTAAAACCTCATTTAAGTTGCTACAGTCTACTGAAATATTCCTCTTAAGGGCTTTTCCACCTGCAGACTAAGAAAAACACTCTCTTTAAAAATGCATGGGCTAAACTGGCCTTTGCCTCTATCCAAAGAAATAAAGTGGAGCAACATTTAGACCTTTTCCCACCACACACCTGTAAGTATGAGACCACTGATACCCTTCCTTCACGTGAAAATTTTATACAAAAATAATCAAACAGACCACCACCACGGACTGTAGTCCCAAGAAACACCTTCTTACTGCAACTTTTGTCAGTGATCTACGAGTACTTGTTCCTCTTTATTCGCTATTCTTCAGCGCTAACCCAAAAGTACTGAACAAGGAAATCTTACGAGAAGATACAAGCTTCATCCCCAGCAGAAGCAATGCTGTATTCCTGAACTTACATAAACAAATAGGCTTTTAAGATTGGTTGACTAGAAAAACAGACACCAAAGCAGCCAATAAATACAGTTAAATAATTTGAACTCTACACATAGTGACACAGAGGACCCAAGCTCAAGAATTACAAAGCCTCTTAAATTCTATTTTAGATAAAGGCGTCTCCCAAAGAGGGAGATACTTGTTCAGACTCAATGGATGCATCAGCGTGTCAAATAGCAAAATGCAAACTTTATAGGATTTGAGTGATAAGTTGTCTAAAGCTAGTCTTGGGAAATAACAACTTGTTTTTCTCCTTATAGGATGGCACTTCATGAAAAACTTGGAATACATAGCATTAATCTCACCCCAGAAATAAAGTAAAAAAAAAAGGTGTCAAGCAATGCTCTTCAAGATTTCATGACCAAAACTAAACTACTGAAGAATACTCTTCACAAAGAACATCCCTAAAACACATTAATTGCTCTTAGCCTTGAATCCAGAAATACTTCAGTGGTATCTTAACATACTCATCATTGAACAGGTTTTGACAGATTAAAAAAAACCCAAACTTTCTGAGAGCGAACTGAAACTTCCGAAAAATAATTTCTAATACACAAGGCAGAATGCCTTACTTAAGGAATTCTAGACTACAAGTGCACTGCAGAAAGGTTAGACTGGAGAAGCATGGACTCGATTTTGCACAGGAACAGCTCCTGCTGCAAACTACATCCCAGCCACGTTTCTTCAGCCTAACCAGATGAGTCCAGGAGTGATGCTGGGACTGTTTTCTGGTGGACTAAGCAGCCATCCAGACACATAAGCTTACCTCTATGACAGTTCTGCTATGAAATTTGGTTAATACAGTACATTATACAAAGATACTAGGATTTTTAAGTGTTTCAGTATCTGAAATGCAAGTTTTCCTAATTTTTTAAGACTTATAAAGTGATGTATCTGCCCATTATATTACTGTCTCAGTTTCAGAATAATTGAAGTATTAATGGCCTAGCCTCTACAACATCTACGGGTCGGACTACAAAAGAGCAATAGTCCATTTGCAAACAGAAACTGTTTTTAAAGTCACTGTTATTAACTCATCTGAACTTCAGGGGAACATTTATATCACTTACTTTCAATCAATTTTATATTCATTTGTTTTCGGTGACACTGTGCATGGAGAAAAACAGCCTGCGTGCTGACCTAAGTGCAGCATTTCCCAGGTTGCTACCTTTTTGTCCCCAGTACGGTTAGGTAGCTGCTGATGGGGGCTTGGGCTTTTAACAAAGCCAACAGCACAAAGCCCCGACTGCTCTTGCTGCTTTCCCACAACCCCCTGTGCCAGGGGTGGCAAAGGCCTTTCACAGGGTGCTCTGGGACTCCCAGCTGCCGTTTGACATGCAAATGGCATCAAAGATCTTTCAATCCCACCTCAAGGAGGGAAGATAAAGGCAGCGGCTCACAGAGGAGCTCTGCTCACAGAGTAGCATCCCTGCATCTCTTCAGGATGCCGGCACTGCCGCGCATGAAGAAATCATCCTGGAGGTTATGTGAAAGACTTAAAGAAAACAAGCGAGGGGAATTAGAGAAAGGGACTCCAGGCTACAGAATTCTTCTCCTCAAGCATAGCAACAGAAGAACTTAAGAACTTCACTTTCATCTGCTTCCCCAGTGCTTGAATACAGAAATAACTTCAAATATATATACACACACACATCCTGTAATTCCAGCATTTCCATTTTATCCAGAGACTCAATGCAAATGGTAAAAGTCACATCTGAATTACAGGCTCCGGTTACCTCTTGTATCAGTCTGGCTTCATGTACTAGTATTTTCCAGCCAGTTCCAGTGGAATTCCAGCACTGTAGAGCTATGCAACTTCAGACCCATAAGTCATCCTGTAGGTAGCTTACAAGGTTTTTAGAGTTTCTACTCTCATCTTCAACCTGAACAAGCTGCATGAAATGAAACTGTGTTTTTTTTCCCCCCTCCAGTTTAGTCTGACAATCTACAGCCAACTTTTTCAAATTGGAAGCTGAAAATTTAACCATTACCTGAAATAAAAGCTGACTAATTTTCAGATACCCTCTAAATACACAGATGTGTTCCCAAGATTTTAACCAGAAGAGCACGTACTAATGCTGGTTTGTAAATTAAAGCTCTTCAGTTTAGGTTGCTAAATAACCATGCCAATTTGTTAAATAATGATGTTCTGAAGCCTAACTTCAGGCATACGGGAATACATAGGAGAGAATCTAGGTTAAGTAAACTCTGCAAGTTGGAAAAACCTGGGGAAAATACCCAAGCATGAAAGAGAAAGAATGGTAGCAGCAGAAAGAGAGTGCATTAACAGATCCAACACATCATAGCTCCTATTGGAAGAGCACCTTTCAACTATTCTCATTTTCCACACTTTAAAGCTAAAGAAAACCTAGAAAAAATGCACGTTATTTGTAAAACACTAGTAAAATTAATTTATTATTTTCATATGCTGTTCATTGCTTTTCAGTCACTGGACTGAACATGACATGCTACTCTAACGCCAAAATGAAATGGCAAAACAAGATGTAACCAATTTCTTGGGATCAAACACTAAACACAGTTTTCAAAGAGCACCTTTCTTGCTTGCCGCTGAGATATATAGATGAGATATAAAAGTAAACGATATATGTGTAAATGTGTAGACCTAACAAAAGTCCTTGTTTATCTTCCAGCTACACAGGTAACGTGAACAGTGCCGCATACGTAACAATGCAGACCATGCGTGTCACCCTTCTATGGCAATGTTCTTTGTGTTTACGCCAGCAAGTAAGCAAGTTTCCCTATTTTTTGCCTTTGAGTGCAGTACCCACATATTTGCTAACAAAATAAACTCTGTTAATCAAGGTCACTTAGAAGACATTTTTCCCTTTGGTTTAACCCATCTTAAATTCAAATCTTTTGCCATCCTGCCCCGAGTCTGACAGCTCAAGTCAATCAGTTTGTTTTCACCAAACACACTACAAAAATGCTGCAACTCCCCTACAAAGAACAAGAAAACTAAATTTTCTTCTGGCTTGTGTGCTGATGAGTGCACACACCTTGGTATGAGCCACAACACAATGGCACAGCTGGACGACACTCCTTCCAGGAGGGCTCCTTTCTGTACGGGTCCTTCAAAGGGATGCAGGAGTCTGGGAGCAAGCAGGAAAAACAGCAGAGGACTTCACTGGAAACACATCAGGTAGGTGTACAAGAAGGAGTCAAACACAGGACAGCTGATGCATCTTCTATGGACTCAATTCTAAACTAGATTTAACCAGCACAGTTTCACAGACTTCAAAGAACCTGTCCTGATGGATGCTTGCTGAAGACCTGGGCCTCAACAAATCCAGGTCTTTCCACAGATAAAAATGGAAAACGTTCACTATACTTTTCCTAACAAGTAGGGCGTCACCACAAAGCACTACCCATTTTCTTATTTCTTTTGTGTTCAAAAGTATAAGTTAGAAAAAAGCATTTGTCCAAGAATTTGCAGAAGTTTCCTTGTTTCTCCTTAATAGCTCTGTCCTGAGATGTGTAACTAAATATGTACATATAATTACAGTTTTCCAGCACATGCAACTGGATATCCGATAGCATAAACAACTTTTATAATTTGCTACAAAATGAGATTCGTAATTGCCAAATGCTCACTCAGTAGTAATTTAAGTATGTTAAATAAATCCTAAACATAGTTTTATTATGCACAGACTTTTATCACCATTTATTTTAAATGTTAATGAGCAAGGACTGATATTTCCAAAAGACAGCATAGAAGCAACAGTCTTAGGGAGCCTCACATGAGCACCAAGCAAATCAAAGCAGCAACTCAAAGTGAGCATAACTATGCCAGATCATACACAGTAAGCAAGCAAGGATCTACCCTCTGTGAATCACATGCACATCTCTCCTATTAGCTGATCCATGGCAGACTGAAACAGGCGTCTTCAACACTGAAAGCAAAAGGGAAATTTATTTTTATTTAAAAAAAACAAACATAGGCACCAAAAACATAAAGCCTTCTGGTGTTAGCTGTGACAGTCTCTGCAAATGGGAAACAAGGCACTTGAGCTGCTCCACAAATCAGTGTATTATGTGAACATATTACAATAGCAGGCTTGTTTAGCTCTGTTCTTTAAATCATGAATTATTTATTAATGGTAAATGAAAGCTGGTAGTTAAAAATAGTTTAGTTCATTGACAAAAAGTAGGAGGCCTCGCTAAGATATAGCAAAGTTATATGTGTTAGGTTAGCAGCATTATTATAACATGAAATTGTGAAACAAGTGGAACAAAACTATTGAGTTAAGAAGTTGACAGAGTCCCCACTCCCACAGCTGAGTTGCAGTAAGTTGCATTCACATGGGTGATGCAGCTTTATTTAGTTAGTGAAAGAACAGGTTTTGCTTAAAACATCTGATGGATTTGAAAAAATAAAAAAGGCAGTTGAAGGACTACAATTATCCTGTGTAGGGGGACAAAATAAATGGCACCATGAGCAAAAGTTCTTTCCATCTCCACTCATGACATCATGAATTAGTATACGAGTTAACGAATTAATGATTAAAGTGTTTAGAGAAATAGCACTGAATTATCAAGAAAAATAAAAGTAATTGCCAAATAATACCAAAGGGATAAAAAGTTTCCATGTTTCTGAAGATGATGAAAAAAAACTTTTAGTAAAATACAAGCTATTAAAATGTAGTAAAATAATGTAGTAAAAATAATGAGAGGACATAGAAAAATACCAGGAAGAAATTAAGGATTAAGCGTATTAAGACATGGATTGCTATGACAAAGAAAGAGGTAGAATCTGTGCCACTGGATATTTACAGGACTGGAAACTTAACAAAAAGGGAAGTGTTAAAACTAGCCTGAACTGGAAGAGTAAAGGACGAGATTATTCAAAAGGTTTCTTCTTTCCCAGTTGTTTATGACAGTCTACATTACACGACTAGGCACCAACAGGAAAAATTAAATAAGTGAGAATGCTATACTTAACCCATATTAGTAATTCATATCTCCGATTAACTCTGCATGCATATTCATTGTTACACAGTATGGCACAAGAAGGGCTTTTTTGTTTGGTTGGTTCTGCTACAACTCCTTATTTATTACACAATGCATGGTTAAAACCTCCATGCTAAAGTGGTTTGGAAGTACAGAAAATAACCCCCCCATATTTGCAGAGGAAAATTGCTATCTTTCTCTCAGAGTGGTACTGATAAGAATTAAGTTACATAGAGGGCTAAGGAGAATACGAACACATTAGACACATATACAGGACCAGATATGAAGTGACTGATAAAACCTCACCATAGACTTGATCCAATGGCTTCTGATCGCCTTGAAAAAAATACATTAGCAAAAGAAAAATGTCTGGTATTTGTACTTTACAACACACATGAAAAGGGCTAACAGGTGGCTTTCCTGGAGTCCCCCTTACCAGCTAATCTTACCTCCTTACAAACCACACTCCATGTCTGCATTTTTAAGGACTTATTTCAGCATCAAGAAAAGATCCGTAGCGATCTGGTGAATGATATGGTATCTTCCCAATGTAAGTTTTGCAATTCTCTTCACAGTTACAGAAAGTAACCAAAGGCATTAGTGTAAGAAGAATGCAGAAAGGATTTATGTCTTAAATTCAGAAGTTAGTCAGAAGCTTAACTTTTATTTTTCATTCACCCTGAATTTGGCATGGTCATGGACTACGTATACAGTTTGCTCAGCCATGACTTTGCAAAGACAGTTATGGAACTTGTATCCTTTATTCACCTTAGATGCAACAAATATAGGTTGGCTAAGGGTTTTCTGTTTCCCTTTTTTTGCATCACATTTCAGCCCCCAGCTTTCCCTAAGCTTCACAATTGCTGGACTTGGACATCATATCAGCACTGTCAAATCAATGCATAAAAATAACATTTTAGACCTACAAGTAAACTTTATTAAAGGTGAGAAATTCAAAGGCCTTGACGTTCTGCCTAGGCATCACACTTCACATGAGTGTATATCCCTGAAAGGGAACAAATCTATGCAAGTCTGAATTCACTCTAGATTTACACTCACCAAAAAAAACAAATCAAATAAAAGAAACACCACCCCATCCTCCCAAAAAATAAATTGAGATTGAAGTGTGCAAGAATGAAGCAGGTCCAGAATTTAGGGGTGCAGCCCTTTTAGTCACAAACTGTACCTCATTTTAATACAATTTACAGTTGCATATTTATACAGAATGCAAACTGCACAGCCTGAAAATTAAGGTCCTGAAAGAGATGTAATAGTGCTATTATTCAGAACAAAAGACACAGTAGTTGTGAAGTATGTGGTGTATGGTTTTCCCCTAGGATGGCTCCCACTCCACATCATATGCATTTGTTTGAAATTACAGGAGCACGTAATGTCATAAAGCCCAAAACCTCTGTTTGTATTGTTGCACACCATGTGAAGTGGAGTTCTGGGGAGTTGAGTACAAATCCTTTATGCTCTTAAGTTTCTGAAGACAGAAAGCAACAGTATATTAAAGAGTTGAGTGCTATATAAAGGGTAGTATGGTAAGCATTTTGATGCATACATTGGAAATAATTTTTTCAATAAATAAGCACAAATTACTAACAAGGAAAAAAAATTAGGAACTATGAAGGCTGGATTCTTCATTATTAATAAGTATGCGACATACCATTCAGGTTTAGGCATTGGTGAATGCTACAAGGCAATACTTCTCTCTTGGGAGCTGCAAAAGTATTGCAGCTTGCTGGTACGTTAACTTTTCTAAGACCCCAGTCCAGATAAGAGCCACTGCAGCAGAAGAGTGCACCAAGTAGAACTACTGAAGTCAGTTCATATGCTTGAAGTTATTTATATGCACCAGTGCCTTGCTGGATTAGACTCATAATACACATCACTTGCAATCTTTCTGTTTAATTATACAGCAAAACGATGACAACTAGGTCATTTGGAACATAGAAATTTCGGGGCATGTTCACTATTATTAACAAACATTAACTTCTGTCTTCTGGCATAATACTAAAAACAAGTACCTTGCATCTTGTTCTAATTTTTTAATCCTTTAATAATTAAGTTGATGTGAAAACAGAAACATATAAAATAAATTTAGTGTGCTATTTTGAGAGACTTCCACTGCAACTGCCATGTTAACACAGAAGAATATATGAAAGCTAAATATACGTAGTTAGAGATCTGCTCTGGTGGATACATGTAGATTTAACAAAAACATGAGGAAAAAAAAACGAACACACAAACATGGCGGCTAACACCGCTATGAAGCGCCTTCTATAGCACAGCCAAATTTAACCAGAGGGCAAACTAATCAAATTCATTGAAAACAACTTACAAAGAATAAATTGCTATAGTATTATGAAAATAAACTAGTTCAAAATACTCTTCTCAGTTGCTACTTGAAATTAAAAGTAGAAGTAATCAGACTTCTTACTGCTATCGTAAACCAGCATTTCCAACTCAGTAGCCACGCAGAATACAGCTGCACTCAGGTTTGTTCGATTCCCTAACGACGTGCTGGCAGAAGGTGGGCGCTGATACACACCCAGCTTGCTCTTTGCACAGGGCAGCAGGCACGCGGGAAACCCCAGTTCTGAAATAACACTCCAGTTCGTGTACTTGCATTTCCAGTCATGTTGCCTAACCAGCAAACACAACCCGCTGCCACAAATCACTAGAAGTAACAGCCTGGCACTGAAAGGTACAGGATCTCCCTTTGGCCTGGAGCCTGAGAACAGCTGTAGCCAGAAATGTAAATGAGCAGCACTTCTCTATTTAACTCAATCAATGGTACCACCTTTAAGTCAGCAATGTAAGTTTTTCTGGCTGATGGCAAATCATTACCATACGCCTTAGAAGGAAAGACATCAATGGCAGTACTTTGTTGAACTGCATTTATTTTTAATTTGTTGCATAAGGTATGCTGCTAGACACAGCAGGCTAGATGGAGGACTACAGCAGAGCATTTCCATCAGTTGAATTTCCGGAACCTCTCTTGACAGCTAAATTAGCCTTTGATAGCAGCTGTAGCTGTTTTGAAGAAAAAATAAAAATTAATAAAAAGAAATCCCCCAGTTCATTCCCACTAACCATTCCTTGGTTTCGTTTACAGAGCAGTTTTGGTGCACACTAATGTATTTTCCTTTTGGAGGTAAATTAAAACTAGAAGCCCTGCCCCAGCCACACACCAAATACATTCCAACTCCTAAGGAGAAATTAAAAATCCAAATCGATGGCTGGTCTTCTACGCAGCTGTGAGTGACACATGCTAGGGTGAAACAGCCCAGGTGACTGACTAAATGCAATTTGAAGATTCCAAGCTGCGTATAGTACAGAATTAGAGGCCTCAACACCAATCATATCAGTGTCCAGATTTGATTGCATTGCACCAAATTACTCATTATTTGCACACAACTAGAATCTAGATGCTACAGATCTATACATGAACCAGTATGAGTCTACACTAAAAAAATCCTGCCTTTTAAACAGGACATCTTAAGGTACGTCACATGCATTCTAGAACCAAAACCTCCTGCCCAGATACTATCAAAAATACATTGATATATCTAAAAATATATCTAAAGATATATCTAACTTTGCTAAAGTTTGCCCTAAAGTTTAGGGGATTATGACTTTACTCTTTAAGTAACCCTAATATTGCACTTTATTTGAATAAATGAAACTACTCACACAATCAGAATCCATCAAGGAGTCCACTCTGATACCAGTTAAGTGACAAGTCAAAACTAATTCTGCTGCTGTAGGCAGAGAAAATCTACTATCCAAATTTTGCTATCATTTTATGAATGCACAATAGTTTCTGATACTAGAAAATTTACAGTTGATGAAGCAGCCATTACAATATTACCTAGCAGGGATGGTAATGCGTACAATATACTAAAACTTGTATTGAAACAATAACAACAAAAGATGACAATATTGTGCTAGGGAAAAACCTTTTAAATGTTGCTTTCTCAAACCTTGCTAGCACTGGGAAGAAAAGTGGCATGGCAAAAGTGCGTTACAAAAATCTTTCGAGAATAACAGCTATCAAGGCGTTTAACTTCACCTCATTTCAAGTACTAAACAGATTTGAAAGCTACTAGGTTCTGTTTTCAATTAGACATAACCTGTTCCTTGCAGTAAGCAAAATACTTAACTGCTTTCATTACATTTTCTTTTGTATTCTAGAAATTAAATACTTGGCAGTGTGCGCTTCAGCCCTTCACTTAGCCGCTTTCAGTTGCCAGTTGACGAATAAATGAAGTAAAGGACATTCACGAAAATCCCTACACAGAAGGGGGCATCTTCAAGTATACAACTGCACGGGATAAATACAGGTAACCTGAACTTGAGTGCAGGAGTTGCAGCTTATATTATATCAGATACAGAATTCAATCAAAGCAAAATCTCGTAGTAAAGCCTAGTAAAATCTTCACCAGATGGACAGCGTTGCATAACATTTATGCAAATAATTCTGCAAGAAGGAACAAATTCTCAGCACTTTTCAAACCAAAGGAATTCTCCACGGCTGCAACAGACCTGAAGTTAAAAATCTGATCTTCTGCTGCCTTTTTATTCCCAGCAAAACCCAATGGCTAGCCTTGTTAGCACACTGGGATGATAGATTTTAAAAAAATTTGTACAAATTCTAGTCTGAATCATTATCTTCGTTATCTCTGTATATTCCTCTAGGAATGCTGCTGTCCTCATCTACTTCCAGCTATCCATTGTATTCAGTGGGGAAAAATCGATCAAAAAATACTCAACCCATAATATTTGTCCCCCACTCAAAAGTAATGATTCCTCCATCAGCCAAGTCAATCTCTGCACATTTATAGCAAATTCTACAGTCCCTACAGTCCCATTTTGGAATCTCTTGGGGAAAAATCATAACTGTGTATCCCAAGTGTAAAAACACATGCCCAGATCCTCCCAATTTCTTAAACCTAAAGAAGAAAAGAAAGCAGCCCTGAACCCATTTTCTGAGCAAAACTGCATAGGGAATGCTAGAAACACTTGGCCAAGTCTCCTGTTACACAGCTCCTGTAGAGCTGGATTCACATTACCAAAAAGCCCCTGAGGACCCTCATGGCAGTGCACGAGGCTTGCCCCCCCCACCCCTGACACATGTGCCATGACAGACTGACACTGTCCTCTCATCTCACCCCACAGGTAGCGCTCTCAGAACCGAAACTGTCCACATTTAAATGTGAACATGTTAAATGTGAAAATCTTGCAAATTAAGTATAGCTGCTGGCTGAGTTTTTTTGGGGGGAAAGGCTAGATACTACCACGACGGTTGCTCTCTTATACGAACCACCATCTATTTTCCAAGGGAGATATTGATTTTACTTTGTCTATTTTGAAAAAAACACAAAGGTACACAAAGCTTCTGAAAACCCAAACTCCACCACTAGCATCTGTCTTGCCCCAGGCCGGGCTGTGCCAGCCTAGCAGAACGCAGTCTTGAAACAGGAAAAAAAAAAAAGTGCAGAAAGAATCAATTTCAGACCAAATGAAAGGAAGCTCTTTACCATGAGTAACTTTTATTTCATCAGGTGTTTGGAGCTTCCCAATCCATGCCAGCAGCAAAACAAATATTTATTAACTAGCAGTGCTCAGATGAGACAAGCAAGAAGTCAAACTAGTGTTTCTTTGATGCATACTTTTCTCTAGTATAGGAGAAGAGAAACCTGAACCTAACTTTCAAGCAATGCTGAAAAGATCTCTGTTAACCTCTATTTAGCAAAGATAGAGCTGGGACAGCTATTGCTCTGCTGTTTTTCTTAATATATATATCTAGAAAGCATTACATACCTGGTAACTGGCTTGCAGGTTACTAGCCCACCAGGAACAGGCCCTTCCCCTGTCACTACATAGCCATGCGTCAGAAGAGAAGAATCATCCCTGCTTCATACCTGGAAAAAGGCTTCCAGACCTGCTGACCCCGCTTCACCACCACGGGCAGATTTCAGCCCATCCCAAGCACAGGGACAGCCTAAGCAACAGGACAGCTGAGATTTAGGGGGCAGCTTGTCCCCATCATTTCCAATAGCCTATACGCAGCCTCAGCCACTACGCAGACTGTTTTCAACCATCACTGGCAACACCTGAAGGTCTCTTTGCCCTGAAGGAAGTACCCGACATTCAGAACTGAAGTTTGGGCAGGGCTCTGCTCCAAAAAACAGGGCACTGGGACACCAAAGGGCTGTCCTGACTTCAGCTCAGGAAGGCGAGGAAAGATATTGTTGCTGGTTTTTAAAATCTTGTTCTACCTTTTACCTGATTCCTTTAGATACAATTGCTAAGTACAAGCTCTCTTATCGCTTCTGTATCCTTTCAAGCTTTGAGAGCAGTTGTACCCGGCAGGTTTCAGTGACTGTTAATACCAAGGAAGAAAACAACTCCCTTTTGTGTGCAGACCACCTGTACAACCTGTTAACCCTTATGGCAGCTCTTCCACATATAGGCTTGTGAGTGGTCAACAAAGAACAAACCTATTATAAAAGACGATGTAAGACAATATTAGTGCTGCATGCAACTTTAACGGTAATTGCACTTTCCTCCATCTTAACCTGTTTCTACTTACACAAGAGGAGAGATTTGATTTCCTTTGACAGGTAGATCAGCCCACTGTACCCAGCTAAATGCTTCAGCGAGGAACCAAATCTGAGTATCTGCATTAGCTATCCAAACCCTAGGAAAGCAAAAGAGGTTCAAAGGAGAAAATGACGCATTAATTTGACTATTTCTTTCTGTTCACTCTAATCCAGGATATATTTCACTAGTCTTCTGAAAATCTAGTAAGGGAGGAAGCAATTTAGCTGTAACAGGACTCCCTTGAACTTCAGTAGTATAATTAGCATGCCTGATGTGTGGCATCAAAAAAAAAATAATTCCACAATGCTTTAGAAATTTTACCTGTTGAATTTTTGCAGAGCTGTTGCATTGCTGTGGCACACCAGTATACAGCCTCTCCAAATTCAGAAGCTCATTGACTCTGAAGTAGCAACAAGCTCTCTGGTCTATTTAAAAAAGAACAGGCTATTTCAGAAAAAGGAGACAAATCTTCAACACAGCATAAGGGTCTAAAGACCTCAAGTTTGTCAAAATTATGACACAAATCAACAGATTTTACAAAATAATGTACAAGACAATCAGAGTTGAAACATACTGATGTAAATTTTAACACTGTTTATAGTGGTTACTGACACCTTACTACTAGCTATCAAGTTCTCTTACAATAAAAAATGCTTTTGAAATTTATATGCATTAAGCTTTTTTTAAAAAACAAAACAGACAAAAAAAAAATATCAGTGAAAACAAACAGCAATGCCACTGCCTTACTATTTCTTCTAGAAGAATTTCCCAAGGAGCTGAACTTGGCTGTGGTTCTCAGCTCAAGAGAAACACTCAAGTGCCGCCAGCTTCTAGACAATGACAAAGAAAAAGGAGGCGAGGACCATTCCTCCTTCAAATACTGAGATTTAATTGACAGAATTGCTCCCTGACTTCTTACATGGTTGCCCCCTTCTGCAAGCAGGAGTACAATACTTGACATAGACTGAACAACCTCGCACTGCTGAACATGGATGTACACGCACCTGGGTATGCTGTGTGCGTATGCTGACCCACATGAACAGGTGAGGGTTTTTTAAATGTCACAACCCGTCCTGTAGATGGATGGCTTTGTATTTTCTATCTGATTTCCAAAACCGCTGTATCCTAAAGACAAAGGGGCTTAAACTATAATACTGTAAATAAAGCGTGTATGGCATAACAGCTTCACTATGCAGTTGCCTCTGTAACATCAAGTTGAGGAAGCAGCTTTTATAAATAGAGCTTAGGGATCCCCTGTCCTATGGAGTTTGGTTTTTTATTTGTTATTAAGTTGTTAAGACAGGAATAACATAGGCAGGGAAAGAAAACTACTTGGGAGGCAACAGCGGAAATTTGTGTGTCCGCCAGACTGACTGTACATGTCCCCACGCTGTCAAAGGTGATCCAAGGAGACGCTGAATAACGCAATGCAACATACTCTACTTCTGAGGTATGTACTTGTCCAAAGATGAGTAAGTGGCAGCTCAGCACACAGCAGCTCGCACACCATGTGCCACACGCTCAAAATACCATGCAGCAACCTCAGACAGGTCGCCACTCTGGTCACAGTAATGTTTAAAAGCTCCAGCCCTTCTCTTTAAAAATCCTTACTCACCCAAGCCCCTGGAGGATGTTTGCTCTTCCAGAGCATTTTCCACAGAAACGCATCCCACAGCAGAAGAGAGGAGCCAGCCCAAAGGGGGCTAGAGAATGCAGGTATGATAGGACAACCATAACAAGTTGGCCTTAATGGTGAAAATTAAGCTTTGGAGAAGTAAATTGGCCTCGCAATGCTTTTTCCCAGCTTTTAAATTCTACAGAAACCAGTTCTTTGAAAGGCCCCATAAGGTATTTAAATAGAGTAGAATTAAAAAGAGAATAGATGTGCACACTGCTGTGTACATTTCCTAGAAAGGGGAAAAAAGCTAAACGTTTTTTTTTCTGAAGAATCAGATACCTAAACAATTAGTGAGCTACAAATACCTGAATAAAGTCATCATATGAAAAAACAAAAAGAAAAAAGTAATACAACTAGGTCAAATTTAGGTTTCAAAATCCTTAACAATGTCATCTATTTTACATATACCATAGCTCCACTCCTGACTAGTCTGCTATACAGCAGATTTTTTCTTTTTTTTTTAATATTGTAATTACCGTAGAGTATTTTGACTACCACTTTTGTGTATCAATACAGAGAAGAGAGACTTGTACACCTCTCTAGATTGTGATTAGAACAGTACAGAAATGATGGGGAATGGAGGAAGAAGAGTAGAAAACGAGGTTAACCTCAATGAAATGGACTTCTGAGATAGCACACGGCATATACCTGTAGAGCTGCAAATCTGAACACTACAGTCCAAAATCCAACGTTTGGCAATGGAGGCACCTATGTTTTAACATGGCACTTCTCCTGCAGTAAGTTGCCTGCAGAAGGTACTGGCAGTCTCACACAGTATATCTCAAGAAGTCGTCCTTTGCAATAACCTCCTTTTGGAAAGATATTTGAACAGCTGAATATGGTCTTGAAAGTAGACTCAGAAAAACAGCTCAAGTGTGTATGCCACTGCTAAAGCTTTTCTTGCATAACCTTTCTACCAAAAGATGTAGATTATCCCACTGAGTAACTACTGCCCTAAAAATAAGGGGTCGGGGGGTTCAGTAACAGAAATGTGAGAAAGTTAAAATTACATTTGTTTAATTGTTAGTTAATGAGAATTTTCTCCCTAGACCTACCTGCTGATTGAAGAAGCAGCTGTTTTACCAGTCATCCTTAGCAACCTCTGAGTGACATTTCTGGCCCAGAACACCAGTAGGTTAGCTACAACTCAGTCTGGTAGCTTTGCCTCTTGTTAATGTTGCCTAACACTTGTAATTTTAAGACCCTACTCTCCGCTGTTTATTTTTTTTTAGCCAAACTTTAGCCATCTGGTCAGCTGTCTCTCCCCTCTTCTCTCCCTCCTGGGAGGCAAAGAGGGAGTCAGGGAAAGATAAGAAAGGGAAAAATGGTTCATTCTGCAAAACAGAGAAAAATTGCTTTGTCCCTTTTCTCCTATACCAGAAGCTAGAAAATCTAGCTACCAATACAGAAAAAAAACCTGTGGTTTCTAAAGCAAATTCCCTCCAGCACCTGAAGTTCAATGCAAGTTTGTCAATGATGACAATACTTTTGATGTCAGCAAAGAACTGAGAAAACAGCCAGCAAAATACGAGTTCCTGCAGAGGACCTCAACCTTCCCCTGCCATCCACTAGTGCAGGACCAGCAGTGCCCAGAAGTCCACAACAGAGATTCACCTAAGGCTCCCCAGAAGTGCTGCACCCAGCCTTGGGTGCCACACCACAGAATTTGTCAGAGTCCTTTTCACAAACCTTTGCAAGCTGAACACAAAACTCCTCTAACACTTTTATGTCATATTTAATTGAGGAATATATAACGTCGCATCTGGGATTTGCGCTGCCTACCATCACTCCTAGGTTGTGATTACACCTTTCAGTGCTTTGCTACTGCTCATCTATTGCCTGCAGGATGGTGAGAAGTGTGCCATGACCCACAGTACGTGCTTCTCAGATCCTTCTTACCCAGTGCCTAATGTGCCCAGTGGCCTGAAATAGCAGGAGCTAAATTCCGTAAGCAGGTATCCCCATCCAGCCTGCCTTCCTTCTATAGCATGCCCGGCCAAGAAGAGAGATTCACATACAAAAGCTTTGAAATATACCATAATAAAAGCTTTGAAGTCTACCATAATTCCAGAGTTTCCTAACTTTTGAGGGTTTAACTCTTGACCTTGACTGTTTCAAATATTTTCTGGATGTGTAATTAGGCATTTAAATTACATATACTTTCCTTATTTAGTTCCCCTTCCCCTAACCTCTGTCTATGTTTCTGTAGTCAAAAAATGAGTGCTTTGAAGCAGGGATTATCCTTTTCAAGTATCTGGAAAGTACCTTACATGTAAGCGTATAAAAGAAATCATAATAGAAATATTGCTTTGTTTCCACTTTTATACTCCTACCTTTTGGTGTTCCAGCCAAAGACCTCCAGGAAGGTAACTGTTGATTCCACCCCTGGTCATGTATGTAGTGTCATGCAATACGTTTGCCTCCTGCCCTAATTACCTTACTCTATTTCAATCTCTTTCCCAAGCAGTTGTCCGTCTGTTACAGCAGTATTTTACCTCTACTCAACTGACCTGTCCTCTAGGAGTGAGCCTGTATTGAATTAACTTGGCTTCATTTCAATCCAGGTATCTGTTTACAGCAGCACTCAGGGCTTCTCAACTAGCCCTGTCACATCTCCTTCCAGTGACACCATCATTTTTTCTTAATGCAATGAGGAAATCCAAGAGTTCATTTTCGATATGATGGTGACCACGACCACTCTAATGTATATATACACCCACTTACACATTTCTCATCCTCAGAGGCAGGCATTTGCTTAGGGATTAGATTTGGGGTGGGGGTAAAAAAGGGTTGGTTAGGCTGGGGTTTTTTTGCCTTGAGTTAAGCTTAGTAGCCTTGAGAGTATTTCTGTATCCTCATATGTCACTGTCGGTGCCAAATACCCTACTGTAACACCAGTGAAAGTCTTCACCAAATTTAACTGCCTTCACAGCTGCTCCTTTGGAAACCTGTGGGGTATGTGACACAGCAGCATCCAGCAGCAATCCCTATTACAGTTGGCTCAGGATAAATTGTCAGGATTCAGAAACTCAAGACTCAGCTACCAGTTGTAGTCTCTTCTTTCCCACCACTCTAGAAGTTTGTCTACATGTTTCTAAGTTGTCAATATTCAAAGAACACATGCCACATACAATGCTCTGCTGTTCTCAATGCAATGAGAATATATTCAGCATGAAACAAACTGCAGAATCTCTTAAGAAAAACTGCTGACGGACAGAAATGTCCAATCTGAAATTTGAGCATGAGACCTTAATTACCCTTTGTCTGTGGATCTCTACCCTAAGCATGTTTATATTGATTCCATTCCACCCTGAGATTCCACCTTGGAAGCTCCTTGATGCTTCGAACCCAGGATCTATAGAGCAACAACGAGCTCAGCTTAAGTGTTTGGCATCTATACGTGATAGAAGCGACATACAGGCTGTACCAGCTTCTCAGCTGACTTACGGGAGAATTAGTTTGCACAGGCTGAAGATCTGATTCAGCACACACAGCTGTTCCCAAACTTGGGATGCCAAGTGAGGTCAGCAGTAATTAAATCTCAGGCTGCAGAGCGAACAGGAATTTAATTTTATCCAGGATCTACAGGGTGAACTTAGCAATTCGTAAATGCAACTTAAAGCAAAAGGAGTGACTATTTCTATGTTCATGTATATTAGGTAGGAACTTTATAGAGGAGATTATGTAATGCAGGCTAGCAGAGGAGTACTCTCGCAGGATGCCCTTTCCAGTCTTAAATTCCTGCATAGAGACCATCAGAAAATAAATACTGCTCTAAAGTGCTTTTTACTAGATGTGATGTAGTAAACTAACTTTAATACAGAACAGTGCAAAATATCACTGATTTCCCAGAGCACATTCTTTACAGCACACAGTTTTGAAAACACGCACGAGTTTTCAAATTAGTATCCATAAACACTCTCGTGCATAAAAACTAAAGCTGTAGAGGATTTGTTTTTTCTTGTGGAAAGCAAAGCTTATACCTCCTGAGTAGCTTTATAGTTCTGATATACATAGCAGATTTGCAGAGACTTTTTGAGAGTTTCCATGGTGAACTGATCTCTTCTGCATAAAGCCTGTATCAGCTGCCCTCCCCGCTCACCGGTAATTGCCCTCAACACTCTCATACTTTTTTGTGCCATTGTGGGACAGATTTACACATGAAAACAGACTGTTCGGCTTTAGAATTTTCTACCAATTTCAAATGGAAATTCACAATTACCAAGCAACTAAGTAATAAAACTGAAGTCATCATCAGCACATTGCCTGCTGGTGAACAAGTACCAATGACTGAAGCGTGTAGCTCTAGGAAACTCCAAAGCAAAAAGGACCAGCTTTTGCCCCACTTTCTTCTGTGGGTAGATGGTCAGATTTCACCTTTCCAGGTCAGTATTTTACTGAGTTTAATTTTATTTGTTCAAACATCTCCCTTCAGCAACAAGAAACAATTCATCCCCTTCCTCATGTGAGACCTAAGGATAATTATGGTCCAATTTCAAAACGTACAACCAAAAGAGAAAAGGATAATCTTAAAAATACAAGTATTCAACAAATCAAGAGACTGACTTTTAGACAAGCAAAACACCCAGAGCTTCAACAGAAATTAATGCAACTGTTTCAGGCTAGAAACTCAGGAAAAATCTTTTCATTTTCAGAGTGTACATAACAAGAGGACGCAGAGATCAGGAGATTTTCAATGTGTTAGACAAAGCAGGGCAGAAGAAAAAAATTCTCTCAACAGAATGTTTCTACTTTTTGGATGAAATACTCCCATCCTGTACGGGTGATACAGATTGCTTTTTCTTAATCCTCAGAAGTTTAGCATCTACCTAAAAAATACTAAGGATGAAAAAGCATAGTAACAGAAGAGTGGTGTTATTTCTGATATGGTAATGAGCTTATACAGCAAAGACCTGTTTTCTATCAAATTATAGTCATTATACTTACTAAGTAACATTAATTAAAACTTACTGGTCATGTTCAAGTAATTTTACTGCGAGGGAGCAAAATGATCTCAAATTTCAGCCAAATATACTGAACTTTTTCTTGAGTCTGTTACAGATTCATGAAAAACCAGCAATGATGAACAAGCAGAAAGAGGTATTAGTTACATTTTGATTAGAATGGAAAACAGATGTGTGGTGATTAATCACATTCGAGCTAAGACAAGGCCACCCGGGCACAATGAACATGAGGGTTAGCTCTGGCTCCTTCAATACACCTGAACACGCATCAGGTTACACCTTTGTTTTCACATTAGAATAGATGTAATTGAGGCAAACTCAGACCTTCATTAATGCCTCAGAAAGTCCAGAGCTAAAATGATATCTAATTTATACTTACAAAATTTTAATTCAGAGTCTAGCTTACTGAACCGGTGCACGGGCCTGTGCTGATCACCACAGTCATAAAGAAGGTGAACAAGAACAGTAGATGGAAAGAGAGTAAAGTTTGCTAATTCTCAGCTACTCAAAGCAGGTAAGAGGAGTTTCAGCTGTGAAGAACTGCCAAAGAAGCATCCAATACTGAATGGATGATAAAAACGACAGATGAAGTTCAGTACTGAGAAGTGCTACACATTTCTTAAAAAAAAAAAAAAAAAATCACCCAAACTTTTCATATAATTATGGCCTTGAATTTAATTTTATCACCCAGGTGGTGATCAGGTAATACTAGTTCGGTAGCAACTCTGCTTTTTAACTGATCCAGAGTTAAATGATCATGGGAATTATTTTAAAAAGAATACAAAACAAAGCAGAAAGCATCATAACAACACTAGTTAAAGAAATAGTGTACCCACATTTTCAATAGTGGGTACATTTAAGGCCCCCAGTATCAAATGCCATACAAAGTAGAACTGAAAAAGACAGAGAACTGCAAGAAGGTTGATTAATAGCAAATAATTGTTGAAGCGTTTTAAGGAAGCATCACTCAGTGAAGACAGTCCAGCTTGCAGTGGAGTAGTCATTCCTAAATCCTCAGGGAGTTCTCATCCTTTACAGGGATTTCCACCCTGTAAAGAGATGATTGGGACAGAGGATGGGAGGGGAATAGAGAGAAACAGCTATTGAGCCTTCAACAGAAGGCTGAAGGTGAATCGGGAATTTCTTTTCCAATAGAGCTACAGGGCATCAAACTAAAGTTTCAAGTCCAAAATAACCAAAAAGAGCTGGTCCCTCACCCGGAGTGCAGTTGAACTGCTGGAACTCATACCTGTGGTATTTTCTATACACTAAAAGTTTGAAGGTGACTGAAGAGCAGCTGGGCATGTTCTGGAAGAAGAATCCACAGAGGGTGACCAACTGTAAAGATACCACCTTGAAGTCCTTGAAGCACAAAACTGCCAGAGGCTGAAAAGCAATCTAGTGGAATACTCGCAACTCTTCTTATATTCTTCCAATCAGCAACTGTTAGCAGCTGTAGAAGAAAGAAGCAGGGGGATCAGGGAACTAGGCTAGATGGACCTTTGATCTGATCCAGCAAGGCGATTTTGTTCTAGAGCCCATTTGTGATTCACTTCATGCTTGCCCGCTCTCTGTAAAGATGAAAATCTTTCAGAAGTTATCCATCGGGAATAACCTAAATATTTCTGGAAAATAATCCTCTACAAAACAAAGCAATCACCTTCATAGTTTCTTTTGATCATGCAAGATAACATAAATTAGCTCTGCGCTTACTTGTGCTATACCTGTTGACCATATGTGCTTGCAAGTCTGTATTTCATTAAAGCACAATAGCAAGACAATGTACACACACCTTCTCTACAAACAGCTGCCTCCTGAGCATGCTTGGAGTTATTTCCAAATAAATTATTACCTGTTTATTTTTACAAAACTGCAAACCCATGCTGCAAGCATTGGGTAGATTATTATTCTTTCTACTTGGTTGCTAGGGATTAGGAAGCATTTTCGTTTACTTTCTTTTTAGAAAGCAGAATAATTTTTTTATGCTTTTATCTCGCTTGTTACCAAGGAATGCTCACACAGATCCTGCCTGTAGACTCCCTGCACACTAGTGCCTGCGCATGAGATTTGGCTCCTAAAAGGAACACCATAATAGGCTTCAGGAGATAGTCAGAGAGAAATTATACTTAAAGAAAGGTGGCAATAAAAAAGTTAAAAAAAAAAAATCCAGGGTGGAAGTTGCTAGAGCTGGAAGGAGAGAATTGAGAGTCTAAATAACCCAACCTTTGTTCTGCAGGTGCCCAGAGGTTTTCATTCATTCTCTGCAAACGTAAGCTGCACACCACAACCTTCCTACCTTTGCGGTTAAGAGCAGCCAAATTACCATGTCGTTACCTAATTCAAGAGAGCATGGGACAATAAACATAAGACTGAGAAAACTGGGCTATTCGCTAACAAGTCCTTAACGGAAATCTTCTGATTCAAAATGGAAAAGAAATACCTGTCGTCAGAAGAACACATTTTTCCAAGAATTTTAATTTTCTTGTATTTGACCAAGACAGACTGTCAAGGAAGTGAGCCTGAAAAACAGGATCCTAATTACATCAAAAAGGAAGAACTGAACCAGTCACTTGCAGGACATTCAAGGACTCAACAAAAGAACACTAACATTGCCTTGTTCCCCAGCCTGCATTTTCTTCAGTCCAATGTAAACCCCTGCACACCACAAGCAAGCTGCCTGCTTTAGCAGTCAAGAGGTAGGGGCTTGGGAGACTCTGGTTCAGGGGGAAGAAGCCAGGCACTTCCTTCTAACATCAAAATACTCCAAGCCCGAATTAGATACCGTGCTCCAAAATGGCAAAGACATCTGTGAGCAGGCACTCCACCCACAACAGCTACTTTTATTCAGAAATGAGAGGTTCAAAAGTAAATATATAAGAGTTTCCCTGCATAATTTTGATGTTATTTAACCCCAAGGAATTCATGAAAAGAAAGGACGGGCAGATAGGAATTTGGGCTCTTCATCCAAACTATGCCACTGTTTTTCTTCCTAGAGAAAACAAGCTATCCCTGATAAGAAGGCTGTAATACACACTAACATCCTACCAATGAGGTAAAAGAGAAAAGTGAAAAGCAACACTGTCGCATGCACAAGCACGCAAAGAACAGTGGTACAAAACCCCGAGAGATACGATGAGGTCACCGAGAGATAGTTGGGTTGTGGTAATGCTGGCTGTGGTATCATGTAATGAAGGCAGAACTGATAGGTGAAAGTCACAATTTCACTATGTACCAAGAAGCGACCACAAAAGAGGTGAATGTTGACACGCGCCACAGCTTCCTCCGATAAGGTATCGCATTTAAACACCCAGGACGTGCAGCCACCCTGAAAATAGATCCCTTGTTTTCTCGGCGGGGAGAGGGCAGGTACAGCTGCAGCCTGCACAGTGTCTCTCTCCTCCTCTTCCTTGTTATTCATAGGAAACACAGAAAAGATCTTTCCAGCTAGGAGTTTAATGCCAAATTACAGCTGACCTGACCCTTGAAGGGAGGGATGGGTGAGAGCCTGCGTGCACAGCACCTGGGCTGTCAGACCTCCTGCCACCGGCCCATCCGTCAACAGGCGCCGACAGGCAGCGGCCGCCTCTGGATACTGCCGGCTGTGTGGCATCACGCTCAACAGATGATCAGGCAATCCAAAAAAGTAACAGCAGCAATGGGAGAAACACAAAGAGAAAAGAAATCCTCCTCTTCAGTGTTCGCAGCTCGGCACGTTAACGTGGCAGGCTCTGCAACGGGGGAAGCAGCTCGCTTGCTCTGAGGAAGGTCTTGTCAGAAACACCATGATGTGTACACCAGAGTAAAACTAACTTTCCCCTTCTCCTGGGCAGGCATGTGCCTGCATATCTGATCTCCAGGAAACAGGCTGGTACAAATTATCAAAGAGTATCATCTCATTCAAGTATAAGACTGGTGCTCCGTAAGGGTAGAACGGACCAAATCTCATCCCACATCATTTTACAGAAGATGAGGATTTGTCCAGAAAAAGACGCTTGTTCTCCAATATCCAGAATTTCTGCCATAGTTCTAGCAAAGTGCTCGGGCACAATCCCAGAGCAGACACAGTCTCCATTTGCCCATACAATGGGCCTGAGAGCCAATGGAGGTAACTCATAGCCTGAATCTTACTTGCTCTTACCAAACTTCATGCCAGCATAAATTCACAGGAGTTATATATGTAAATTTACTTATTGGAATAAGTCATATGTTAGATCCCAATAGAAACTAGGAAAAAAAGGAATCAGTGCAACTATTTTCAGAGCTTGGCAAAGCAGCAGATTTCACTAAAAGCTGCTGTCATCCAAGAACGACTATCAGGACTCAAACTATCAGACACAAACCAGAAAGGGACAATGAAGAGTACGTGTACCTCTCAGCAAGGCAGTTCCTCTCCCTAATCTGTTCCCTTTATGGTCAATGGAATGAGCAATTCAGGGTAGGAACATAACTGAGATGCTCTGAAGTGCCCTCCAGACAGACCCTGCTCACCGATGACAGAGGGAGCCTAGTGGCTAACGCAGCCGCCAAGCTGCATGCCTGGCGTGAGTGGGAGGCTGACAAGAAGATGACTTGTGGCAGTGATGCAGCAGTAAAGCTTCACCTAGGAGCAAAGTTATTTTCCTACATGCCCCATGGTTAGGAGCAACTCAAGCAATATGAAAAAAGAAGAACTACAGCCAGTGCCCTGATGCTCCCTGTCAACTGAATTAGGCTTGTGCGGCGCCTACTCTTTTCTGCAACAAAGAGGACAGCAGAGAAGAGGGAGGAACTAAGTCCATGTTGTTGGATTTGGAGGTTTTGGGGGTTTTTTGGGGGTTTTTTTTTTTTGGGTTTTTTTGGGGGGGGGCTTTGGGTTTTGTTTTAGTTTTGGGTTGTTTTTTTTTTTAAGAGTAAGAACAGTCTTCATAAAACAGACGCAATTATAAAAAACTTTGTTCTGTGTAGCACGTGCTTTTCTGTTTGGCAT
>NW_009648441.1:2844775-2862291 GCF_000708025.1 Charadrius vociferus
CTCACACTTCCTGCCTCCCGGATGAGCATCCCCAGGGGCCAGTTGGAAATGCACCCTGAGGTAACAGGCAGCTAGTCAAACAGGTACTGCCAGCTCACAGACAGTCCTCTAGGTCCTTGAGTCAGTACAAAACCATATGCATTTTGCTGGCTTTAAAACAAAAAGATTCAACCTTGTAGCTGTTAGGTTAGGAAAACTCTCCCTAAAGTCCTAGTAAAGATATTTAAATGACTCAATGTTGACTAAGGAGCCTGGAACATGCAACGTACAGAAGAGAAAACCACAGACAACGCCTGAAGTACAGATACACACTATAAAACAGGAAGACGATGGTGACAGTAATGTACAGATCACTAACTTCAGAATGAAAATCCAGGAGACCCCGTCACTGCTATCAGAGTCCGCCCTCAGTGTGTTACCCAGGGTAACCACGGGTGCGCGTGTACTCATCACTTGTACTAATCTTTGGACAGAAGTGCAGCATGTACTCGCCCCCTGGGGCTTTAGGGAGCACCCCTGGGGCTCCCGGTTCCCAGCGACACCACCCCTGGCAGTATTACAGTAGTACCTGGCTATTCCATCAAAGATATTAAAAGGATTTTATTTCCTCACCCACTCTTTTGGGATCTCATATATTTTTAATATATTGGGAATTAATAAACACTGAAGTGAACAACACATGGCAGAACTGCTTTCTGAGGGTCTTAACCAAAGTTTTTCAGGATACTGTTTCATATGACGCTGGACCTTTCATGCAAACACACCCACATTTTCTACAGCAAGTTTTTCCTCAGTGCAACACCAAGCCTTTCAGCCTGACAGCAAGAGAAAAAAAAGCAGGAAAGCCTCCCAATGCACTTCTGGTGCAGTTACAGGGAACCACTCATGCGTGCTCCTCTAAGCAGCAAGAGGCAGAAAAGCAGTGACAGCTGGCTGCCGTCTTGCCAGCATCATCACCATCCTCCCCTGCCTGGAACAGCTCTTCCAGCCCCCACAGCCTGCACAGTAAGCTCTGCTACCAAAAAGGGCTGAGGAAAACCCCAGCCCTTGGGCAGGGGTGAGATCAAACCCAGGCCTCCTCCCATGCCCACCCAACCTGCTGAGAAGCCTTCCACACTCTCAGCTGTCTGTTTGACACAAAGTCAAGCAGTAAGCAAATCTCTCCAGTGGCATTTGACGCTGAACAGGCTCTTAAATGGCCGGTGAACCTAAATTTAGGATTACCAAAGTAAGGAACACATCCAACATTTATATTTTCCTCATCAGCACATCAACAAGTTAACTTGATACATCAGTTTTAGACATTCTGAAGTTATAACTAGCCCTTGAAAGGGAAGTGTAATCCTTGTCAACAGCCCCAGGGAGAAATAAACACACAGAAACGGGGTTTTTTTTGTTTTTTGTTTTAAAAAGTACACAGTTTACCAACACACTCCTCTTCATGTTTTAATAGTAAGACCAGAGCTAAATATTTAATGTCTGAAAGGTTAAAAGAAACCTGATCTATAACTTCATGCATACCAGACTCATCTCAAACTGCTAAATATGAATTGGCATGGCTTATGACATCCTACCACTTACAATAGCATGCTGCTCAGCCACAGTAACTTCTGCTGGGATTTTAAATTAAGAGGTTGTAACTTTATCTCCTTGGAGCCTAATTTTTTATGTGCCTTCCTGAGTCTTAAACGAGAGAAAAAAAAAAAAGAATTAAAGGAGATGCTATCATTATTAAAATACAGATGCTGTACATAAAAAAACCAGACAGAAAAGGGCAGCTCATGATTAGAGTAACATGTGAAGACATGAAAAGCTGTGAAATAAAGGAAATCTTCTGCACTACATAATATTTTTTAACGCTTATAATATTGCCAATTAAATGCCAAAAAAATGCCCCCCAAAAATTCCTGTATCTCTCCCTCTTTCCCAGAGACACCATGGTGTCCTCAACTTCATCAAGCTTGTACAAGTACAAAACCATAATGATAATGAGTGGTGGAATTTCTCCATCACTGACAACCACATCTGATCATGGCATGTTCTGATCCCAAGGTGAGCATTTTAACTAAATGTTTCTGAAAGCACCATAGCAATATTTTACACTATAGTACACATTTTCTTCTTGACACTGGATGGATTTGGTGGATACCTCCTTTAAACGTCTTACAGAAGACAACATATGTTACATCAGGGAACCGTGCCACCTCTTTAAATAAAGCTCCTCAGGCTTTGGAGCATTTCTTTCAAGAAACAAATATATTGAGAGGCACCCAATTTACAAATTAAATCATCTTAATTTCTACAGAAATAAAAGCAGCTGCACATGTAAAAGAAGAAACGAATCTGGATGAGAGAGGAATAGGACAGCTGAAGGCAAGGAACAAACAGCACACATTATTTGAATGTGACGATGAAAACTCGGAGATCAACTTTTTCTTGACTGTTGAATTATGAGGTAGTACATTTAATGTTACATAACAGAGTGAAAAAAAGTTAAGAAACCAGATGAAAAATCAGCCGACTGTTATAAAACCACATTTTATATCACCTTCCACTGCAAGATCTTGAGATAACAAAACTTAACCCTCTTTTCAGTACGTACAAGGACTGAAACAACATAGCCCTGCTCTGAAAAGATGATACACGTATACTTGGCCTTGCAGTGACCTCACAAAAAGTTAGCAAGTGGCATCCATTTGAAGCATCATTGACCATGAGTTCGCACATTTTGCTTACCATTTTTAAAGATAAGCAGACTGATAATGTTCAAACATGCATCTCCTGACCTTGCATTTCAGTGACAGGCATACATTCTCTTTTTAAGCTAATATGAAATAAATCATCATAAGGCATACCAGAGTACACATTCATCTGTGGTACATGGTAGTCAAGTAACAGATCAAAACTGTCCATCAGGGAGCAGAAATCAGACATGCAACGAATGAGAAAAACCCACCATACAGGAGAGAATACAGTCAGGAAATGCTTCCCAATTTAATGCACAGCAGCTCCCTCGGTAATTGACTGACAGGGTGGGGGGGGGAGGACAACACAGGAGAGAAATCAGCCCATTCTCTAGACACATAGAGGGGTTTGTGTAGCATTTTCTTAGTACTGAACAGGATATACAAAGTTTGCCCTATGCTAAAACTCTACCCTCTTGTAATGCTTTCGAATGGAAGTCCTGAACGTAATGGATTCACACTGAAGAGATTCCTCCTTTGCCCAGTAGCACAATTCCTTACTTTATGAACTAACACTGTTTCTGCTCTCTTATTACAAGTATGTTATAGAAAATTAAACATCATTAATCCAGTTCTTTCTTTACCCAAACACTTGGGGAAGGCAAGATCCACAACTTAGACTGCAGCCCCTTCCAGAATCATTATGCAGCTCCTTAAATTTCAGCAAATCCAGAGCTAAAATCTACAGCTGAACAAGACAAAGAATGTCACATCTCTAAACACAAAAGCTGCTAGACAGAAACGGTGTATTTAATATTAGTACAGTCTTTGGAATATATGCTTAGAGACTGTTGGTATATCAAAGCCAATTTTGTCCAAGCACCTTAGAACATCTCAGGGAGGGTAGGAACTGTATTTACCCCTAACTCCACTTGAGTAAAATCAGTATCCCTCCACCTTCCTTACTGCCGAGAATGACATCTCAAAGAAACACCAACATTTTCTATTCCAAAACCCACAGCTTTTAAGTAGCAGGTCCTAATTTCTCTTCCATAGCTTAAGTGCTTAATTTTGTTTTATTGATACACCTCCAGGAAGTTTTTCAGGGTAAAAAATAAAACAGGCTTCAGTGGTGCATGATTTCAAGAAAACTAATCTGAATCAAATTCATTTGTTTGGTTTACATCTTCCATATAGATGAAAAATTTAGATGGAGACAGGAAACAAATAACTTTTTTTCTTCTGAGCATAATGCTAATTTATTAGAAGATATTTAATATGAACTTAACCTTTTTTTCCCAGTTAAGGGCTTGAACGTGCTACGCTTCTGTCTACAGGAAAATGAATTGAACTGTCTGAACACAGGCTAAAAGTCAAGAACTGCTTTGCCTGTCAATATGAGATCTATAAAGTAACTAGAAGTAGAAACAGCTAAAAAGGGAAACTACATGAAAACTAGTGACAGCTACTGATGCAAGAGGCTGCAAGAAACTTGTTTTATTTTCCTTTTAAGGAAACTGCATGAACTCCTACATTTAATGAAATTTAAGATACCCCCTTTAAAATGTGGAGACAGTTAAGAAGATGTAAATGCAAGTTTGTCACATTCATGATTTTTGTAGATTCCCACCTTCATAGGATGGCTACAGCCACCCCTCTTCTCCCACAGTGCTCAGGGCATCAGCCAGCTGCACCAGTCCCAGTCAGGTTACCCGAGAGTCACAAGCTGTGATTTGGACAGACTGATGCCCAGGGCAACTCCCGAGGTGAGAGAAAGGCCGCATCAAGGACAAGCGATGCTGAAGGGCAGCTTCACACCTCAATGTGGACCTGTAAAACCCGAGTTACGTGGAACAAGCCAATTACATTGCCTTGGAGCACGGCATTTTGCAGCTCTGAAATTGGTGTGGTTCTTCTCCAAATGCCAACCGCTCCCCGGCAGCTGCACACACACACACACACACACACAGACTTCTAGAAACATTTAACCACAAAGAGCTTCTACAGGTTACGCAGGAGCAGCCCTTGGCAACATCGGCTCTAGAATTGCAACGGAACATCTAGAGACAATTCCTAGGCTGCGCTCATTTATTATTGGGCAAGTATTTCTCAAAATCTAATCAAAGAACATGGAACTCATTCAAAAATGCCTAAATCATCTATCAAAATAATTGATTATTTGGTTGCCTTTATTAAAAAAAGGCACAACACCAAACAAAAACAAAACAAAAAACCAAAAAGACCTCAGAGTAGATGCTACTGTTGTCACCAGCTATTTCCAGAGGGATCCATTTTTGGGGCCCATTAATTAACAGTTATAAACAGTTCAAAATGTTACAAAATCCTTCTCACTCATCTCAGAGGTTAAATTTACGTCTGTTCCTCTTTATATTACAAAAAGGTGGTAAAACTAGTCCTAACAATAGCAATGTGACTATTTTAGACATGAACTTTTAGAAACTACAATAGCCATATACTCCACTAATTTCAAGTTAATTTGCTAATTAACTTAATCCTCCTTTTTTGTGAAATTTAATTAGCCAATGTTCAGTCCTTTCAAAGCACTGGGTAGATGGCAATATGTAAAGAATAAAAACATTAGTGTATTTTGTTAGAATTTTTAATCTTCAAAAAGGCATATGGTTAGACTGAATAAAAAACCATCCACTTAAAAAGAAAATCCACATATTAGTAATATGATACTCTATAATTCATTTTAAAAAATAACTGAAATAAGTCAAAATGGGCTTTTGTTGGGGGGTGGGAAACAAAGTATCGTACCACTTATTTTCCTTCCTGGGTTTATGAGGAGACGATTTCTTTTAAGGTACCCACTGAAGATGACTGTGGATTTTTGTTTGTTTGTTCAGAAACAAGATTTGTTTTAAATCTCACTATGTTTTAAGAGTCAAAAGTAGACACCTTCTCCCTTGCAATTTTTTTACATATTGTAAGAAAAGGCAATTATTACAGAATCTAAGTTGCCAGGAAAAAAAAAAAAGTCAGAAAGAGGATATCCCAATTCAAAGCCATTTCACTTCATTTCTGCAGTACAGCCCCATGTGAGTCGAGTCACATAAGCTTGCACATTTTAGCACAAAGCTTCCCAAGACAAGAAAAGCATCCCACTAGCACACTCCATGGCAGTCCTTTCAAACCTGGAGCAAGCCCCTTTAAAGCAGGAATCCACTGCTTTAAAAGCAACAACCCACTGCTAACGGAGGCTTTATCTGCCCTACAGCTTCGTGGTTCTTCTTGCTGCAAAGCCTATTTTAAGGATTATAATTTAAATGAAATACACACAGACAAATCTCAGAAATTTCCCTGCTTTGTCTCAAACACCTTCTTAAATCTTATGGGACTGGCCCAGAGGTTTCTCAGTGAGATCATGGAAGGCAAATCACAGGTTATGGGGAAGTACCGTGGCTCATCCCCACAAAGGAGGCTGACTAAAAGCATGCACGAGGAGGAGTACAACAGAAGTCTAACATTTCAGTTTAAAGAGGTGTACATTTTTAGAGCAAAACCACAAGTTATTTATACGGATAGATTTTCACAAAGCAATCTGATCTGGGAACCAGGGAATTTTACTTAGAGCATCTGTGTTCCACATTCTCAGGAAATAAAATTTAAATAATCCTAAAAAGCTGAAAAAGGTATTTTTATCACAGCCTTTGCAGCTATTTCATGTTTCACTCAAATTGAAAGAGAGCTGAACCAGGTATCTCCAATCACATCTGGAAGCAGGCCCCAGTACTGTGTGCACCATCTTAACTAGAACTCAAGTTATTCTATTAAAAAAAGCCTAACCCTTAAAAAAAAAATCCCCCCAAGCTCTGGCATTCCTTTTCACATTTTTTCAATTTGTGTGATGTCAGTTTACATCTAATAAACATGTTGTTTATTATCTTCATTTAAGCCAGGACTTTCACTAAGTTACAGCAAGAGTCATAAGAAGCATATCATAATTACAAATCCATAACGCGTGCAGGATCCCTGTGCAGCACCATTAAATCCATTAATCACCGTCTCTTCTGTCCCAATTATGCTAAGAAGATACTCAATAAAGCAATTTCAACTCACCTCTTTCTCTCCTTTACCAGCAGTGCAAAGAAGGCAAAACCACAGCACTTCCGACAAATTCTCAAGGCACCTCTTTTGTTCCCTTTAAATTAAATCCGAATCCATTGCACGTTTTGCTGAACTGCTAATGCTCTCCACATGTTCCCTCTCCCAAACCAAAAATGTTTTCTATTAGGAAGGCCTAACACTGAACAGAAAAATGTAAAATGCCCTTCAAACAACCCAAAGTACCTCTCTTTTTTGAGACTTTCATTGGAATATATCAATCACTACTTGACCAAATGAAGAGCTCATTGTGCCACAATCCAGCTTCCTTTAGGAAAGCTTTTTCAATTCTTTTAGTGTATTCAGAAACTCCCTTACCAAAAGAAAGTTTTTTTTATTTTAAATTCAATAAGCCATTCTCTTAAAAAAAAATAAAATAGAATCATAGAGTGGTGGTTTAGGTTGGAAGGAACCTTGAAGATCATCTAGTTCCAAGCCCCCTGCCATGGACAGGGACACCTCCCACTAGATCAGGGTGCTCAAAGCCCCATCCAACCTGGCCTTGAACACCTCCAGGGATGGGGCTGCCACAACTTCTCTGGGCAACCTGTTCCAGTGTCTCACCAGCCTCACAGTAAAGAATTTCTTCCTAATATCGAATCTAAATCTACCTTCTTCCTGCTTGAAGCCATTACCCCTTGTCCTATCACTACATGCCCTTGTTAAATCAGAAAGTTTGCAATTATGAACTAGAGGAGCTGCACAGCACAGTGTCCATGGCTATGAGAATTCTATTCTGACACTCAGCACACTACAAACACACATATGCCAGAGAGATACAATTCGATACGATATTTGTTGGGGGAGGCTTCTCAAGCGAGACAGTACCAATAACACAGGTTGTAGGCACAAGCTTAACTCTGTGTTGGGTTTCATGCTCTGAGGGCAGTTTCACACGTGTCCTTAACCAGAATGACACTGGCTTTTCGACACTTCAACACAATACCCGTAAGAGGACAAACCACGTTTTTTTCCCCACTTTTGTCCATGTATCTTAACTTCTCTGCCACAAAACGCCAGATACAGTTATAGACTGGAGACATGACTTCGTTTTCGTGACACCATTGTCGTTCCACTGGGGAGGAACTTGCATCTCAAGCACCTGGATGGACAGGTCCTACCAGAAGGTTCAATAGATGCATAAATAGTTGCAGAACCTAATCATAGCTGCTGTAATACATGCAACAAGTCCACATAATGGATAACAGAAGGGAAAACCGTAGATGGAAAAAAGGACTAGCTGCATACTTCAGCCATTACAGGACAAATAAAACCAGCTGGCTTCTACTAGCCTCCTAGTTACAACTAGCTTACAGCTTCCCTCAGGTATCCCAGAACAAAAGGAGCTCAAGAAGATATTTATGGCTACATTTCATAAAAGATATCAAGAGAGAGAGGATGTCAAAAAGCCAATCCAAAGAGCTGCGTGGAAAGGCTGGGTTATTGGTGCTAATACTGCCGGTTAAAGCAGATGCCCTCATAACAGGAGCTAGAAACAGCCGCCGTGCGGCACAGCAGCGATTGTGTCCCATCCTTGGGAATAATCCACTGCTGAGCACCCACGGAAGGATGGGGAAGAGCAGGCACGCTGTAGATCACTTCAGCACCTTGCTCTGGTAAGTCTGCAACTGCCCACGTGCAACAGCCAATAGAAAGATTATAAAAATTGTTATAATGACTGATAACAAAGCTATATTACCCTTTTAGCAAGACTCTTGCAATAATATACTTGCACACTGTTTAGGGACCTTGCTGGATTGAGCTATGAAACTCAACACACACAAATATCTATGCAAATGGGTTTTAATCTATAGACAGATAAAAGAAACTGCATAAATACAGGAAGGAGCTATAACCATAATTTTATAATGCAAAAACATTTTAAATAACCAACTGGGGAGAAGGGTATTTTTTTAAATAATAAACTGACACAAAGGAGAAGTCAAATTTAAAATACACCTTGCAGCTTTTGCTGACCTTCCAAGCTACAGTACTCTGAGCAATCCCAGCGCAATACGTGTATTCAGAATTACATCAACCTTTGTTATTTGCATTCTTCTTGTATTACATTGTATTAACACCTGAAGCTCATGTCAAACTTCTTTTGGCAGAATAGTTCTAGGTCATTGTCATGGGTGCCCGTCCAAACTTCATTCTCAGTGTTGAGAGCAACACTCCTGACTCCCCATCACAGGCACATGTGTTTTAAAAGGGGACGTGGGACTCTCTTGGGCTAGATCCTGTGTCCAGATACATAAGAGTAAATTGTGCCTTTTCTCTGAGAGACCACCTCAGATTTTGAGGGAAAACTACCAAGAGGCAAGGAACAGAAGATGAAGCAGCAGCAATAAACAGAGCTGTCCCAAGCACAGACATAATGAATAAACCAAGTCACTCTCCAGGAAAGAGAGGAGCTTTTAAAGATCTTTAAAGCTTCACTGTCAAAGAGTTGCTTTGACTAAAGCCTTCCATTTAGTTTCAGGGGCTAAAGTTTTTGGCACTGTTGGTGTTCACCCTGTAAAGCTACATCCTCATTTACACTGGACTTTATCAAGGCTTCAGCTGAGCCCTGTAAATGTTAAATATATACAAATTAAAATTACATTAAGACACAATTATATACAAACAAGGAAAGGCATACGGCTGCCAAAAATACCAGAAAGACTTTTCCCACAGGGTATTAACTCACAATAAATCTAATTTGAATAAAAGGTCAAATTTGTCAGATGGTAGGGGGAAAAAAGCAATTGACACTATGTGATTTAATGCTTGATCTTCCTCCACTAAGGTATTTTAACATCAACAAGTACAAAAGTACATCTATAAGTTTCAATTAGTTATGTTCTATGAACAAAACTGGCTTCAGCAATAGTCTTGATATAAAAATATCCATTGTAAATATTCCAGTTTGTATTAAAACCACTTAAATTTTATTTTTGAAATTACTTTTTAATTAGTCCTGACAATTTAATTAGGATCAAATAAAAAACGTGAAAAGTAGTCAAGAATATTTAAAAGAAAATTTGTTCCTCTGTGCTGAAAGTCCTTAGTGTAAACATAAGACAGGAACTCGGATTGAGAGGAAAAAAAAGAAAGTATTAATGCATTAAATTGAGTGAGATACTTAAGAGTGACTGGTATGCAGAAAATACCACTCACTAACAACTTCCGCACTCAAGTTATTAAGCTTTATTCCTTTCCTCCCCTGCTTAAAACCAAAAAAACCCACCTTACTTGACATGGGACTTGCTAAAGCTTCCCAAGTCTCATAAAATATTGGCCTGTAGTCAATACATCCTCTGACACTAAAACCCAATGAATTCCCTGGAGATTTGAAGTCACTAATGATGGAAAACTTTATGTGGACATCTGAACACAACCACAATTTAAAAGTACAACATGTTAAAAAAAAAACAAAAAAACAATGGTCCAACTTCCAAATGGGAGAGTTTATGTCAGGAAAGCTTTTTCTTTACACCTCTCAGCTCTTCAGAGCAAAGTAAAAACCTTGAGTGCAAGGATGATGGGAGGCTCTGCGGCAAGGGCACTACAGAACAAACCACATCTTCTCATAAAGCAGTCCTGGGTACCTATGAGGGACTTTGCAGAGTCAGTAACATTGCTAACCACAATGCTTTCCAAGTATATTGTGAAGTCTGAAAGAAAATAGCCAAAGCAAGACGTTTTCATTCCACGTAACACCATCTCACATTGCTCTAGCTCCTGGCTTCTGCTCCAAATATGTAACACATCTTTTAACCTCAAAACCTAATGCTTATATTTCAAAAAAGACATTAACAGGCAGCTGATGCAAAAGTACATGCAAGATGAAGGAAAATACCCACTGTGCCAGCGAAGCAACCCTTCTATTCTGTGACAAGTTTAGCTGCCAGGCACAGGCCACCACATGAGCCCAGTACCAAGAACTGCAAGAGTCCCTGACTCTTTCAAACCACGTCGTACCAAAAAATAAGACACATCTGACATGTAGAAATACAAAAGAAGAGAAAAGAAACTACATTACATCAAGCCATGGGCTGAAACAAAAACTCATCCTAAAAAGTCTAAACTTCAGCAGGGGGTTTGGAAATTAGAACCAGATCTTGTGTTTGGCTTTTCTGCCTGTAACGAACAAAAGCCCATATCCAAACACACCTCTGCTCTAGGAGTTTGAAATCTGGACTCAAGTTTTGCAACCTGGCTTCCACTGTACTCACTGCTGAATGCATCACCGCTGCCAGAGAGTAACAGCACCGTCATGCGCACTTTCATACAGGAACAATTAAAATACGTGCGCAGTAATATGCCTAATTGCCCACAGCAAGCTTGAATGCAAACAGATAACAACAAAGCAACCACACATGGAAGCTCAGAATTTGGTGCGCTCCAATTCCTCGATGGCTGCACTCCGGACAAAATTTTTTACATGAAAATTGTTTTTATAAAACCTCAATCCAGGAAACATATGAAATCTTGTCTTGCTGCACTGGTCTGTTTTGCCAAAGATATTCCCAGACCTAACAAGAACAAGCTTTTCCAAGCTGTTCTTAATTTCATTCACATTTATAAAATCAGCCCAGACTTTGCAGCATCTCTGTTTCTCCTCTAATACTTAACACGTAGGCTTGCTTTACTGTACTTTCTCAAGCCAACGGTAGTAGAAAATCTGTTCCTGTGTGAGGCAGTCTAGAGATCGCTCTCAATGGGAGGTATTCAAGGAATTCTGTAGGTTGCTTATGCTCAGTTCAAATTCCCAGAAAGGCTGTTTCATAACACGTCCTGGGGGCAGGGGAAAAAGGTTTAGTTGTATTTAAAGTCTGAATCCTACAACACCAGTAGCACTGTGGAAATAATACAAAACTTAGTCTTTCTCCTCCTCCTTTAAGAAAAGTATCTATATTCCAATGCTTCAGCTATGATCTCTTGAAACAAGACCAACTACAAGCTAAACTTATTAGGGTGTTGAATCCACTATGGAGAAGTTGAAAACAAAACAGGCAACTGTGGCACACACATATAGGATTAATTTGCCTTTTTTTTTTCCCCCCCAAACCAATCACCCATAACATCTATCATAATATCACCAGAACACAAGCATTAGCTTTACTAACACTCAGTGAAACACGCTGCTCTGCAGAATGCTGGAGAACATATTAACGCTACTACAGCACATCAGCCTCTGTTTATGCAACCTTCAAGCTCTTATGACACACACATTATGACTTTCATTAGCCTTCTCCTTGTGACAGCATTGTTTTAACCAGGGTTTTTAAGACACTGACACTGTGATAATGACGAATACGTGGCCAAGATCTGCAAGATGTGAAGCAATAAACATTACATGCTATTAAAAGGCAGTAGTTAGCTGTCAGCCAACAATTCTTCAGATCCCCTTCCCAGTTCAGAACACAGTCTTCTTCAGGCACACACAAAGGCTGTGGCAAGACAGATAATCCAAGATTCTCCAAAACATCCCAAATCATTACACTTCGCTGTCAAATCCTGTACTTCCCTGAGCTGTCTAACATACTTCAAGGATAATGTAACTAATATAACCTAATTTTAGCATGCAACAAACAACAAAGAAGGATAATGGCGAATAAATTGATTTAACTTGGAACACAGCAAGCCTGATTCATACTCCCTAGATCTCCCTCTCAGAGATGGATTCTGTTTATTTGTTCTCTTTCAGGAACATGGAACTTCACTTACCAATGCAGGCATGGACTCTCACTGACAGCTGGGTCCTCAGAATTATACTGTGCTTCTTGCCCCTCCTAAAAAGAAAGAAGAAGAAAAATATATTAAAGTGTAGGGAGGAGATAGAGGAGTTGGGAATGAAGGAGAGAAGTTCAGCCTAGAAAAAACACATGGGGGGAAGGAAGGTATTACAAGTTATGCCTTTGTTTCTCATCATACAACTCTAACTTAATTGGCAATAAATTAATTTTCCTCAAGTCAAGTCTTACAACAGTAATTGGTAAGTGATCTCCCCGTCTTCATCACAACCAACGAGTTTTTTCATCTTATTTTCCCTCCTTTCTGTTGAGAACAAGGAGTGAGAGAGTGGTTGGCTGGGCAGCTGACCAAGGTCAACCCACCACAATGACTCTCCAGAAATCTGTATTAGTGAAGTACCAAGTGATGACTGCACCCTTTAATTTTCACAGAAATATTTTAAAGCTAGGCATAGTAAAGCATGAAAAGAAAATGCAAGGTCAAACAAGAGGCTGCTTACACTTTCACAAGTTTGCTCATGTACAGTTATGGGTCTTGAAAGCACAAAGAAAGATCTGGTTTTCGTGCAATGAGGCAAAATTGAGCCCTCCTTCACTCTGGCACTGTCTCAGTTTCATCCTGGTCTTAAATAGAATGACTGTATTTTAATTAGCTGCTGTATTTCTCATTTGTTTTTCAAATTAGTATTAGATGTATCTTTTCAATCTGGACAAGAGCACCGTTCTTGATTTCTAGGCACTCCACCCACAAACTGGCATCAGGACATGGCCAACACCTTGCCTCTGCACCCAAACCTGCTCACTTGATGGAAGCGAGGAAAGCAAAAAGAGTCAGATATCTTTTCCATTTGTACAGTGGCATAGTCCCTCTCTTGTCTCTGAAACTCAAGATTCAATTCCTGAACGACCAGCTCTAGGCAGCCCTGCTTGAGCAGGGCAGGCGGACCAAGTGACCTCCAGAGGTCCCTTCCAAACTCAACTCTTCTGTTACTGTCTCATTGGAAAACACAGAAGCGAAACTGGTTTTAGAACACATTCAAATACAGCTAAGTTTGTGTCATGCAAACCCTAGAACCACTTATATATGCAAATTAAAAACCAGCACCACCTTTCTCAGTTATATGCATCATGACTCTGCTGACAGATTTCAGGGCCAACCCTTTTGCACACAGACCCAGCAGAATTTCCCACTTCATCAGAACAAACCCGCTGTTTTCCAGACAACAACAAAGCTTCTTCCCTACTTTGCTATATTCTTGCCTACAGTTGTTTTGAGGAACAAAAATATTTTTCATTAATTTCAACATGAAAAGAACATGTTTTATACCATCTCCCAAAAAATTTGCAGTGGAACACAGGTCAGTGAAGCAGTAAAATACTTTCAGAAAAACATCACTCCCAGAAGAATATTGGAAAGAAACCCCAAATTAAGCACCTGAAAAAACTGGTTAATGTGGAACTATGTACCTGGTAATAAAGGACTCAGTTTCAGAATGGCAACCTTTCTCTATAGGTTAAAAATTTTAAAAAAATTGAAAAAAATAATCAAAGTTTAAATGAAATTGCTCTTTGAAGGGTCTGCTTAAACAGCATTATGATAAAGCAGGAAAAGCATGAACCTTCCCTTAATGCTGCTGCATTCCATAGAAAAACAACAACAACAAAATCTTATATATCATTACATAGTACCTGCTCTTAAGGTGTTTTCTGTGGGAGCACTTGGAACCTCTGTAGTTTGAGGTTCATCTGCTTAGTCCAGGAAGGGAGAAGAAAAATGAAAATGAGGACCAGAGTACTATGGAAGAAGAGGTCTCAGGGAGGTGGGGTTGCTACCAAAAAGTGAAGACTAGGAAAACGATCAAGCCTGGAGTACTTTGAATTACAGGCAACTTGGAAAGATGCTCCACCAAGAATCCAGTAAGTCACTAACTAGGCTGCCATTGCTCATGTCAAGAAACCTATTTCATAGGCTTTTAGGTTATTTTTTTCAGCTTTTTTCCCCACCTGCTTTGCTTGATTCATTGTTTTTCTTTTGGGAGGGCAAGGGCATGAGCACCCAGGACTCTTGAGCAATTTTGTCAAACCAATCTTACCCTGCCAACCTTGCCCTTCACTATACCCTCTGTGCTCCCCAACACCTGACCCAGTACAGAAAACTGCTCCTTCCTGGCCTCCCTTCCTTGATGGACTTGTCTGGCAAGCCTCACCCAGGGCAGTCTCATCTACAAGGGTGTACAACAGAGGCAAAAATTACAAGGAGGTGTTGTGACCCTTCATATATGCTCCTCATTCCTCATGTCACTGAAACCTCTGGAAATGAGAAATAACTTTGCTAAATTCTTTGGGTTAGATGTTCTCTTCCATGAAACTGTCTGCAACTGCCAAGCTGCAGTTGTACCCTTCCAGTTACCAGACACGGAAAGCGCAAATTAATGTGCTGTGCAATCAACAGAACAGCTAACTTGTTTCGTCTGATCTCAAGGATCCAAAGCTGTTGGAAATCTAAAGCACCCCTCCTCAAAGGCAACATCTCACATTAAGGCCACAAGACAGCTGCACAATTCAATTTCTCCTTCTATACCCAACCCCAAATGCTTAAGTCTACTGACTTTGACAGAACTACTCATTGACTATTCATTAAATGACAAAAATTACTTATTTCAAATACAGGTAAGTGTATAGTACCTTCACTGCCATAATTCATTTTATTATTGATGCCTAAACATTTAGTAAAGAAAAGAACAGAGGAACCAGTTTACCTAAGAGACACATTTAAAAAGAAACAAAAAAATAAAGAAGAAAAACCCTTCAACCACTACTCAAAACAAGCAAACAAATTGGATTTCAGACAAACTTCTTCACAGCACCAAATGAAAAATCACCAGAAACACCAGCAAAGTCACTCAAAACTAAAGGGCAGCAGCCCAAGTAATTATACGTACAGCAGAAGCTAGAAGTGCTACACAGAAAGCACACTGTTCCTACAGGTTCCCAAAACTCCCACTAGCTGGATGAAAGACCATTTTAACCCCTACGGGATCCAAAACTGAGCTCCTCAAACATCAAAGGTCCAACATGCAGTTTATCAACCTATTCCAACCTTCTAATTGGCTTTCTTTTACCTCGTAAGTTTCAGGGTGCTAATCAACCAGACTTTTGAACTCTGGTAACTCTTGACATACACAAATCCTCCAAGATGACAAAATCAGAAAATGGAAAAATTGAGTAGAGTTTGTTTTTTAGCTCAGAACAATAATTGTAAAGGGATAACCCAGATCAGTTTTGCTCAAGTTAGCAAAGGAAAAGGAAGCCTACATAATCAGCCATATTATTACTACCCCCCTGAGGAAAAAAAAAAATAAAAAAAAATAAATCAATCAACTAAAAGAAATTGCTAATGTCTTAAAATAACATATAATGGGAATTATCATCATGGTATTCTCTAGTGCTTCAGCAGTCTGGAGTGTGCAGTGTATGCTGACTTAACCAGCTCTCTGCGGCAATCTACAGGTCTGTATTAGTCTGCTGGAAGAACTGGACAGCAAGTACCCCTCAGTCATCAGAGAGAGAGTAAAGGAACACAAGACCGGAGAAATCAGCACCATTATAAGCCTTCCTGAGATTCAGGCTCATCGCAATTTAATACAGTTTTTCCCTCTTCTCTAAAAATCTAATGCATGATGTTCCTCAATATAAGTAATATCTTTTTTCTGGTAGTTCTCCAGGCTTCAACAGTGGTGCTACCTCCCTCTCTACCTCACATTCCCACAAAGAGCCTTGAAAATTTAGATCAAAATTTTGAGCAAGCTCTCTTCTACACTATCATCCCAACTCTATGCCTCGTAACATAGAAAATTCTCGCATGCGTAAACATTAATTTTTATTATTTTCTCTCATTGGTCACATGGCCAACTTTTCCAGTCTACCAAAATCAATAGGATTCAAACCCCAGAAATTACAAAGATGAAAACTCACTAGAGAGACACTTAATGGGGTTTAGACATACTAGATTTCCCACACAGAAACTAATTACAATAAGACTAGTAACATGTAAACACCAAAAATTATGCAATTCCCTGCTGAATGCTTTTGACTATCATGCAGCATGAATAATGTTTTTGAAAGAGGAAGATCACCTCTGAGAAGTGTTACATCCATGATTACACACCAATTTAGTGGCAACCATCTTACAATAATAAATGCCAAAAAAAAAAAGGGTAACTTTAAATCCATCCATGATTTCATAGCTTCATGAACTCAAATACCATTAAAAACCATGCCTGTGGGCAAGTTTGACCTGATAGAGAAGATGTGCCGTGGGACAGACAGAGCATCTGTATTAAAACCAGAAAAGGTTGTTGATATCAGAATTATTACAGCTACTAGATAAACTTCCAGTTATGGAGTTACCAAGATCCAGAATGTTTTCTATATTCAACTTTTCTAATAAGTTAATGTAAATAAACACATGCCAACAGCTGAGTTACAAATTACTACATTAAAAATAGTTTCATTGAATTTTACATTTTCAAGACTTAATTTACATGAAATTTTGAAAATAGTACCTCCATTAGCGGTCTTAAATAGTTATTTGTTCCAAAGTTAAGCCTATGCCTGAGCCTAGCAATTCCAAAGCAAGGAAAAAAATATAAAAATCACACCACCACCACCCCCCCAAAAAAAAAAAATCACACCCCTATTTCCCCCCAGTTTTCCTCTTAATGTTTCAAGGAAACTTTGAAAGGAATTTTTCAAGGAGCCTATTTTATTAGGACACAGACATCCCTCTTCCTCAGATCTACACTAGTATCAAAAATAGGGTTTCATATAAATATCCAATTACGATTCATTGTCATTATTAGCACGGAAGACCACAGTCACTTCTGTGTCAAAAGTTCATTTTTGTATGATAAGAGAATGCAGCAATTAGCATACGTTTTCTATTTCAATTTTTCTTTCTTTCCTG
>NW_009648441.1:2862312-2865609 GCF_000708025.1 Charadrius vociferus
CAGGCAACCGTTCAGACCTCCTAACATTTAGCTAAAGGCCTAGATATTTCAATTCAATAAATCTAGTTTCTTTTAAAACAATCTCATGCTTCTTAAAACACGCTATTTTATCATTTTAAACTGAAGTAGAAAATTGCTTTTCAAGCTTCCTTAATGCTTATTTAGTATCTCAATAAAAGACCATTAGATAGGTGTTAATTCTACAAGAATAGATGATGCTACACCTGACTAGGTTGCTCCTGTTTCACTTTCTACATGGTATTTTCTACAACCACGGAGAAAACCACAGGTCTATAGCACAGTGCACAGATCAACTGCAAGTGTTTTAACACCTTACAACAACATAGTTGGCTGACGAGCAAACTTACTATTCTTCATAGTAAGACCAAGAAAAAAAAAAAAAAGAAAAAATCTGTAGCACAGATACCTGAATTATAAAAAGGTCATCGCAAGCAGAAGCAAAGTTTGGTAATCTCAGAAGCCACAATTTTAGTTCATAAACAACTTGGAGCCTTTCAATCAATGTAGATAAGAGTGTCAAAGCTCTACTCTTTGTTAGGGTCTGTGCATTCTTCCATATTTTAAATATTTAAAGAAGATAAGAAAACTTAACCCCGTAACAGCAAACTTGGATCTGAATCTTCCGAGAAGTCCTACGCACATTTAAGCTGCTACACAGCAAATAAGTGAAATCCCTCATCTCTGATCTATAATTTGGATTATACCACTAAATCAACCACACTGGTGACTGAACTTTTCTTTAAGAGTGATGCATCTTGTTGGGGGAATTTTGCTTTGGTTTTTAAAACTAAGAGGTTTCAGATCCCAACCAAGCTTCTGGCATGACGGAAAAAAAATTCTAAAAGTTTCGATTTAAACTGGCAACAGCAGCAAAGGGATTCTAAGTTTGGAGGCCTGGAAATTTATTCCCATTGCTCCGCTGCACTGGGCTAACACCAAAGCTTACATCCTCCCTCCTCACATGCATTCTTCCTCACCCTGCTTCAGAGGAGCACTGTAAAGAGCAATCAGCTCATGCTTGCAGCCTGCGTCTAACTTGAAACACTACACAAAAACCTACATGGTTAGATAAAGGCTCACCCTCTTCAGTTTCACCAGATTAGGGAAAATAAAGGTGAAATCAGATACTGGCAAACACTATGGGCACCTTGCATTTTTATTAGTTCCCATTGTTATTACGCAGGGTTTATCACACACACACACATCTCCCCATCAGTCTTTCTGCTATTAGGTTCAATACCAGTAAATTGCTCACAGCAAGGCCAACTGAACCAGGTGCTATCAGATCAGCCAGGCATCGGTTTATCTTGCCCCAAGCTTCTCGAAGTAATCAGATGATATTTTCATTGTCCTTAACAACCACCAGCAAAGCAAACTCAACAGGTTACTGAATCAAGCTAAACTAGCACCATGGGCTGCTGCCTGTTTATCCCAAAGAGGGCATAGGCTAGATGAGAACTAACCTCAACTTAGTAACGTTGAAAGCGTTTTCAGACTTGGTCAGCATTTAAAGCCAACCTAACGTGCAACTTGTCGCATAACAATTCTGCATCTACTCTTCCCTGATGTTAACAACCTAACCATAATGAAACCTATCTAACACAGATGCTGCTCTTCATGGAAAGCTTTCAAAGCACACGTGTAACATGCTTCACATTTTGTTAGACTCTCATAGCACTCAGGTTCCTTGATGGACCATCAGCTTTCTCCAATCCTGGTTTTTCAAGAGGAGTAGCTTAATGAGAACAGCATCCAACAACAATCCCTAAGCTCAAGAAGGAGCTACTGACTCCCATGAGAGAAGCCTGGACAATAGCATGCCACCAGAAGCAAATATGTGGCAACAGACCCACCCTAAAGTACATTATTTTTGCAACTAGCTTTCACATTCTTATTTCAGCACCCATGCATTTCCATCTTCACTTGCACACATCTGTCAGAGAATGGAAAATGCTTCTGCAATGGGGTATTGCCTCAGTGTCAGTTGCTTCATAGTTTAAGGTACTCCACATCAGCAGTGGAAAACAAACTATTCCTTGCTGAGTGAATTTTTGCCAGAGTTCAAGCACTTGAGTCTACCAGGTTTCCCGTGAAAGAGATCTGCAAGCCAGCCCACACACAATAAGGAAAGTGTTTCTTAACCTGCTATCAATCAGACAGCATAAATCCTAGGCTTTGATTTCAAAGCTGTTAAGATATGGTTTGACTGCAGTTTCAGTATGATGTGCTTCTCCATTCAACAGATGCAAAAAAAATTGACACTTAAAAAAATGTTGTATAAAAGCCAAGTCTTTGGAGAGAGAGTGAGAGCACACATGTGCATGGAGAGAGGAATTAAGAATCTCTCTGAAAGTCATCTGAAAATCTTATCCAAACAAATAACCTTTTTGAAGTTCTTCACAGATCAACATCCAACAATCCAACTGTCATGTTCAAGCTCATATTATTCTCATTAAATAATGGAAACAAAAGAGCTCAGGAAATTTAAAAAAAAAAATATGTTTTTTAAATGCTAAGATTCACCTCGCAGACACTCCAAATGGATGACAGTGCTAGAACCCTTTCTGGTACATGACAAGGAGTTGAAGGCAAACACACACACTCATCTTCAAATGAAGTCAGTGGACTTTCCTTTCTTACATTTTTTTTTTTTTTAATCTAAAAACTTAGCGCGAAAGTACAAATGTGTCCACATCCTGTTCTTGCAATACACTTGCAAGTCATCTAATCATTTAACATAGTGGATTTATTCAGAGCATTCCTGGACCATAACACATTTACTAAAGTAGCAATCATTTGACAAGAGTGGATAAAAATAAGCAAACAGACTATTCAGATGCCTGTTCACTCTTCATTAAAAAAAAAACTGAAACTTGACTAATCCAGGTAGAAATAATCCCAATGGCATATTCCCTAAACAAAAATTGGGCAGGCAAAATCTTGCCGATTATTAGTATAAGCAACAGTATGCAAAGGAGCAAAGTATGCTGAGACTTGCACATGTTTTTTCCCCTGCGGATTATTCCAATATTATGTTCTGTGTTTGCCAACAAGAATTTAACAATTAACTGCCTCACTCCCTACTAACAACCTATATACCATGCAAAAAGTTACATGTGAATGCCAAGGAAAGAAAGAGCACGCTGGCTGACAAACCCTTGCTTGTGTAACTGTACGAATAAGGACTACACATGGACTCTCACTACAAGGTGTCGGAGTTTTACATCCACCTACTCTTCACAAGGACATTTACTAGACAGAGTTTTCATCTCCCCC
>NW_009648441.1:2865646-2876760 GCF_000708025.1 Charadrius vociferus
TAGCATAGAAGGGGGAAGAAAATGAGAAACTCAAAAGAGTCGAATGAAATATTGATGGGATTCAGCAAGTATGCGTTATAAGCCACATTAATAGTGCCTAATTATTTATTACTAATGTATTCTGAGTATATGTTGGTAAAGGTCTGGGTGGAGTCTTCTGTGTACCTCACCACAAGCCAATGATTTTTGCCAAAAAACAATGAATCACTTTCACACACTGTAAAATGCAGCAAGTTAAAATGAGGGAACATTTGTTGCGTTTTGTCCTTTTTAGCAGTTTCTGTGCAAGCAAACCTCAGAAGCTGGAAAATGAGAACCCCCCCTCCCCGCCCCTTTCCCCTACTTTCTGAATCATCATGCTGGTTATTTCTCAGTTGGTAATGGCTCAATTTCTACACATTAAAACAATAACCTTCTAACAGCCCCTGAAATATTTGAGGACTGTTTTTGAAAGACCATGTTTCAAGGGCTGTCCTTATTCATGAACCAAGCTGTGTCCCTTCCCACCCCAAAAGCTCAACCCATATATAGTTGATCTCAGCAGGCAGTTTATCCTGTCATTTTGTGAAACACTGATCGAATGATCAGTTAAATCTCCACCTTATATTTTTGCATTAAGAAAACAAAAACAATTGAGTTGGAAAATGGTGAAGAGATTTGCATTAGAAGTGTTACTTTAACACTAATGTTGCTTCTGGGTAAAACAAAAAAATGAAGGCTTGTTTCCTCACTTGCTGTCAACCTTACATCGTATTCTTCTGAAGAGATGACATATCACTTGATCAATGCTTTCCAACTCTTAGGTTATGTATTTCCCACTGCTATCAGTAGCTCTCAAACTCTGCCTGCACATCCTTCCCGGGCATCTTTACACTGGGTACATTCTGGTCATGTGGTTTTGCTATGACCTGCACTCTGAAGTTCACGTTACATTTGGATTTTAATTTCACATCTCATTGTACTTAGATCAACAAATACTTTGAAAAATATCAGTATTGTGAACCTACAGGACAAAGAGGAAAGTAAAATAAATTAGTGTCCCCCAGTTTAAGTCACTTTTTCAGACTAAGGGTTCCTCAGGTGTTCCCAGCCACATCATGGGACCCACATTTTTGGTTCCAGGAGAACAAAGTGCCAGACCAATTTCATTAGGAAAATTCCACAGTCACAGAGCAGAAACAAAGGGCACCTGCACAATCACTTCTTTCTCACAAAAATCCTAACTCATAGTACCAAAAAAGAGCTAATTTTTTTTCATGGTTAAAATAATAAAAAAAAAGAGGACTTAAATAGTTTGGAAAAAGTAGCTCTAAGAACTTTTCATAAACTCTTCCCTCTACGAGAAATCATTCTCTAATACCCTCAGGGGAAAAAACCCTACCATTAGTTTGCCACTGGAGGTTAAACTGGAGACACTTGTTTTTATCAGAAGCAGACTACTACCTTCGTTTAGTCAGGGGCAAAACAAACACACACCACACACCAAGTGCACAAACAGATGAATTCTCACAGGATAAACAGAGTGTGAGCTTGCCTACGCGAATCTACTTTGCATTTACCACAGGGAAGGAGCACATACATGAATAGTTGCTGTGGAATATGAAGCATAGCAAATTCACAGCTTTTACTAATTACCCAGCACAAAGTCACTCCGCTGTCTGCACACTCCGGGCAATTACGCTGCAATTCTACATCCATTTGCAAGCTGCGTGGGCAGACGGTGGGTGCACCCAGTGGTGGTGGTGTTCAAGGTTTAGATCTTCAAAATCGATGGTTTTACTTGCAACAAGAGTTGAGTTCCTACAGTGCTTTCTGGCAGCCCTACCTGAAGCCCTGCAGATGATCTGTTTATGGAGAGAGGAAGGGATTTCCTCCTCGCAAACTGAAGACAAACACATTTCCAAGCCTCGAGAGCTGCTCACTTAGCTTATAACCTCATCATCGACGAGGAGGGCAGAGTGCAAACACAGCTATTAAGGGGCTTCAATGTTAATAAAATTAAATGCTTTTAAATAAAACATCTGGCATCAGCTGTTTCTATAAGCTGCTTTTATTTAAGTTTCCACCCCAAAATATTAGACTGCTCAGCTATTTTCACATGTAAACCTGAACGCCAAATTAGACTATCTTAAAAAAAGATTGTCCTAGGAAAAACTATAAGAATTATTCACACGCTTTTTGGTTTGGCACTGTATGTGGTATGTAATGGGCTGGGAGAGAGCTAAGCACAACAGTATTTTTGCAATACATTTTGCAATGGAAATAATTTTTGAAGAAAAGCACTCCTATTGCATTCACCAGTGGTAATCATTAAAATTCAAAAATAGCGAAACTTCAAACATTTCCGTAGATACCTTGGTACAGATGTAGATTTTTCCCTCGACAACAGAGCGCGGTGAGTAAACGCTGGGGCAAAGTGGGGGAGGAGGAGACACAGCTGTTGCAGTATTGACAACCACAAGCTATAAAATCATGAGTCAAAGCTCTCTCTCAAAAAAAAACCAAAAAAACCCCAAGACAAAATCCACCCAACAGAAAAACGCCCTCACCAAAAAAACACCCACAAAAACACCCCACAGGACAAAACCAGAGCGCAGAACGTTTTAGTGCTTGGGATTTGAAATGCTGTCCCTCACCCAAAAAGCCTGCATGAGCTTTTGACGCTACTCCTAGACACATAGAGTAAGATGACTGGGTCCCTTGGCATTTCACAAGCATCAACTCCAAGAGCTGCCCATGACCTGCCCCAGTCAGGTCTGCTGATCCCAGGCTCCGGCTCCTGTGCTCCCAAAACTGCGCAAAGGGGGAAGAGCCCATGGAGCAATGACCTGCCTTCTCTTCCAAGCTGGGGAAGGCGCCAATGTGGATGTTGATTCCCTCTCAGCTGGAAGGAGTGTGGCACAGCTCAGAAGACTGGGAGTGCTGCAAGCAGAGCAAACCTAACTCTTTCTCTTTGAAGGTCGTACCAGCACACCACTGAAAGTAAGGCTACGCAGTCCCTCATAATTTCTCTTCTAAGCCACTTGCCAGCGGGTTGTCCGTCTTGACAGGAATGAATTTGTAAGATGCACTGACTGCACCCCTGTTAGATGTGCCTAGGCTTCAACTGCAGACCACAGGATACTTGTGATCGCTGTAATTTCTATGCTTATTGCTGCCCTCCAGCTCCCTCCCAGCCAGCCCACCAAATTAGGGGACCACATGTTCTTGCATTTTGTGTCTTCTGGTGTAAGCAAAGAAGCTTGTAGTCTCTGACCTAGACAGACACAGAAGATATTTACTTCCACATCATCAAGCAAGCTTTAAAGCTGAGAGTACATGAGAAAACAAGCCTTAGTCCGCAGTAAAATTTATTCAAGTTTGCTATTATTTATTCAGAGGCTTATTTTCTAAATACATTTTACATTAATACAACAGCCTTCATTCTTTAGCTACAAAAGTATTTGTATTTTACTACTAGTAGAAAAAGCTTAATTTGACAACCATCATCTTCACAAGATATCTTGTCAAGAAGATCCACTGACAAGAAAGCCTTCTCCCATAACTGGTCAATAATTTGTGTGGTGGAACATTCAAGTGTTAATTGCCTCCATCCTACTTCAAGGGCATGTCCTTCAAAGTCACATGTCATTTGTCAGGCTCTATGAAATACATGCACATTTGCTTAATTGTTCTGAGTACATGCTTTGGAAGAATGAATGCTCAGAGATGCCTCGTCTATTGTTCTGAAGCAGAGAAAGTGTATGGGACATGTTATTTTATTTCAATTTGCTGTCAAGGTATATCACAAGATAACTACGAAAATTAATTTCTACAGTTCCGCCTAAAGATTAATTTCAACATTCTATCTAATGTTTTTTTCTTTTGGAAACAAAGACATTTTATTAGGATTATAAAATTAAAAAGTTAAAAAGCTGCATAAAGTTTTGAAAACATGGATAGTAATAGCTAGTATCCTCAAACTTTGGGAGGGAAGGAATTAAAAAAGCACCAACTTAGCCATCCAGAAAAACAATTAATTTCATTAGTAATGTGAAAACTTAATCTTTATGGTCATTTATTTTGCAACAGTAAAGTTTTAGCTAATCATTCACTTCAAAACGTGGTTCAACATCTGAATCTGATACATTATAGACTGGAATGCTGCTGCCCTGTAGAAAGTCTCATACCTTCCAAAATTTACCATAACCTCCCTCTCAGCTATATGACAGCCTGAATACATCTAGACTCTAACCAAAGAGCATTAGAAACAGCAGGAGGGTTCCACTTAGGGAAATCCTTGCACACATCAGGCTACTCAAGGTCTAAGAGAGCTGAGATCAAAAGCAGCATCATTTGAGTCTCTCTGTGGCTCAGCCCCATGCAATGTCATGTTCCTCTACAGTTCTGAGTCTTTCTGGTCCTTGCACCTGGGTAAGTACAGATGATGATACACGACACACAAAGATCACCTTAAGCAAAACAGAAAAAAGAAAAAATTCCACACCCCACCTGGTCTAAGCATGCACCAGCTTCCTAAACTAATTTGATCTTCTTGATAGAAAGAAGCTTGTCTTGACTAGGATTTTTCATTTCTTTGTTTGGGTTTTGTTGAGGTGTTTTGGTTTCATGTTTTTGGGGTTCAGTTGAGTTTGGGGTTTTTGGTTGTGGTTTTTTTTTTTTTTTTGCTTTGTTGCATGTTTTTATTGAGATCATACAATACATTTTTCAGATTCAGCATTTGGTCAGAGCAATAACTAAATATCACAGAAATCAAAATATTCAGATGAACTAACACCTTTTCCTAAACACAAGTAAATCATTGCAATGAGCAGTCACAGTCTCTGCTGTTTACAGCAACACTATGACAATCCCCCACAGGCACTTCCCTTACTTTTCTTGCTGTTTGAACTGAGAAACATCACAGAAACGACATCAAGACAAAACAGAGAGAAAGCTGTCCTAAGTTGAGAGCCTGTTCCAACAGCAAACTAATACAAATACACTCTCCCCAAACTAATACTAAATCAGCACAGGATCTGCTAGTTTGCACTACTGCTTCAAGAAATGAGCCACATCATTTTTAGTAGACAAAAAAGTTAACCTTTAAAATGCATCCCCAACTTCCTCATGTAAAAAAGTGACAAAAAGTTTTCATTCTCACAATTGTGCTAATCACAAAGTCTAAGCTGGCAAAAAAATACAGTAGGAAAAAAAAAAAAAAAACAGCAAAAAAATACAGTAGGGGAAAAAAAAAAAGCAGGAAAATACTATTAAAGATCCATGCCAGGCTCCATTGCCCTCAACAGACTGTGAATCAAGCTCAGAAAGCAGCATCAAGATGGGAAACGTCTGGCCTCCAACTTAAACGGGACTCACCCAGCAAAAACGGCTTGGGAGAGAGTGTCTAGAAGGAATGCAAACACATCAGCGCTGAAGTGATTTGTCAGAAGTACTTTAAAACAATCTATCTGCTGAACAGATGTCTTGAAAAATGTATTCCCTGAGGAAATCTCCATTGATCACAGCGTGCTGTCTGAAGAAGCTTCTGTGTTCCATAGTTTAAGACTGTGTTACCTTGTGGTCTACCATTATAGGGCCTGTTAAGATGTGCCCATAAAAAGAAATTGGGCAATAATATGATAATTTAAACATATAAACTTCTTGGCAATTCTTGCTCACTATATAAAATCACAAGTAAACAAAGGAAAAGAGCATTACTTGTCACAAGCACCTTAATAAAACAGCCAAACCACCTGAACTACCTCCACATTACCTCCTCACACAATTAAGCATCCATAAAGTAACTTGTGTTGGGAATAACCAAAACACCACAAAACCAACAAGCAAACAAATCATGAATAAATACCAGACTTGAAAAGAAAAGCAGCTTTCCTGTGTGCTCTTATTGCCCCTTTTCCTGGTCGTGACGCTTTCCGCAGGGCCAGCATCATTGCTTGGCCAGCTGTTCATCCTGACTGTCCCCCCAAAAAACCCCTAACATATAGAAACCATCCAATTCTCCTGAATCCGACAGCTATCCCCGAAGGTGCAAATGGCAGCAGAGAGTTGTAGACACAGGACAGCAACCCTGTCCACGTTTTGCTCAGTTAGCCCTACAGGCCAAGATGACATACGTGTTGGGTTTTCTCCTGCCCTAAACAGAAGTTTAGATTCTGCTGGAGTGGGTAGCAACTACCAAAACCCTCTTTTCATTATATTCAGTAACGGAAGAGGACTCATTTGAAACTGTGTGTAAGTGCATGTTTCTCATGCCTGTTACTTACACATCATAAACTGCCAGCCTAACTGCTACCATCGCCCGCTTTCCTCTTGAAGAAAAAACTTCCTAATTTTTCACTGCGCTCATCCAATCCTTCCAAGAGAAAACAGATATCTGCAGCCCCTCGCACCACTAAAAATTTGTAAGGTTGTGTTTCCTGCATGTTTTATTTATTTATGTCTCCTTTCAGCAGTATGTTTAGAGAGAAAAAAAAAAAAATCTTCACAGTTTTGCCTGGGCAAACAGGAACATTTGGCAAAAAGATGCTGAAAACAGCCAGATTGCAGGACATTCCAGTCACTCTTAATAGGAGTTTCCACAGTTTAGGATCTGAAATTTTAAAAATGCCATGAATATCCCACTACTAAATCCTTCATTCAGAGTTCAGCAAGCTCCAGTGACCCTGATAAGCACAGCAGCCTGGGCATGGCAGAGAGGCAGGTCCTGAGGTAGCCTAATCTCAGAAAATTAAAAGCTTTGAAGATTAAGAGCAGGACCTTGAAATGACCCAGAGAGAAAGAGAGAGACTAAGTGGTTTCTGCGGCCAGTCCCTCCCAGACAGCAGGCTGCTAAGCCCTCAATGTCCACAGCCAGCAGCTCCCGCGCAGGAGCACTGCAGCTCAGTGCCTTGGTCTCTGCAGGGGCAGAAGATCAGAGCTGCAAGGCCCAAAGACAGAGTTTAGTTTGGTAGAAACCTGGGATGGGGGGACACATTCCTGACTGCATTTGCTACCCTATGTCCAAAATATTCCTTTTTTCTGGATAACAACACACAAGGTACATTTTCTCTGAAGTGATGATATTACCAAACATACAGGTTTGACAGGTTCCTAAAGTTCTGGTTGTTCTTGTTTATCATCCTCCTATTCTCTCTTCAAATGTGGACAAAAATGGGATGTAGAAATCCAGCAGAAGCCTCACTAGTACTGAAGATACCAAGTTCATTGCATTTCACTGGCTAAATTCCTGCTTTATACCCTAGAATGCCCCTTACCTTTTTCACAGCACCCTAGTCACCGAATTGCTTTTAGCTCACCATTCCCAAAAACATCAGATCCTTTCCTGCCAAGCTGCTGACAAGTCAGGTGTTCCCCTTTCTTCATTTTCTGCCTGACCAGTACCTGCTTGTCCTCTAGCCAATTACTCCTACATGCAAGGTTTTGTACTTGACTGAGCTGCATCCCACTGCAGCAGAGCGAAATGCTAGGATTTTAGGGCTCCGACCTGCAAGTTACTGGAGGGGTGCATGTACAGGAGATGGAACCAAAAACCCTCAACCTCACAACAATCGAGTTAAAGCACAGCACCCGTGTCCTTAGGGAGCACTGCAGGTTAATCACAAACCAGGATTATCCAAGGGAAGTATACCCCTTGTACCTACGGGCACCTCAGAAGAGCTGCTAAGGGGGAGCATCCCCTCAGGCAATCATCCCCTCTCCCCTCTGCAGCAGGGCACATGCGTCTTTTTGTGCTCATCTGTGGTTTACTCGCCGATTTACTCCCCAACACATCCCCCCATTCTTCCCTCCATTCTCACCACTTCAGCCTTTTGCAACTACTACTGCCTGCATAATTTATCATAAAGGTAAGAAAGCATGTTCTGAAGAGGGACTGCAGTGGGAAGACAAAGAAAGATGGGTCGCAACAGCGACAGTGGCAGCACCCGAGAGCCAGCCCTGGTGTTGCACCTAAGGCAGGCAGCTGAAACATAAAAACATGGCACTTCCTACTGACCCACAATTACCAAAGGGACAATTTCAGAGAGCATGGCAAAGACCAGTGAAGGTGAGGGCTACACACATGACACCAGAAGACAGCGAAGTTGATCTCTTTCATGTCACAAAACCCATTTCAAAGTGTAAGTACGATAATAATTTGTAGCCTAAGCATTTGTGATGCACCTTAATACACCCAGTTTCATACCTCCCTATCCATTTTTGCAGAGGAATGAAGGACCTCCCAGCAGACTTGACATTTCCTGGCAGGACAAGCCATTGGAAGAAGCAATTACTCAACTGACAATAGGTTACACAATTAAGAGGAGGCCTGCACACACATGCAAAGTACACAAAAACATAACCTGATTTTTGAGCTCAAAACACCACTGTAGACATGCAATTCCAAGCAGCACAGTTAGTTCCACATGTTTTGGTATTTTTTGTAGGATGCCACCATCACAGAGAAAATTAGAACCAGGAATTCAGGAACAATTCATATAATTGATTTTATGTCCCCAAAGGAAGCAGAAATTAAAGCAAGGTGGAAGGTAGCTTGCCATTTCCAGTGTAAAGCCTAGCAAGAAAAGCACCAACCAGTCTCTGGCTTGCCAAATTGCTCAGGAATGCCATTGTGGGGTCTCAAAGGCAATGAAGTTAAAATTACTAGAATTATCACGGAGACATCAATGGAAAAGAAAGCATGCATTAACAACTCATGCATAGTACTACAAAAAACTATCAAAAGAGAAAGTTTTTCCTTCATCTTACTTTCAACTAATTATAAAGTTCATTGGATATAAGAACTTGCTGTTCTTTGCAGCAATTTTTATCACTTCTGCATAAAACTGAAGACTAGATCAACTTCTATACTCAACACTCCTATTGCATAGGAAGGGAGGTTCAGTTCAGCTGTATTGGCTAGTCTGTGTATTGGAGAACTTCTAACTAATTTAACTTTAACTAACAACTTCTAACAGAAGAGTTTCTTTATCCTCCAATAGTTACAAAAACATGACCAAAAACTGGTAACATATGAAGACGACATACACAAATGCATGCACATGAATATCTATAACATATTATTTACAGTTCTTCTCCAAATAAAATAATCTTCAGAAGCACAGTTTAAATTCGTAAGAAATAATCAAACAAAGACAAGACAGCTAACACAAAAAGTAGAGAAACCAGTATAAGCAAAAGGGCTGCAACTCTTAATGTTAACAAGCCCTGACCAATTCAGAATGTAGTTAATTTCCTTCTGGCACAGCTACATTACTCACATGCATGAAGTCTACGCCAAAACGCACCCATAAAATTAATTACAACTATCCAGTCCAATATAGCAACCAGCAAGGCAAAAATAGCTCTAGACTGCCTATTCCTTTTAGATCTTGAACAAGACAATCACCTAAAATGCCCTGAAAAAAATTCTTCTTAAAAGCAAATTTTATACATGCATTCACACAGACACACATTGATGCTAACTTTTGTTTTCACTTTCAGTTCTCAGAGATGGTTTATGGAAAGCTGTGTCGTATCAATCCATGTGTGCAGGAATAATAAAAAAAAAAAAAGAAAAAAAAGAGAGGACACTATTTGAAAAACACCACCACTACACACACCTCCTGGACTGGCTAAATGAATTCCAGGAGTTAAAAAAAAAAAACCCCAAACAAACAAAGAAACACGAAAAAAACCACCTCAATCAATACAGGTCTTTTCTTCGAGAAAAAGGAGTACTTAAGTCTCAAGACACAAAGAAACTGAGTTTAAAACTTCAGGAGTACCACCCCAATATAATCTTCTACAGCAACTATTATCGTGTAAGATCTCGGAGTTCTCAGAACCAACCACCCTCATTTATCAAGTTCCAAAGAACTATAGAAATGTACTAGACAAGAAATCCAGCTTGATAGATTTCTTACAGTGCCATCTGCTTTTAGAGAAACTGTAAGAGTGAATGTAGATAGAAAAGTCATAAAATTCTTTATCACAGAAAGGAGGAGACATATGTGCTTACAAAGGAAAGAATTTTATCTTTTCTGTTCCTATGCTGACCTGAACATACCAAGTTAACCACACACACTCCCAAAACATCAATGACTTTGGACAAATATGCTTATTTATCTAAATTTAGTAAACATTTACTTACCCAGCATCCTCCTGGAAGCCTTCCAATTCATCTCTTTGTTCTGCTAGGGTGGATTCTAGATCCAGATAGGTACCGTTGTGAGACAATTGCAGGGTGCAGTCATCAAGCTGTAGAACAAAATTCAGATCATTAGATTACAGGGAGAATGACTACTAATATCGCCTTCCCATTTTCCAGGTCCCCAGACAAGATCTCCCGAAAACAAACTGTGTGTAGGGATTGGATAAGAAAATGGGTGCTGTTCAGCAATTTATGCAACCCCAAGCCCATATTCAGTAGACCATGCTTGGTCACAAAAATATCAACACAACTAACAAAACCGAGGAAATTTATTTATTTGAACATATAGAAGGAGATCACAGAATTTTATCACAGTGCCTTTAGAATCCTGTAAGAAAAAAGAAGTTAATTGAAACATATACCTAGGATATGAATGACTGTTCCATGTTCTTACAGCACATTTAAGTAGAGTTTCTGGGATTCTGGATAGAGGTGAAAGGAAGAAACAGCTGTTTTGTGAGCTACTGAATGTCCGCTGTGAGGAAGGATACAGCCAAGGGACAGTGCAAGGTGTGGCAGCCAAGAGTCGGGGTCCTGCAGCAAGGGGAAGTGCACTCAACCAAGACCCAGATTTTCTGGTGTTCTACCTCCTCACTAGGGAGTAAGCAACCATCCGCCTTGGACAGCCTGGAGAACCCAGCCCAGAAGCAGGGAACTGCCATCGCTAAGCCCAGCTGGACAGGCTGCTGCCGACCTTCATGTGTCAACATCACACTGGGGGTCCGTTTGTAACCTGTTCCAAGTTCACAAATACTGTAAGCCCCAGATGTGTTGTACTACCACGTATAAAATCCAGTCTGATAGCCAGTCTCAGACTAGCCTGCCAAACAGAAGATGTTTCATTCCTCTGGATTTGGAAAAACTAACTGGCAGGTCCTTTGCATGCCTCTATCTACCAAAAGGCAACCGTGACGACAGTGGT
>NW_009648441.1:2876803-2909047 GCF_000708025.1 Charadrius vociferus
CACCATACTTCATTCCAATCTTCTGCCACAGGTAGGAGCCAACAACTCTTTGAAGGGGTAAGCAAGGGTCTGAAATAGCCAGTGACACAAGGGAAGGAAATCACAACCCTTTATCACATCCATGGATTTTTCTTTCTGCTCTTTTTAACACTAGGAAAGAAAAATCAATGAGAATTCATCTTTGATGAATTACCAGTTTTAACTTCCCATCAAAGTTACGGGTTCACAGTAGCTGTTCAGGAAAGCATAATAAGCAGCCACACTTCTTATCTGGCAGTCAATACCAAAACTTAGTCATCCGGTTTCCTATCACTGATTTATATATGCAAGAAAAGAATACAAATAGTCTTTGATTATTCTGGATTAGCTGCATTGGAAATACTGCAGAAGAGCTCATTTATAATTAGCAAGTGATAGAGCATGACTTTGGGGTTAGTCCACACCACTATGCTTTACACTGTTTGTAATCTGAAAGAAAAGTTCATCCTCTGGAGAAAAGGAAAGGGTAGAGGGAGGAGGTCAAGTTGTATTTCAAGCCTGTTCCATTTTTTCCTTTTCTTTCTTTCCCCGGGGGAAAGAGGAAGTCATCAAATAAGGCGACATAAGTTTTTACTCTGACTCCTGGGGATTAAAGAAAGCAAAGAACCTCCAAGCGCAGCCCTCTGATACTAAAAGCAACAACAGTATTACTACTCTGTATCTTTCCAGTTAACAAAGGATATTATTAACCTATGCTAATTCAAAATACACTCTTTAGAGAAGACAGACTAAATACTACTCTGGGAAAGTTTTTCCCAGTAGCCCAGAGTATCTAATGAAATGCTAATTTATTCAAAGTAATGCCAAAAGGCAAACTACTAATTAGATAAATGTTCTGCTGTCACTATGGAGATTAGGGGATTTGCCCACAATTTCCAATTATACTGCATAATTAGGGAAAAAGAACTGTGCTTTACTAATATCTTATGACTTTAGTATATAAAAAGCACGATGAGAACAGGAAGTACTTCACGTACAAAATAAAGACGAATAAGTACATTCTACCTATTTTCATCTCATCTCCATAGTTTCAGCTGAACATAGTATTCATTCAGGCTTTAAAGCACTGTACATTGTATGCTGTATCCATTAATAGGAGCGTTGGGAGAAACGGCAGTATCTTTTATTTCCATTACTCAACACTGAGTCTTGCCAAAAAGATTTTTGTCTTCTCTTGAATGTGTACACACAGAGATGGAAGGGAGCAAAACAAAACTTTTAAAAGGACTTTAAGTATTAAGGTAATGAACTCCAAAATCATCCTTATATAAGATCACTTTGCTACTTTGCCTCCAAGCTTCACTTGTACACATATTCTACAGGAAGAATACAAAAAGGGAAGCCACCTTATGAATAATTTTTAATTACTAAATTGCCTGCCTTTTTCAACACAAAGGATGGCTGGTGTTCACTCATTAGTGCTTATTAGTAGCAATTCAGGATGTTGATCTCTCTGCTCTGTTCAATGTTAATCCCGTGTTTATCTGCTATGCATCAATTCTCCTGTCTCTGGAGACCCCCACAAATGGCCCCATCTAGTTCATTCATTACATGCTCTTCCCATTGATCATAATTCACATTAAAATCCTTATTAACACCCATCTTCTCTTAGGACAATCAAAAGACAGAATGAGTAAAGACAGTCGTTCAAAGAACGTTTAACTGAGCTGTTTCTATCATTATGAACGAGACTACTATTCAACTTTTTTGAAATTAATTCCATTTATTTATTCATTTATTACTTTGTTCTTCACAATTCTGTTTAACTCTTCAATATTCCCTACTGGTCCCAAAATTCAGATCATCGTTTTGTTATTAAACTGCATAACCAGTTTATACTATTGCCGCAAGGTCAAACTCTTCAAGATCTTTTCATAAACCATTTTTTTTCTAAAATCTCTCTTGTCCACCCTGCTTCTCCGCAGCTGTTCTCAGAGCAGAACCATGTTGTACTTTCAATAAGGTAAGACATGAAGAATTAAGAAGTATGTGATCATATCACTAATAACCACATCATAAGGTATATGCCCAAATGAGGGGGGGAATAATCAAGGTTACATTCACAATTCTATGTACCGTAAATGTTTAAGTCTTTTAATCACCATCTCCACAGAAGTAGTTAAGAATAGCTTTTTTGAAAAGTGAAACAGAATGATAGTTTCAGCAAAAGAAATTTTATTTATGCCCTTGTGGGTGATCATCAGTTTGAAACTCTTTAAATAACCATGAAATAGAGTTTCCCAACAGAAGAATGGAAGTGTAAGAAAATGTAAGGGAAATGTAAGAAAAATGAACAGGAATGACATAAAAAGACCGTAAAACTAGGAGCAATAGTTACTCTATTATAAGGTTGTAGTTACACTGTTATAAGTTTCATTCTAAAAAGTTAAACACAATTAATTATGCAAAAGCAAACAAACATCCAGTTAAACAGCTGAAGTATCAGAACATTTAAAAGCGGAGCTTCCGACTCCTCCGTCCTTCCCCATTTAACCAATTACAGAGTGAAACCTTACGAGAGAAGGGTGTCCTGGCTTTGATGATAACCAGAAACAGGCACAGCAAAGTCAGAGCTGCAGAGCTCAGGCTCTGCCGTGCCTCAGGGGTTGTCCCCACCTCACCAGTACCTGGAGAGCCCTCAGCAGCAATGCGCCCATCTGCCACACGAACACACACAGGTTGAAAAAGGTTAAGGAACCAACTCATGCAAATGTTCTGCATAGGCTGCCAGGAAATCAAAAATATAGGGCAGAGGCTCCGTTTATCATCATCTTTTGCAGGTAACCCAATCTAGCTAGCAGTGGCTAGTCCCTCAACCTGCAGGGCCAAAATAGTTTTTATTGCCATGCTGTCAAGCTTAAGACGACTCAAGACAGTTTGATAGTAGTATACCAGTAATGACTTTTTCCTTGTTTCAAACACTGACCCACAGAAAGAGGTTAACACCCATTTATCTTCATAAAGAAGCCCTTGTTGCTGTGCAATAAGAAAGCTCATCATTTCTCCAAATTTCAGAGTTGAAGCACATCACCAAAAGGAGCAAGAAACAGCAGGGGAAAAAAAGAACAGCAGCAAGAAAAGCTGACGATCAGCCAGTTACCAAATGCCAATAAATGACCGCTGCTGCCACTTTCAGTTAAATGAATGGTGGGGGGAAAATAAATAAATCCAAGTTCAGTCATTGTTTTCATCTATTGCCTTTAGCTTCTTACAATCCAAGAGAAACACCTAAAACCAGAGGGTGGAGCGGTACAAGGAGAGAAGAATGAAGTGCCTGCTTCCAAACACACACAACCCTCATGTCCATCCACAGACCAAGTACTGCCACCCATCCCTCTTCATGCACTCCACGTACACACCAGTCTTCTCACTGGAGAAGCCCAGTGGATAAATAATTCAACACAGAGGCAACACAAACCTTACCATGCCAAGAGAAACTCCTGCAAGTCTGTTTTCTCTTCCTCCAGAAGGCTTTGCTAGATTAGCAGGCATCCAAAGTGGACTTTCCTTTAGCTTGTTTTAACTTCTCTGCCAACCTTCTGCTGCCTTGGGACAGAGTTTAAGCAGGGGGAAGTGCCAGAGGCACCCTCACACCTTTTCAAAAAGCACAGCAGAGACAAAAGCCATTAGAAAGCTTCTCCTCATCCTTGTTTGTTCGAAGACCACAGAGCTGTATTTTTCAACATTCAGAGAGGTGCTCTTTCCACACCCCCAAACCTCTGCCTTGAGAATCCCTGCAGGAGAACGTATTTTGGAGAAGTCTCTCCTAAATGCCAAGATACTACCAAGTCAGCAGCCAGTGTGTGCAAAGATAGAGCCAAACGTTTTTATAATTTTATCTTCCGTTTAAATAAAGGTAGGCACCATTCAAAAATTCAGTTCAGATGGTGATTAACGATCACATTCATAGGATGAGGTGCCCTACATTACAAAATAGGAGGTTACGCTTGTTTACTAGTGTTACTACAAATCATCAGAACCACTCGACTTCGCAGCCAGTAGCTGGAAGTACAACCAACTCTCACCAGATTTCCCATAATTCGAGGTAGAGCTACCAGATAGATTATTTTGCTCATTTGGTTGTTTAGAAAATTATAGGGAAAGCGAATTAGAGAGAGAGGGAGATTAGAGTAATCCAGTACCAAGCTGCAGAAATAAAAATCCCTTTTCAATTCTAGCTTCTGGCAGAGCCTCGGAAAATCTCTGTCTTACTCAAATGTCTTAGCTCATCTTTCATTTACACGTTATTAGGTAGTAATTGTTCTCGTTAGTGGTGACATGCTCCTTATTCATCTACAGCATGGTTTGCAGGGTTGTAAAAAAAAGTTCCTTTACATTCAGTTTTTCATTTCTAAATCCAAAGCTTTGTTTTGCTTTATGCATCACAAGCCTGACATACTTGCACACTCAAGCTACGCGGTTTTTAAACACACTCCCTTCTGGTTCAGCTGTTTCCAGTGCAATTGCAATCCTCGTAACAAGACCTACAAATGCCAGTTTTCCCCCTGCACTGCCATCTCCTCCCTTTCTTTACTAAAACCAATTTCTATCCAGGAAAAAGGAGAAAAAAAAACAAAAAAAACCCAAAAAACACAGCTCTGCCTGATTACCAGCCCAAACATATTCCATATTTCTAAGCAAACTGCACAAACTGATTGTGCAAATCAATATTTAATACTTTTCTATCCAAGGCCAAACTTCAAACTTAAAACCACCATGCTATTTTCAGAAGGCATCATATTTTGACGTTTTCGAATGTTTATTACAGATCAGCAAGTGCAGATGTTCTACGCTGGTACATAACTGGTCCTTTAAAATGTAACAGGATTGCTGTCACTGTTAGTTCTCACAGTGTAATGAAAAATGGGGATGATCTAATTTCATGCCACAGACCACAGCCCACCCACCAGAATAAATATCTGGCTTCAGAGCCACCACCGATTGCCCTCTCGCCGGGGACCTCAGTCTCTCCCTTCTCACGTGAGTACGTGCTAACCGGTCTGTGCCGTGGTTGTTCATGTTCCAGTCATCATTTTTGGCAACATGATGGAGAAAGACCAAAGCATCTAGCCCAGGAGTGATGCCAAATGACCCATCTCAGGTAAAAAGCTTGACATTAATGTGATGAAAGGAAAGCAAGTAATCTGTAAGCCACATGTTAGTGCCCAAAATTACTGTAGAAACTGCTCTCATCTTCAAGTATGAGAGCAACCCAACATGCAATCACTGTGTCTTGATCTAAAAAAGTCCCTACACTCCAAGTGGTTCCATTGCAGTTGTTTAAAACAAAACTATACTCCTTCTCCCCATACCTTTTTTTTTTCTTTTCAAATGTAGTTTTGTAACTCAAAGTATTTTCTTAAAAATTCTTCTAAAATTGCAATAAACCCAATACTTTTATGAGGTCAGAGTTTTAAAAGTAAGGTCAGGCACGTGCTCTATATAGAAGGGCATTTATGGAGAAGGCAGCTGTGCCACCTTCAGTCATCCATGTTCACAAAAGTCAGCGGGGTTTCTGAACTCTAGGGAACTCTTCCATACTCATTTAGAGGCTGAAAACAATAACAAAAAAAAAGATTTGCTAAATTTGTAACTTTATATGATAAGTAATTTAGCATGTACAACAGTATTCCCCAATTTTGTAGCTCTTCAGGAGTGATTAGCATAGCTTGTGGGAGTAGTTATTAATGCTAATGCACCGCTGGTTTATTTTTAGCACAGTAATTGCCATTGTCAAACTACTTCACAAACTTGCACGCTTTGCGGAGTTATGTGCAGTTGCACTGATGGAGCCATGCCTACACACAAAGTATAATCCCAAGGTTTGCACAATTGGGCATAGGGCTGTCGGAGCACAATTACTTTAAAAGGAACTGCTACTCTGATATGAAAGCACTGGTATTTTGAATGTAGCCTGCACTCCTAGTCTGAAACAGCAGCTTTTCTCTGGCCCGGTAGACGCCACAAAATACTCCTGGGGTCAGGTAATGCAGTGCATGAATTGAAACATTAATGCCATATTAGATCTTCAAGAGCCACTGGAACAATATGCTGCCAATAAAAATATTCTGCTGCAATAACAAAGACACTGAAACACAGAAAGCTGTTATATTAATATTATGGGTTTGACTTAAGAATAATAAAAGGAAGTGCAGAGTTCAAAATTCAGAAACTGCTATTTCAGGGGTCTCTGAAATACAGGCAACACACCACGCTGAAAACATAATGTGTAGATGCCTACCTGTTGCTATTTTTGGACAATTATGTCACTAACTCACAGACCTTTTGCTTCATTATTCCCTTTAACAGTGTTCCACAGGGAGCAATTTAGAGTTTACAGGAGTATCTTTGTCCAAATATGACACCGTGGCTTCCAACAGCAGCCACACAGGCATTGTTAGAAAGCGTACGAGTTCCAACCATGGAACAAGAAAGCCAAATAAATTCATCTAGACATGCAGTTACTGCAATGTTTAATATAAACTTTAAAAAGCTAGCTGAAAACACTAAAAAATAACTGAGTTTCTGCACAAAAACTATGCAGAATTGCATGCTGCACGGGGAACTAACACACATTCTTTCTCCCCCACTTAATTCAATTATTTTAAGTTAAATTAGTTAAATTTGAGATGAGCCACAAACCAAACAGCCAACAGTAGAATTAGCAAAGTCAAAATGTTTAGACCAAGAACTCTCCAGTTCTTTAACCCAAAAAAACTACTGCATTTTCTGGTTTTCTCACAGTAAACACGATGAGCCTACAGGACGAGAATAACCTAACCTCTGCATCCTGTCATTAACATTTGGCACTTAGATTCTTCCATTCCCTTTCCCCATCTGTGTTCAGCTTTTCCTAACTAAGAAGACAGAAAGCTAGCTCTTCTCGCCGTTATGGTTAAGTACATCCTCAACTGAAAAGAAAGGAGAGTAACCATAAGAACAGGATTCTTTATTTGGAAGTATATACAGCTTTTTGGCTGATATACAGGGGATGCCTACAGCTGACACGCTCTCATTACCATTTGGCTGGAATTACTGTGAAGGTATCCAAGGAAATGGAAATAATCTCTAAGAAGCAGATAGGTCAAGAGAAGTGAGAGGAGGGAAAGGATTAGCTTCAATGGACTTTATCATCTGAGGAATCTTTTGTTCAGAGTGCGTGTACATGTGTAGGAAAAACACTGGGTTAAAAATCTCAGAAATCATTCTTTTAAAGGTAAGAAGTAGTCCAGGAGAGCAAAACCAATACCTAAGTTGTGTCAAACAATTCCATCTGGCTTCTTTTGTACTTCTGTTAAGCTGAAAACTGCAAAGTACTTCATATTTGAAAAATACTTTTTGAAGTGATGTAGCAGAATGAACCTATGACTTGCAGCCTTTTACTTTTAATGCATTACCCTGAGAACAAGCTTTCGATTAGTATCCTCCACCATGCTTGAACAGTTAAAAGACAGTTTGCTCTGAGGATTCCACCATCGCTACTCTAACAGCACTTGGGACACTGCAGGTTGCTCACTACCCTGTCACAAAACGGAAATACTGGACTCCTGCAGAACCACCCATTTACAGAGGGCAGCAAGTGCACAGTAAGTAATAAATGCGATCCATCTTCAGCAGTGGTGGTTTCATTGACACAGTGGCTAAGCACCTACTCGACAATATACCACAAAAAGATACCCATCCCTAACCTAATGTGCAGATGCATTTCTACCCATATGACTCACATCAGTAACTTCTTAAAAATAGTGCAGCTGGAATATCAGTCCTGAGATAAGCTGTATTTAATATTTGAGAGAAGAGGTTATTTGCATCCATGATCTCTCCTCTACAAAAAAAAAAAAATATTAGGAAAAAAAAAAAAATCAAAACTAAGGAAAGCAGAGAAACTAGCAACAACATATCAGGCCATGTGGAATCCCAGAGCAGGGAGGTTGGGGGGAAAACAAGAGAGCTTCAGAGGGAGAAGAGTGGGTAGTAGTTCTGGAAAAATTCAAAAACTTTTGAGGTCCAAGGAAGGGGAAATTTGGAGTTGATGAGACTCAAAGACAGAGTCAGTAAAAGAAACAGGAAGCCCAGGGTAAATTAACTTTTTTTATAATCAAAACTTGACTCAGAGGCTTCTGGTTAGTTATCGGAAAGCTTAAAAAAAAAAAAAAAAACAAAAACACAAAAAAAAACCAAAACCAACACCACAGACAAAAAAAACCCCGAAACAGAACACTAGCACAAACCCATGGATCAAGAAACAGGAGAATACACTAAACACATTCACACCAAGGGTTTGTGTGAAATACAAAAGAAAATAAAGCATAGTAGGATTATCAAAGAGAACATCATGCACTTGTCAACAGAATCATTTTTCAGACACAGCCTGAATCTTGGAGGTTTAAATGAAAGATTTTGTCTACTAAGAATCTTCTAATGACTACAATCATCAACTCTTCCTGAGACTTAAACTGCCTCTTAAAGGCTTTGTGGTTTCAAAACCAAACATGAATTGGAAAGTTATTAAAAGAGCATGATCAAAAAGTTTAAGAGAATGAAACTCAATACAAGAACACTGAAAAAAATGGTGAAAATACATGCATCCTGCAGACTCTCTTCTTAACTCCTACTTCCAGATTTTGTAAAAGCACGAGGGATCTGAAGTACGATTTTCTACCCTTGAGCAGAATTTATTTGGCACTTATGCATCGTCTTTTTTTTTTTTTTTTTTTTTCAATCATCCATTTTTTCCTTGTCTGATTAGCTGCCAAGCAGTTTCAACTCCCACCTTTAAAACAGTTGTCTGGAGTAGAATAGGCAAACAAAAGAGAACCTCTGCATTCATTAGGATCACATCTGAACAATACCGAAACAGAAAACCACACTCTCCAACTCAGTTACAAATGAAATATAAGTTTGTAAGGAAAGAAAGAATGCAGCATTACCAGCCATATCTCAACGGTATTCATTCCCTGCTTATACTCTGATCACCCTGTTTCAAACGGCATAGAGCGAAAATAACTAGAAACAAATGGCTTTAGTAATAAACTCCTGATCTCTTTGCCTTGGCAGTGGACTAGGCGATGCCATTAGAGAACAAAAAGACAGAGTTTGAGAAAAAGCAAGAGAGCATCGTGGTACCCAAGAACAAAACACACAAAAAGTCAATCATGCTCTTAGCCTTTTTCAGAACAAAGGAATAAATAAATGAAAAAAATCCAAAACTTTAAAAGTGAGCCTTCAATACAGTACATAATGGGCCAATAAAGCTCATAATTAGAGTTCAAAGCTTAGAGATAAAATGCAATTAAATACTTCTAGGAATAGCACGGCTAATTTCTTGCAATTAAGAGCATGTAAAACATGTATGCCTCAAGACATCAGCTATCCAATATCTGTTATTTAAATTGGTCCATTAGGGTAGTATTCAAGTATCCCTCTAAACCATCTGGTATTAGCTAGTGTAGATTGCTGCCATAGTTATCACTGTCTTCTATGCACAAAAGAACCACAATGTATCTGTACTTTGCTATGAGCATAAAAGCTCATATAAACCAATCCACTCGAGGCCCTTGTTTTCAGTGCTTGCTCCCAACATTTTTTAAAATGTTTGAATGACCAAAATAAAAACACAAATAGCTGTTTTGATAGGTAACATGGGTCACATCCACTAAGACTGAACATAATTTTCTGCAGTACTCGATTAATCGAGCTTACAAACGTCCAGCTTGTTGACTCCAAATGGATTTGGCTGCAGAAAAGATGCTGGAAATGTTCACAGACACCTACAAGACCAAACATACATGGCACCTTCATGTACCTGAATGCCATCATCAGCCAAGTTGGCACTTACCAACTTCAGAGCAAATAGCCTCATCTACTATATATATACATAATACTCTAGTCCCCTGTCCAGCAGTGGCAACAACTTTCTTGTGGTTACTGTTAACACAGATCAATCACTTTGACAATCTACCTCATGGCAAACAGTTGGCTTTCCTTGCAATGAAACCGGGCACCAAGCTGGCAAAACAGCCCGGAACAGCTGACTGGAAATGTCTGGTGCAGAATTGGCACCAAAGCCAATGTATTATGGAAGAACTAACCTTTAGATATCTGAGAATTAGCGAGGAAGGGGAAGATACCATGGACATCTTTTGAAGACTAAGCTGTGAAAATTATTTTAGAGATGCCCAAGTCTATTGCGGGAATCTGGCCCTTCGGAGTATGCTCGTAGAAGCTGGCCCAGACTACACATAGCTCCCTGTTCCCAAATTACTTGGTGTAATGTTTTATAATTGGTGTAACATTTTGATAAGCCTTAATAAACGTTTGGTTGAGTTCAAGTGCTCCTCACAGCTGCCTGTAGCAAAGTAATTTGGAACACTGTATCACACACATGTATGACCTGAAGCTGTATGGACTAGCTGGTTAGGTATTTCCCAGAAGGTGCAGGAACACCTACTTGCACCTCACAAAACTAAGGACTTCCCAACTCTGCGATGGAAGACTTCCTTGGAAAAAAAAAAACACAAAACCAAAAACGCCACAATAAACACACTGATTTATGTTCTGGAGTTGAATAACAATGTAGTTTATGAAGGGAATGCAGCTGCGCTTAGAGGAGACACCTTTAATACTCAGAGTTGAAAAGAGGTTGAAGGTTTTCACATGGAGAAACATGCCCAATACTTGCAGTTTGGAACAAAGCTAGGAATAAGTTTAAAACAGCGGGAAGAATCACACTTCCCACAGCAGAATCAACTCTAAGGTGGTTAACCCACAGTCACACAGCAAACTTCTGGCACATAGAGAAAGAGCAAATGTTCTCCCAAGCCTTAGATCAAGGCATTTGTCACAAGCTCATCCCTCCTATCCAAACACAGCCTTTTGGTACTTGTTTCATTCTCAGAAGTCTGGAAACAAAAGTATATACTTTCTTTTGGCACAAGAATTCATTATATACTACCTTATGCTAGAAAAAGCATCTTGTTAACTAATAACAGTGAATAAGATAGGTTTCCCTTCCATAAAGTCGCTTTAATCTCATTAAAAAGTATCTGGCTCAAATAAAATGTAAAACTCTCCTCTGATAAAAACAGCATGCATTTTTAGCAACTAGTAGGAATGGGAAAGACAGGTATGTCTCTCACTTTCCACATTCCCACTATAATCATGACACTCTCTCTTCACAGACATTACAAAACCCAAAGAGTAGCACAGCCCTAAAACACAAACAAGTCAACATCACATTCTAGAAAAAGAATAATACCCATTACTCTCTCCAGTATTGATTTTACTATGAATTACAGCAAGAACTAATTTATTTTCAGTATGAGCTTAACCACTATTACACCACAATAATATAACTGAGCTTTACCTCAGAGCTGTAGCTATTCATCCTTCCAGTTTCATTCACTACAAGCAAATGTCTCACATAGCTCACACACTCCAGCAAGAGCTAGCTACAATCAAAAACTCTGAAATACGAAGCACAAAGCTCTGTTTTATTCATGGTACTTTTGTTTGCCAATTAATTTGAAAGCAATTCTTACAGCGGGAAGAGTAGCTTGGCTTGGTTAAACTGCTGTCTTATACTACACAGTAAAAGGACAGAGAAAAAAAACTGTTCTGTAAAAAATAAAAAAAGGCATAAAAAAAATTGTAGTTTGCAAAGCAGCAAGGTCTTCGGTGCCGTTCTAACCTCACTATGTATACACCGGTGTAACTTTATCGGCTCCGCAGGGATGATGTCATCTTCTCCAATAGTGTGTCAGTGAAATAAGAAACAGGTCCTTTCAACATGCAAGAAGTCCCAAACCTTTTGTTTGGTTTTCAGTGCTCAAACCCTCTCCTGTTGATAAACTACCCCTGCTCTATTTAAAGGGGGGGTGGGAGGACTGAGTATTGGGGATGCATTCAAAAGGCAGTCCGTGAAAGAGGAAAGAGTTTTGAAATTCTCTGCAGGCACTTTGCTGTTGTAGTTGGTTGGTGCATGGCCATGGCAACCCTGGGCACCCCGGGGCATCCCCTGTGGCCATGGAGACCCACGCTTCCCCTGCCTCCGGTCCCTCTGGATGACCTTTTACTTCCCAGAGCAAAAAATAAATTTAAAAGAAAAAAAAAAAAAAGGCAAGAAGCAACATTCAAGCCCATCCTGGCAGTGGTCCAAAGGAAAAAGCCCAAACAAAACACAAGCCAACAACAAAGATCCACAGATTGGAAAACTGCTGACAACCTTAGTAGGAAGTTTCTGATGACCCAAAAGCCATTGTGAAGCCCAATTAAAAAGAAAACAACAGCTATGGTTGTTCAGCTTCGCCAGGCAAGGAATAGCTGACTCAATCATCCTAAACCAGGACAGGAATGCACCTTTTTGTCATGCATGAAGAAGGTTCAAAGTAAGAAATTAAAAATACACTTTTCCCCTCCACAAAAAAAAAAGAAAAAATATCAGAAAACATTTTCTCCAAGCATTACTACAGCGCAAAGAGCAACTATGCATACAAGAAGACATTTCGACTCTTTCTTCCTTTTTTGAAAATGATACCTTAATTTCTACAGCAGTATTTCACATTGAGGTTTTTTTTTTTTTTTTTTTTTTTTTTTAAGCATTTCATGCTTCAAACAGTTTTCACATTATTTGGGTTTAGACAGAGAAATAAGCCCCAGATGTTTCACTGAAAAGGTTTTCCACCAGGAAATTCATGGCCCGTCCAGATGTCTCAGGTATCTAATAGCCCCAACTTATTTTTCCTACACAATAGCCATGAACATTTCCTTTCCAACAAGTTGCTTATGGGATTATTATAGATGTATCCGTAGGTTATGGGTGCAGACTGTACCAGACAGATTTAGTATCATTTAACAGAGTGAGCAGCAATTAAGTCCTCCTAGTCCTTGCACCTTAGAAGTATTTTGCATATTCTCTATCATTGCTTGGCATACTAAGGCAAGTAAAATTTGATAGAATTAATATAATGTAAAAAGTACACAATCTCTATTTGAAATTACATGAAGTAGGTCAAAACAAGGGCTTGCTACTTTCCATTTCTATAAGCTTTGTAAATTACTGTTTTGAGTTGACAGTCTTGATATAGCTTTAATGATGTGAAGACCTATAAAATATCTTTTAAGTAATAAGATGCACAACCCCTGATGGTCATGATATTTCAGTAGCCAGTACATTGAGTGTCTCTCTGCTTTTCCTCATCAATAGGTAACTTTCCAATGTCTTGTAGCCTGTAACTGCTGCCTCCTTCTCCCTGCCTGCCAGCCAGTACAGGGACTAACTCCCTTTGCTAACATTGTCTCTGTACCATAATTATCAGCCATCTTTTCTCTCAAATTGTTTAGTGTGTTAACATGATCCAGTTAAGCTATCAGCAAGTGTTCCTGACATTCAGGCCTGAGAGCTCTTATTTCTACTTCAAACCTGAGTAAAAGCTCACATACCCATCTAAGAAAAGAACACCACTTCTCTTTGGAGCTTTGTTCTTTTGCTTATTTTACACATTTTTCCTCAGAGAGTGGCATGAAAATTCTAAGCAAGCAATGCTGGAAAGAAAAATTACTATCCCATGCTTTTTCTTAAATAGGAAATACATCAGCTGCCATCTTTAGCAGCACTATACAAGACTGGGTTCGCAAGTTTGTCTAACATACTCTTGCCTGATTATTCTGGTGGCAACACTTCCTACTCCTCACAGATATACAGGAACAATTCCCAAAGAAGACAGTGGGACTGCACATGGCCACCTGTAGGGACAGACAGATTCTGCACACATAGATTTCTCAGATTGCCAAAAGAACATATTAGGAAATACCAAACAGGAAAAAATGAAGATCCTGATTTGTAGCGAGCAAACAAAAAAAAGCAAGTGTTCTCCCTCACTGGATGAGAGTCAAATCTCATCATAATCATGGCTATACACTGACTTCTCGTTCTCACTGTAAGGCCAGCTCTTCCACAAATCTGCACACCCAGTCATCTTCAATACCTCCTGCATCTCAGGGCAAAGTAGAAAACTCTGGCAATCTAGCTTAAAAGGATTTGCCTAGAGCACGTAATTTTGTTTAGCTGAGGGCAGTTTGTTCTAGTCTCAATTAGCTGTTTTCCCTGAACATAGTCAGAGAATATAATCCTTAACAGAGTGATATCCTTTTTTTTTTAATAGACTAATTGTAAGAAGTCGTATCTTGAGCTGCACTAGCAAAAAAGCATTTTGATTTTATGTTTATTAGGGTATGAAACACTTCTAGTACAAGAACGAAGTCTATGGTATTTCTCTTTTACTCTCCTTCTCCAGTTAGACATAATGTTTATGATATGAAATTGCACTATGTTTATAATAAGAAATTGCACTGATGAGTAACTGCAATACCCATGCACCAACAGAAAGTTAATACACACAATTCATTTGTCCTGACTGCCCTTCCAGAAACATATAAAAATATTGATTACTAGTGAATAAATATAGTCCTTCTTTAGAAACCACTTATTAGATAATCGGGGTAGGGGGTTGTAAACAGCCTCCGGTACAGATTTGCAGTCAATTTCTACTATACTTTTCAATTGTTACATAAGTGGTAACCTTGTCCTTACACTGGAGGGGAACCCCAACACAAAGTTCAGCGTTGCCTACAAAAGCCAGCAACACTGCAAGTAGGTGACAGACAGAAATCCTGCAAGCGAAGCTCTCCTATTTAAGCTTATCCAGGAGCTGTCAACCCCAGCATTAGGCTCCCCCCACTAGCTTTGGCAATGCTGGTTTTCCTGTCTGTAGTAGACCAGGGGAGCAAAAATCCTCCTACAGATAGCATTTCCAATCTTGACCACCGCAGGCACCGGGTCCTGAGTTTCAGGACTCTGAAACTACCCCTTTGCTACGTTCAACCTAGAAAGATGGCCTGTCACCACAGGCCCCCAAAACGCCAGAAAAGCAGAGGTTAGCGGGTCCTGGCACAGGCAGTCCCTGTCCCAAACGCAACCTTCCAGTCTCGCCACAGGCTGCCAGGGCAGAGGCTGGAGCGACAACCACCTCCACCTCTGTTAGGCGATGATCAAATTGTGAATGGGAAATGGTGCCGGGCTATAGAGGCGCAGCTAGCAACCCTCCCCAGAGAGCTACCAGCAAGGGGAAGGAGACAGCCCACACAGCAAGGCTGTAAGGTCACATCAAGCTAAATAACACCTGCATTTTTGTTTGGGTGGGTGTTTTTTAGTTCATTTGAATTTTAGCAGACTCACTTCATTAGACTGAGTTTTGATTTAAACACTGATGTGGTCCCCAGTGACCTCCCGTCAGTTCTTACAGTAGAGGTGGTCAGAGGCCAACCTGTGCCACAACCAACGAGACCTAGGGCTCCTCTGGAGAACTAAGCCATCAGTGGATTAAAGATTTCAGCCGTTGGGCATATGCAGAAACTTTTTTATCCCAACAGTACTGAGATGGTCTGGATATTAAAGACATCTGTGCACCTAAACAGCCCTGCGAGCCCTGGGGAGAGTGGGGTTCCCTGCTAAGCAAGGGCAGCCATCCAAGTGAGGGTGACAGAAACAGCTCTCAGTCACTCAGTTTGGTGAGAAAACTGAATCCATAAAACAACAACAAACCTTACATGGCTTTAGGGCACAGAGGGTGATGTTGCAGAAAGGCATATAAGAGCACCTCAGCTTATAAACAAAAACTTAACACCTGAGGGGCTGATTGAGCTTCCCTCTCGCTACAGCCTTGGTTGGAATTCAGCATCAGGTGGCACAAATCACACTTGGTAACAGTGGTACTTTTAGCACAAAATATCCAAGACATTCTTTTCCCCAGTCATAGACCTTTTTGGTACACTATGATCATCTACCAAAGAGTGGAATCAAGTCATTCAGTAATTTCCATTCCTGAAAGGTCAACCCTGATTGCTGAACAACAGTGTCATGATAACAAGCTCACCCTCCTTTAGCCAGAAAAGACATAGTGGTTGCCGAAACCTCAACAGGATGCTAAGAGAAAGGAATCTATATTCATTACTGTCCATGGTTAAACTTGTGCTGACAGTACTTTTAGTTTACAAACCACTCTGCTGAGTTACCCTTAAACACGTCAAGCTTCACATAGCTCTATAATCTTCGGTAACAAGGCAAACCTAAAACAATATAAAAAATGCACCAGATTCCATGCAAAGCTTATGGCAGTTGCTGGCTGACTGTTATACAAGCCTAAATGATGGCTCATGACAAAAGAGCCATTCCAGTACCAAGTAGAGCATATTTTTTTCCAGGAAGGAGAAAAAGCAGAAGACCTATCAAGTTCAACAGACAAGTACAAAACAGAAGCTGTTTAGTCTTATATTATGAAGACTGAATAATTTCACAGCATGATCAAAGCACAGTAATGAAGGGGTAACAGACAACAGAAGTACATAATCACAAGAAAAAGGATAAAGGATGCATCTCAGCTGTGCTCAAAAGGCACTAAGTGTCTGTTCAGTAATCAAATAATATCCACAATATGTTTGAGAAAAGTACATTGTTTCTTCATAATAAAACATTTACTGTAATTTATACAAGGATAGCGTTACCACAGAAACTTACTGCTTAATCTGTTGCTTCACTATAAAGAGCTCATGGAAAAATAATTTTCCAGAGTCCAGCTGAGCTGCACATAAAGGCCACACTCATGGCCCACTAGTCCACTGCATCCACTTCAGATGTCTCAAACTTCCAAGAGAAATGCCTCTTCTGACCCATATCTAGAAAACCCCAAGGGCAATAGCTAAACAAGTAGGAAAATTACTTCCAAGTACCAGTCATCCATCAGTGTGCTATGGAGATACACAGGAAAATACCAAAATTACTTATTGTAAGGCCTAGTCTGGAGTCAAAGTATTAGCCAGCACTGTGTCATCAAGAACATGGAGAAAATATCCTCACTTCTGACAACCGTACTATTACAATCTGGTAAGCAAGACTAAAATTAACTGAAATATATTTGCATTGAGAGTACCTTGCACATCAAGGGAATCTCTCACTACACATGCCATAGTGTGTTCCTTCAACAAGTATTTTTCCAAGCAAATCTCTTCCCATTATTCATTTTCTACAGTCTCACCCAAAACCAAACAGTAGTTCAAGAAGTCGTGTTCCCAAATCAAATGTTAAGACCGATGTGATATTTTTATTTAGGTTCACATTTATGTTTTTTCTTTACTTTCTTTCAACTTAAATGACTTAAATTGCTATAGCAAAAACTTATGCTGATACTTAAACTGAGCTCCTACTCATTAATACGATTCCAAATATCACTAGCATTCTAATAAAAACACAACAGTTAAAAGGATCCTAAGCCCATTTTTAAAAAAGCACATCCCAGAGGCAAGTCTCATTAACACCTTCCCTGTGTGAACTATATAATTCAACATGCCAAAACTAGGGTGATCACAGCCTGTCTCACATTGTCAAATATCACCACTGTCCTGTATATTGGATTTCTATTTTTAGTACAAAAGTGGAATGGTCCACACATATTTAACTGTGACAGCCATCTCTTAAGAGGTAAGAAATGGAGATTTAGGTCCATTCAGGCAAAGGAGGCAACTGAATGTTGGCAAGAGCTCAGTTTACAAATAAGCTGCTTGAATAGGTATTAACATCACTTTCATGACAAATTGTGTAAACCCTTTCATCCCAAAAAAAGTTTCCTACAAATGTTCAACTTACTACTTTCAAGTATTTGAGGTTTACACTTGAGAAGAAAAAAAAAAAAGCAGTCTATCTCGATAGTTTTATTGCACTAACTGGGCATTTTTACTACATTGAACTAGTATATTAAAACGGTAACTTAAACATGTTTCATCTAAGATACATTTAAAAAGACACTGTTTTCCTCACAGCAAATTTAGACACTTGCTGCAATGACACTGATGAAACTGATACAGAAGTATTTTTCCTCCAAACCAATAAAATAGCTGGATACTAATTCATTTCTGAAATGAGTTGTGAAAATTTTGTCAGAGGCTAGGTCAGGTACAACACTCATTTCAGGGAAGCTGGAAAGACTTAACTTTCTTAGTTCCAAGAAACAGACGTACCTCTTTAACCTTATTTTCACTTACAGAAGCTTGAAGAATTTAAAGACAGCAAAATAATTCCCCTGCCCCCAAACCATAAAATAACAGAGTAAGTATGAACCTGTTTTCTCCTGGACAAGAACAAAACAAGGCACCAATAAAAGCTTGCTCATCAGCTTAGTACTTTGTTTTGCTTTGTACAGCTTTAGGAGACTACGCTAAGGACACAACATAACACCCAAAGGAGAACCGCATAAACAAAACATTAACTCTAAAATTTGCCAGCAGCAATGCTGGTATTTAAACTTCACGCCAATTTTGCCACTAGGAGACATTCCGCTGAAGGGCTTCTCCTAGAATCCCAGGCGCCGCTCTCCTCTGCCCACCCACTTGCTCCCACACCCAAAGAGCCGAGGGCTCCAAAACCTCTCGTGTTTCTGGGAAGAAGGAATGGCTATTGTCCAAGAGTTAATACAGGAAAGAGAATATTTATTTTGCATTCCCCATTCTGCCACAAACATACACGTGTGTCCAAGAGCAAGGTAGGCTTTGTCTGTATTACAAGAGGTTTGTTTGTTTTTTCCACTAGTGTAGTAGCTCTACCAGTTCCATCCATGTGCATATAAGGGCTTCAAAGCTTGAACTCTCCTCAACTCCAAACAGAAGCTCTTCATTCAGTGACCTCAAAAAATTACAAGTCAGATTTATGCTACCCATTGCAAGCATCTCTGCAACTAACAGTATGCTTCCCAACCGCAACTAAGGAATATGGGCATAAGCGCACAAGGCTTTCAATATTAAGTTTAATACACAGCTTAAACGTAATTTCCTCACTATCTTATCTTTTCATTAGCTCTGCAGGTTACAGCAGCGCCCTCTTCATAGATGGCCCTTCAGAAATTGCTTCCGAGAATCAAGAAATTACAACACTAGTATTTCCAGGTTTTAAATAAGCACTTTTCTTGACAAACTACAGCCGCTCTCCAAACTAGTTTTCTTCCACTGCTACTTACAGTGGAAGAAAGAAGCAGGTCCTTGAGACAGTTGTCCCATGAACAAAGTACCCATCATCATGGTTTCATCCATCAAGAGTAACAAAGTAGTTGTCATCGATGGCCAAAATCTGTCTCCTTGAGGAGGCTGACTCACAGCGACCCACAAACCACCATCACTTGTAAACTGAGTTTGTGCCTCCTGCTACAGTGCGTGCTGCAATACTGGAAAAGAGCCAAGAGAAGGGTAGGAAGAATGAGAGATGGCACAAACATTGCTTTGTTACACAGGCCTTTGTAATTGCCCAAACACCATGATGTGTTTGTATAAACATTCTGTGGCTGGGGATTTGCACTCACCTTCCTTCTCCGCAACAAAAACAAACCGAACACAGTAATTATCTTCAATAGCATCTTATTAAGTAAATAGGTTTTTCCGTTTCCATTAGTAGCTCATAAAGACCAACACCAACATGAGCACCATTCAGGTCACTGCCCAGTGGTGACAGCTTTACAACCAAGCCAAAATAGGCTCCACTGCAACAGCAAATATGAGAGTCAGTTTCCTGGTAGGACAGGTGCAAGGTTACACAAGTACGCCTTTACAGGCTACAGCAAGAACGCTTATGCCAAATCCTTCATATACTTCCCCAAGCAGCTACTTACAATTTCTCACAATAAATCCTACCAATATTTAGCCTAAAAACAAAGAGGGGTTTCAGTCTTCTAGAACAGATTCACCTGCAAAATGTCTTGACATAACACCTATTCATAAAGTTACAACTGACAAGGCACGGTCTACAAAGGATACTAAATTTGGCTAAACACCTACTCATGATTGTAGGTTTCTGGGTCAGGAAAACTTTAGACCTTCCCTCTTTCTTCCTTCTCACGTACAATCCCTCCAACTCCATCAGCCTTTGGTTCTCTTAGGAATCTGCCTTTAGATATAACTCAAACCATAGAAATTATTAGGAGCCACATGGAAATACAGGATGACATCAGTCAATTTTATTTTAAACTGTCAAACAGCCAGCCTGTTAAAGAGTAACACGCAGGCATGACTTCAACTTCAATATTAACCTCCCATGACTCATCTACGGAACACACTTCAGTCTTGACTCAATTATTAAGAAGAAATGGACAAATAACCAACATGGGAAAACAGAGGCAGAGATAACATTGCTTTGATTGCATCTACACATACACACAATCATCCCAGAAAGTAATCTTCTTACAGTAATTGTTTGTAGTTTATTTCGCCTTCCTTGATTTTAACTTCTAAACACAGAGACTGAGCATTTGGCAGCCTGCATCCCATGCTGGTTCTTTCAGAAGAGTTCACTGAGGAAAAAGAGGTTTTTTCATTTGAATATTTCTCCAAACTATATGAGTTGGTGCTTAATTATCTCAGTGATTTAGATTACTGTTTTTATTTCAAGAAATCTAATTTGGTGGATGAAGAACATGAGAGCATAATTTTAATCAATCTCCCATGAGACTTCTTAAAATAACACTAGCTGATGACTACTTGCAAGATAGCAAGCTATTCTCCCCTTGTCAGCTGCTTATATCTTTCTGAAATATTTGCTGGAATATCAGTGACAAACTGTAACAACATTAAGGAAGTAAATATAGCTCAACTTACACTTCACTGAAAAACATTTCTAATCTCCTTTTTGTCACTCAGATCACACCTAGCCATAACGATTTCCAAATGCTACGGGCTGTTACCAGTGGCTTTCCCACAGAAGCAACATCAATCTAAAGAATGGTTTTAAGGCAAGAGCGTTCTTTCAGCAGCCTAGCAGAACTATCAAAGAATTTAATGCAGTAGGTCACTTATTTGAGGTGTAACCATACTAGCCAACTTCATCAAGAAAATACCTTGTTCAAGATAAAATCCTAGAAGTCACTGGACAGCATTCTGCCTATTGCCTTTGTCAACTTTTAATTATGTCATGTTACCAACAAACTGCCAAAGCAGAGAGCAACTGATAGTATACAGCATGTCTGAGTAAAGCCTATTTTTAGCCTGCAATTCAATCAGCACTCTTACAACAGCTAGGATTAAAGCCCAAGACAGCCACGCTGCTGTATATAGGCCAATGCAATTACATGCTGAAACATGTCGAGAGAACGTGATGGTAAACTGGAGTCAACGTTGGGAGGAGCAGCACTAGACAGACAGTTGCTCTGTGCTAGCGGATGTCGTTGCTGTTGCTAGACAGTTGCTCTGTGCTAGCGGATGTCTTTATTGGCAGAGAGTACACTCGCATCTCGCCCGCCTTGATTAATAACCCACAAAGGAAAACATTACAACAAATGACAGTTTTACGCCAATTCCTTTCAATATGATTTAGCGCTCATGAAAGACAGACAATGTTTTGGCAACCTTGAAAATCAATATCCTTTTACCTTCATTGGCAGCCGTTCAGATGACTTAGCTTTGTCAACGCTAAAGCAGCCCACTTCAATCCTGCCCTGAAAATACTGCCAATGAGGAGACAACTCAGTTCTCACCCTGCATGCTCCTGAGGTAGCAGTTATACAGGACCTGTTTTGAAAAGCATTTGCAAGGATGCTTTTAAATACCTGTCTTCTGTAACAGTGAAAAAAAAAAAAATATTTTCTTCAAGCCAGGAAGTTTTTATACATTCAAGTGTTAACACTTGAATGTAAGAACTTTAAGCTTTTGCTGCCTTTTTAATCTTCAGAAGTCACATTTTCAGGCTTTCCCCTGCAACTATACAGACGTTTTTAAAAATGAAGAAAACTAATCTTGCTGTGTAACAGACAGCTTCAGACTTAGGATCTATAGGACCTAACGTTTTGAGACTATCAAAAAAGAAGTGGCACCACAATGCAATCACTTATCCTCTAGGACATAGCTAAATAATCTATAAAACAGTAATGACTTTCACCCACTAAAACTGGAGCTGAACACTAATCAATGATGTGAGGAAGAGTACAGCTGTGCTTCATTACCAGTTTCCCAGAATCATTAATCTTTTTTGATACAGCTTCTGAAAACTAGCCTAAACAGTATTCTCTTCCTCTTTGTACAGAGAAATATTGGATGTTTCCTTCAGACTCACTGACAAGAGGACTGAAAGTCCACAAGGAACATGTACATGTTCTGAAGACTTTCAAGCTCAACACACATATAAATTAAGGCACATCTAATTAGCAAAGGAAGAATATCTGCATCTTGAGATAATTCTCTCTATTATCGCAAGCTTCCACACTTCAAACTTACTACAGGTGGTTGTTTCTCTGAAGGGCACTTTTTGGACCCCTGATCACTTCTCTTCAGCAAGTGAAATAAAAGCACCAGAAAAACTGAACTCTGAGAACCTGGATAGTAAGTTCAGAAACTCAAAAATGCGGGCATATCCTAGGCTTAGCATGAATGCATATTCATAACTGTAGTAGCTTTTTTCATCCACATTTCAAAACCAAGCCAAAAAAAAAAAAAAAACACACCATTGAGAAGACAGGAAACCCAAAAGCTTAATTAAGTAGCATCTGAACAGAGAAACACAGCCTGAGTCTCAGAAACTATACTCCTTTACCTTCTAAAAGATCAGGATTTTCTTCCACCACTTCAACTCAACATTGAGCTTCATCAGAAAAATGGCTCAGTTTCTTTCTTAAGCCAAACTTCAGTCTAGAAGAAGCTTCTTAACTACAGCAACAGACACATTAGGCAGAATAACACCCAGTAAAACCACCATACAGTAGCTGAAGCAATACTACAGACAAGTTAATTTTTTAATTAGGCTAAAAAGAGGCAGTAATTGAACTTAGCATCTAAACATGTTACGATCCACAACACAATTATAACAAATCTAAATGCATTACTTTCAATAATTTAAGAGCATTTGTGCTCAAAAATGTGGAAAGGGGACATAAACAAGCAAACATAATGAGGAGTATTACAATATAAAATGAAGGCTGCATAAGACAGGAAGAGACTGCTTGGGTCACAGGCAAACAAAACAGTGCATACTAAATCCAGAAGAGTTGCACTTCATTCTGCCTTGTACAGCCACAAGAAAAAACGTCTCGCGTACTATAATCAAACCAGAACAGAAAAATTCACAGTAAAATAAGAGTCCTTCAACTGTGACCAGCAATGATCACTGCAATACATTAATCATTTAGAAGACTAACACAGGTTAAATCAGTCACATCTGTCTGAAATAAAATGCCATGTTTTACTTATACTCCGCTTTTCCACTTGTGAATAAAGCTTGCCTACCGTACTTGTGGTCACTCAAGAGTTACAGGTCTTCTGCATTTTTAAGAGAAGCTTTACTCAAACTGGCAGCATCATACAAAGTACTTGAAAGAATGATGAAAACAGCAAAGAAACATGAGTAAAAACTAAAAAATACAAATAGTGTTATTTGCCCTAGGAGTACCTTTTCTTCCTCAGGCACACAGTTTTTCAAGAAATGCCCATTTTCAAATCACATTACAGTTTCCTATAAATAGGCCTACAGGAGTTAGATAAGATGTGTCTCGTGAAGGAAATTTCTGAAATTCAGGAAGCACTAGCCTTAGGACCAACACACTTTCATAACCAGACGCAGGTAAGTCTGCAGCTCATCTCCTCCTTGGCACTATCAGGCTTTTCACCCTTTTGTAACTGACCAAGTTTAGAAAAATAAACAAACAAACAAACAAAAAAACCCACACACACCAAACCACAAAGAAAATCCATCAAATTCACTTACTTTTGATAGGAAATGGTCATCCACAGAGTTCCTCACTGCCAATGAGATGGAGTAGCACATATGAACCTCACAGCTTCAAGAATCTCCCCTTTATTCCAAGCATCACAGGAAATGGCACCATTTTCTTTCTCCCCCCTGTTGCTTATTCCCTCTTCTTCAGCTGCTCATCACTATTAATTGCTCACACCCTGCAGGATTGCTACACCTCTCAGATGCAAAGAATAAAGCTCAACAGGTATCCTTAATTCTCTGCCTGGCAAACCTGAGAGGGTCTCCCCCACCAGAAACACCAAGACCTCCCATAAAGAGGGCAGAGGACTCCAGATTTTTGCAAGCCAACTCCCTCACAATGAAGGGGTAAAAAAAAAACCCACCCTTTGTGCATGGAGCCAAAGGTCACGCTCCAGGGACAGCTGCTGGAGTATGGTAATAAACAGAGTGCAGATATATAGCTCTTTCGATTTCTTCCCTTCCCATAAAATGCCAAGTGTTTCCGAGTACTAGAAGTCTATTTATGACCCCACAGCTAGAATGGGGTCATCACTGTTGCTTTGGAGAAAATTCAGAACTTCTGCTCCACCCTGACAAAAACCAGGCACAAGTGCCAATTTGGCGTTTTACTAGCACAGATGAGATTTGTGTTAGCGTCTTGATTGCATGCCCTGATATTATGCTCTTTCCTTGCAAGCTTTGCTGTCTAATAGCCTCATAGTAACAAAGTAAGAAAACAGACAGAGCATGCTTTTTCAGGCAGCCTAACCTTGCATATGACCTTTGGATGAGCAACCTGGCTGGCACAGCTATGAGAGCTACAGCTGCCTCCTTTGCCAGCCCCCAAATCATGCCAGGTGATTCTCAACGACCATGCTAAGCAGCCCCGCCGGAGAGAGGCCAGGAACTTCATCTTCTCCTTGCTGATAACAGAGCCATCAGAAAAGGCTCAACACAAAATCCCCAGGCAGCTCATCAGCAGCTGAAGCAGCTATTTCACCTCTGAAGCTGTTACATATGGCTGCAATAGTGTTATTTAAAAATCTAAAGAAAATACTTACTTTTCCCAGTTTCACTTACAAAGGTTGAAAGGTTCATTGGTAAATCTGAGGCAACTAGCTTCGAAGAACAGCACTGAAATGTCTCATATTTTCATTTTTGAATCAATATCAATGTTACTTAGTATTATCTTTTTTACTGGCATAGTCTGCAGTTTCTAAAAGCAGAAGATAGCACAGAAACCACGACGAAGGCATAACTTTCTTTCCTAAATAGGGAAATACAAACTACCTGTAAGTGCATTTTATTCCAATATAATCATGCATGCTGCGTACAGATAAAGCAATACAATTTTCCTTTTGTATCAATAGAGTTAAAACAATACAACAGCCAGTTTATCTACACAAAGCACAAGATACAGCTATTTTTGTGGCTGACAACCATAAAGCTTTAAACTATACACACCCCTCCACTGCTGCATGTAATGACACGTACCTGACTTGACTTTGTATTACAATTTGTTTATTTATACAGCTTTTTCTCTTCTTCCTGATATCAAGACTTGAACTGTTAGTAAACAAAAGGCAATACTGTCCAAGTCTTATTCTTCCAAGTATATATACTTTACCTTAAAAACCGCTCTAGAACTATGACTAAAAGGAGATGAAGCTGTTTTTCGAGTCACCCCACTCTTTGCTATTCAGCCTACTGAGCACTACCACATAAAATGACGACCTATTATTAATAATGTGTCACTCTTGTTTAGCAATAGTAACTAGGAATCCAGAATCAAAGTTAGCAATTTTCCAGGACTTTGTAATTCATATAAACATCCTACTCACAAAATGGATAGAGGGTGAGTTTAGAAGTATGATTACTAAAGTCAAGTAGTCATAATGAAAGTAAAGGAAAAGGTCTAAGAGTTTTTTTTAAAGCATTCTTAAAATGCTGAGAATGACAGAATTACTTCTTTTTAAGCATTCGGAATTGGAAACTGCAATGCATTTTTTAATATATATGTGTTAAGCTGATGACATGTGGAAAGTGAACTTTCAAGTCTCACTCACCTTTCCTTCAATAGTTTCATATGCCAGATGGTTGCAGATGTTTCTAGGTAGCCGGGCCTACTAAAGAGCTGGCTGCTACTTTCGTCCCGACTTGTTCCCCTGCTAAAAATATGTAACAACATTCCTTGCTGTCTTATTAATAACTGTAATACAATATAAAGTTAATATTAATATAATGCAATCCAGGTGGTGTGAAAATGATGACAGATCCTCTGAGCCAGTAATTAAGTAATATCCTAGCACAGGGGTACAGCTTACTGAAGCACTGTTTACCAAAGAAGGTCTATAGACCCAGCCCAGCCCACTCAGCATCACTGAAAAATACATGACACTTTTTGAAAGAGTAGAGGTACCGACTTGCCCTGGCTGAATTCCAGTCAGAGAAGAGGGCTGTAAAACCAAGTAGCGTCATAGCTGATAACGCAATAGATGGTCAACTTACAGACTGACTGACTTGCATACAGTTGCACGAGCGCTGTAATACAACCCAGTGAGTAAGATCAGACAGAAAGAGATGGGACTCTCATTTAGATCCTAATTACTGGCGAGGTAGGATGGCGGTGTGAGCACCGGGAAGAGAAAACTCTTCCTCAAAGTTTTTAGAACTTTTGTTCTTATTTGGGACACCACACAAAGAAGAGGAGATTGCAACATGCCATGTCCCATATCTTTCTCTGACTATTCCTCCACCAACACAGATAGGGGCTGAAATTGTTTTAGTCTCTTGCTAACTGAAGCCACTGGCAATCTTCACACAGCAATTTTTGAAGAGTTTGGAAGAAAGGAGGTATCTACAACTGGTTTTGAAAGAAAACATTGGAATTTGTAACTGCAAGTACAAGACTTGGAAGCAAGGTCTAACTTCTTCCTATTCACCTCCTTTGTTTGATTACAAACCTCCAGTAAATGCATGGTGCTGTGAATTTCCAGATGCTGCATCTGACCAATCTGCAATTTCAAAATTGAATGGTACCCTGAGAACTACCTGCTGACATCACACTAGGTCCCATCATTTTTAACACTGAGCTCTACTAAGACTCTTGAGATGGGAGCAGCAAAACCAAGAGACTTGCAAGACAGAAATGTCAAATTCAGGAATTAGACTTCCAGGACAGGTCTGCTCCTCTGCTTTTATAATATGGCTTTTTTAAGCCTAGATAAAATTGAACTTAACTATTACTTTCCCAAACTATAACTTGTCAGAAGAACCTTGCAAGAACTTCAAGGACCTTATATGTTAATCTGTTGGAGCTAAAGCCGAGCATTTGACAGTTACTTCCCATCTGCTGTACAGGTATCTCTGCCCCTTTGAAGGCCCACGCGGCAGGAGACAACAAGCTGCTGGAGACTGGGCGGCTTTTCACAGTTGTGCTTTTGGGTGGGTGTTTATACTCCCCCAGAGGAGTGTGTTTCACACAGGACTCTAATGCAGCTTGCGCTTTCAAGTCAGAAGACAGAGCTGGATCCCACCCCTTCTGCCCTCATTAATACTTCCCAAGAAAATTCAAGCACACACAACCACTACAGAGTCAATCTCTTGAAGCACGGGATTTTGTCAGCTCCAGGAATACTTGGCGAGATCCAGAACACTTTGGAAACCAATTGGAAATAACCGTTAAGCGCTCTCTTCTCTCAAAGAATGAGAAAGGGCTGATGTCCACTTGCCTCAAGGAGAATATGAAAGACCTAGATGTCTTGAGAGCCTTCAACTAAAATATTCCCCAATCCTCCGCAGCAACACTTGAAGAAGTTATCAGGCAGTTTCCTCTGCCTGTGGGCTTATTTTCCCTGGGACAATGATGATGTTCCAGTTTCCATCTTCTATTCTTCAGCTCCCACTAAGAACATAAGAACTAACCCCAAAAATGCTCTTTTCAGAGAACGGCTGCTCTATTTACCCCTACCTCCAGCAGGATCAGGATCCAAACCATCCTCTCTTCTTCTTGCTTCTGCCTAGCCTCAGTGTACCGAGGCATTTCTTAATGCCACAGTGCTTCAAGCAAAGCCAGGGAAAAGGAGCCAGTTGGTACGTCTTCTGCTCTCAGAAAACCTGAAGTTGACAATGCCAGGATACAGCCTGGCATTGATTTCAACGCCAGAGCTGAGCTCCATGCAAGGACACAACCCGGTGGAACAGCCCTGCTATCAGTTTACATCACACTGTGCCCCAGAGTCAGTCATGGCTTTAATCCGGGGCTAAATCACAGCAGCTGAAAACAGAAATCTGGACGGTTTCTTTATGAATGAAACTCCTGAATCCCTCTACTGCTTATTGGATTTATTTGCTTATACCACTATTTCTTGAATAACACCATCCCTAAATTACAAATTCTTCGAAGAGATTTAAGAACAGAAGTTGCCTCCAGTTTTCTCAGGGGGAACAGGAGGTGAAAAGAACTATCTTTATAGCTCTATATCTCCCATTTCCACCATGACCAGAGGTTGTTTTGGGGTTTTTCATTACTACACAACGTATTTCCATTACATCTTTATAAGCTAGACAGTGTGATTTCCTGTATTATTATGAACATGTATTTCTTACAGAGCTGCCCCAACACTGAACAGTACAGTGGGATGTGAAAACAGAATATGGCTGTAATTATATGAATAAGTTATAATGAAGATCTCTAAAAAAAGCACACCACTTGACATCAGCCATGTATATATATCCACTCTCCTGAACGACCCTATGTCAGCAAGTCAGAAGTATCAAGTAACTCAAAGCAATTCAAAACCAACAAACCCAAAGTACCAAATTAGATTCAAAGCGCATTATTGGCACCGGGCCTGAGCCACAAATTCAGATCCAGTTCTGAGTTTTTCCAGCCTTCACAAAAATGGGCAAAAGGGACATCTGAATTCAGAGTCCAGACTAGATTCAGTTCTCATTCATACAGTGGACAGTAAGAGAGACCTAAAATCCTCAGAAACAAAGCAGTAAAAGCCAAATCCAAAATGGTACCTTGGGCAACCGAATTAATGTAGGCAACCCATAAAAGCTCTGCAACATGGCTTAGTTACTCTGCAGGAATGTGGCTAAAAATATCATAACAGAATTTGTGGTGCTATGTCTCATTGGCAACCAAGATGGTGTGTCACCATCTTGGTGCACCAAGGAACCTGAAACCACAGGGAATACCCAAGGCAAGTGCTCCTGACGGCAGTGCCCTGCCCTGTGGGGTTCAGATCGGCACAAGGGCACCGGGCACCCCTGCCGTACACGCAAGGCAGAACTGAGCTCAACCCAGGGTACAGTAAACTGCTTCATCCAGAGATATGGCTGCAGGGAAAAAGGTGTGTGCACAGAGAGAAGAGGGGGAAAAGGGTGAGGGAGGAGGTTACAATTAAGCACTTAATTCCAAGCGAAAGAAGGATTGCAGACACCTTTCTTCTCAGTTTTCCCTACCAACCTGGTTAAGGTGCTTCACCTCACCCAGACGCTTCATGTATTCTAGGCAGTATAGCCCATCCTAGCCAGTACCCACGGATCTCAGTCACCTAACTTCACTGTGCTCCTCCATGAGGATCTAAAACCAGTGCCCCTCTGGAAACACTTAATGGCTCTAGACTTGCTTCTGGACTCAAATACACTTGTGACTTTAAAGAGAAGTAGTAAAACCAACGTACAAAATCAAGAGTTGCATTTCCAAAGAACTGGACTAAAAAAATGCTGCCCTTTGGAGTCAAACTGTAACATTTGTTGGTTATGAAAAAGCTACTAACGCCATAATATGACAAGTCAGAATATTAAAGCATTTTTCAGTAGAGTTTTAAATGGTTTTCTTAATAATTGTTTATAATATTCAACTTACAGTGACTTGCAAGACAGAAGTTATTAACTACAAAAATACAATCGTCACCACAAATTTGAACTCAGCAATGGCGAAATCTGACACCCACTGAAGTGAGCTGGATTCCCGCTACTGACTTCACTCTCTCAAGTACATCGCACAGCAGTACACCATCTACGCAGAGATGTACAAACCAGCTGGTGATTTGAAGGCAGCGAGTTGGCACCTCCATTTAGAGAGCAAGTGAATACTCATCCAAGTCAAAAGATGGTAACTTAAAAACAGATTAAAAGAAAATTAGCATTGATCATATGAACTTGCTGGCAAAAAGACCAATAGTTTAAAACATTTCAGGAATGATTCAGACATCAGCGTTACTATGTATTTGAGTCTGTTTCAGGATATTTTTCTCTAGTCACCGTCAAGGTACTAAATGGACCATCAGTCCATTAGCTCACTAATTTTCAAAGCAATTAATCAATCAAGCTTCAAATATGGCAACGTGAACTGACACCTGAATTTCAACCTATGCTCTGCTTCGACAGCTGCATTCCTCCGAGATCACAGAGTTTGTCCTGATGTCTGGGAGAAATGGAACAAAATCCTTCTCAGTCAACAAATGTGGTGATCTTCTAGAGACCAGGTGACTACCATCTTGAAGAAAAGCTGCACAAAGAATATCCCCACCTCCAAAAAAGAAAATGGAAAGCCTGTCCTTCAAAAGCAACACAAATCATTTGGTTCTACAAAATCACACACACAAAGATGTAATGGCAAACACAGAAAGGTTGCACTAACTACAAGTGCACACAAAGAACTAAGCTTTCAGTGTAACTAGTAAAGGTAAACAAGTTAATCAACTTTTTTTTTTTCTTTGTAGAAGCTAAGAGAAGGCCAAGAGACATAATTAAGGACTCTAGAAATAGGTCCTGCAAACACAAAGGTAACTGTAACCATGTAAGCAGATTTCAGCGAGCCTGCCCACATAATTAAAATAGCAGAAATAAAACGTATGCAAAAGCCAGAACCTCAGATTAACAAGTCACTGGGACAGGACTTGCCTTTAGCAGAGTAGCTATCTTTCAGTAGCTGGGTTTACAGCACCTCTTGAGACTTAAGCCATCTTTCATTCAAAGGCTGTAAGTCCAGTTTCCAAACATTAGACAAACTTCCGAAACATGATGCATGCTGAAACACTGGGCAGGAGTTAAACGTATAGAAGTGGCCCTGGATTTTGGGTAGGTCCTAAGACACTAAACCCCGTTTTTCTAGGGGTTAGTATAGGGTTATAAAAAAAGTGCCAGGACAGTATTCAAAGCAAAGTAAAAGCAAAACACACCACAATGGAATATGTTGAAAACTAGGTTGAATTAACTGTAAAAACACACTTTAAAATATCTTTTTATTTACTTCATTTGGTGTCGGAATCTGTCCTGCCCTTCTTTTAATTAGCTCTGACTCCAAAAAAAGCCTCCCTTGAAAACAATGGGACCAGTCTGTGAATTGGGGACGACTGAGCACATGAAAACAGAATTGACCCAGCACACCAAGAGCTTCCAAAGGTTTTGTGCATTAGGCAGAGCTCTGTTCGCTGGATGCTGTATCCTTGGCAACTATTATGCGAGAAACCGTTCTACAAATGCAAAACTTCTGTCTGGTCCAAGAACTTTTTTCTGAAATACTTTTATGGGGTTTTGGATAGCCTTAAATCTAAGGGCACACACAGCCCTTTGTCATCTTCCCGCAAGCTCCCAAGAGCAAGATATAATACAACAAGCGATGTTAAGAGAATATTTTCCTCCCACTTCATCAAAAAGCGAATAAAAGTTTTACAACTTTTACTTTGTTTTCTTCTGGGAAGAAAAAAGAAGCGGGCATTTTTCCTTTTTTCTTTGGTGCACTCTGCAGAACTAATGTGCAGATACAAGATAATAATGAAAGAACATTATTATTATGTCAATCAATGGCATTGCTTTGAAAACTGAAAATTCAAGGATCATGCCCGGGTGCTTGACTTCAAGGGCAGAGCCACAGATGCCAGCATACGTATTGGAAGAAGTATGCAAGAAGAGATAGGTAAGGTTTGACAGGGGCCGTGGCAGCAACATGCTACAGCTCTTCGCACGAGAGAGGAGCGGTACCAATTGTTTCAAGGGCAGCAGACACACTGCTATTTTTACCAAAGCCCTTGCTGGAACTGCCTGGCTCATTAAACCTCAACCACAGCGAAGCCCGGACCCTGCCTGGGCGACCGCGCTCCTCGCAGCTCGGCTGCCCCTAAACAGCACGTTATTCCTCAAAACCCCCCAGATATTGAGAACTCACTGGCAAGGGACAGGCGTGTGGCGTTTGATACCCAACGAGGGCTTTGGTTCGGTGGTTTGTTGGTTTTGGGTTTTTTCCCTCCTGAGGAAAACGTACAGCAGCTACAGCTAACGCAGAGGCGGCAGCTGCCCTTGAAGGCGTTCAAGAGCACCGGGGGAGACCCTCCGGCGTGTGTGTCCCCCTCCCCGTGTCCCCCCCAGGGCCTCTCCCCAGGACTTAAGGCAATATTTATACTGCCGGGGCGAGGGGC
>NW_009648441.1:2910175-2950338 GCF_000708025.1 Charadrius vociferus
CCCCGGCCCCGCAGAGCGCGGCGGGGGCGACCGGTAGCACCCCCTCGGTTAAGAGCTTGTACTGAGCTCGGTCTTGCTGTCACAAACATCCCAAATGTCCGAAATCTTGCGTGTGAGATTTATCCAGTTCAGAAAGGGGAGCTTTAAATAATGCCTGCTTCGGAAAAGGCAAGGCAAGGCAAGGATGACCTGGCACACGGGTTTCTGACCAAGATTGTTGGGTGGGTTTCTCTGTATCTGCACAAAACCCCTGTTTGCCATGAGGGTTGTACGTGCCCGGGGTTCCTCTGGCTTCCCTGAGCGTATGGCCCGGGACATCTCCTCGCCCCAGACCAGAGATGTGCCAGGAGACGCCCGGCTTGTCACCTCGGCTGTCAGCTGGCCTTAGTCCTGCTCTTTCCTGCTGGGGGGGAGTGGGACACCACACCTGGGGCAGGTGCGGAGCACAGCATGGCGCTCTTCCAGAAGGCTCTGGGGAGACCTTATAACGGCCCCCCAGGGCCTAAAGGGGGCCTACAGAAAAGGTGGGGAGGGAGTCTTTGACAGGGAGCGTAGCGACAGGACGAGGGGTAACGGTTTTAAACTGGAAGAGGGTAGATTTAAATTAGATATTAGGAAGAAATTCTTTACTGTGAGGGTGGTAAGACACTGGAACAAATTGCCCAGGGAAGTTGTGGAAGCCCCATCCCTGGAGGTGTTCAAGGCCAGGCTGGATGGGGCTTTGAGCAACCTGGTCTGGTGGGAGGTGTCCCTGCCCATGGCAGGGGGGTTGGAACTCGATGATCTTTAAGGTCCCTTCCAATCTAAACCATTCTGTGATTCTGTGACTGTGTTAGGAACTCTGTAGCCTCGTCTGTCGGATCGAGGATGCACACACCCTGCTCTCTTCACTCGGGGGCACAGGGTGCAGGAGAAGGAATGTGGAATAAGTCAGGGGCGAAATACAGAGAACGAAGGGTTTCGCTGTCCTGGGGGAATGGCTGCATTTCCACGGGCTGTTCATATACCCGAGGGGATGCACTGTACTTTATGGCCACTGTTCATGACTGCCCATCCTTTCGTCCTCCGTGGAGAGGGCTGTGGGACAAGAGCTGTAGCACTGTGAGAAACGGGGGATTTATCACAGAAATTATATGTCTTAAGCAAGAAAGCATGACCTCTAGATCATAGTGTTCACATGAAGCAACTGTTTCCTCCCAAAATGATTACTGGTTTGGGAGTATTTGTCAGCACTGGGACAAAAGGGGATTTCTGTCCACACGTGGTCTGTCCTTCTGTTTCTGTTGTTCTCAGGACTAACTTGTCATGATTCGGTTTTGCCTGCAGTTATGCATATTTTCAGAAGAGAGCATCTAGCATAAAGATTGCTAAAATGAAGAAGGATTTTAAAACTCAGAAGCTATCTTGCCGTTTCAGATATTTCACAGCTGATGCTTTATCCGCTTCTTTTTTTCTTCTCCCTCAGCTTGAACAAGTAAAAGGACCTATGGGCTGTCTCACCCCATTTCTCATCCCTGTCTCCCAGTTGTGATTCTCATGCACCATCAAAAGTTACACATGGTGAAGTCCTTAATTTGAATTTTGTATCTAAGCAACTGAAAATTCATATTTTACAAAGAAATGTATTTTTGTATCTGCTTTAGTACCGACAACTTAGTTTCTAGAGAAAACAGGATTGCTGCATATCTGTCTGCTTATTTAAGTTGTATATTTTTGTCACCATGTAAAGTCAAAATTAAACAGGACATTTTGGATTTCTCAAACGCAATTTATTTAATTACCATTTATATTAAGCTTCCAATTTTGTAAAATTTATTTGTACATTTGCTGCTAATCAATGATCAATATGAGGTGGCATAAGATTGCTATTGATAGGATTAAAATTAAACCTGACCTTTGCTAATTAGTATATGGCACTTGTCTCATTGCAGAGGCATTAATACTTGGAGGGCAGTTTTAAGTAAATCACGGAAGCCAAGATTTTGTATGACATTTTATGTCATGATCTTCAGCTGGATTTCCAACTATGAGGTGGCCAGTGGAGGTACTTTTTATGACCAGGCTGCTGGAAAGAAAACAGTGTGACACAAATGTGAAAGGATCCTGAGTCAGCCAGAGCTTTGAGGTGCATCTGCCTGTACTTTTTCCTTATTGGAAAGACCCCCAAACCACTATAGACCTTTGAATTTCAGAAGTGGGATTTTATTTGAATTTGAATTAAAACAATGCAGATGGAAAGAGAAGACACAGATCTGCTGGATAAAACAGACTACCACTACAAGGTCAGTGTGTGTGTGTGTGTAGACGGAGAGAGAGATACATGTCTAAATTCCATTTTTTAATTCTTTACCACCTTTCTGCATATTCTTCAGAGGCCTTCTGAACCTGCAGTCTTTTTCCATCAGCCTGAGCTTTGTGTAGTTTGCTCCCTCCTCTTCCAAGCAGTCACCAGTTTCAGCTCCTGCTGCAGAGGAGACCTTATCCTCTGAAAAATCCTTCCTCCACCCCACGTCTGCTGTGGTCCTTTTCCCTTCAGAGGTATCACGGACTACTTAGTCCCCTTCCCAGGGTAGGCAACCAAGAGGGGCTGTGTAACTTGCTGACCTTGGGTTCCCAAGTCCATCTCACAAGCCCTTTCCAAAAATCAAAGCCTGAGCATGATCAAGTAAAGTTCAGAGTTTTAAGCTCCCAAGTTCTTTTTACAAAAACATAAGGGGGAAATCCTTCACATGCACACATTTCTCAGGAATGAAACGTAACTCAGGAGTTTTCATTTAGGGCTGATTTATTCTTCTCAACTCATCTCGTTATTGGCATTTCTTAAAAATACACTGTTGAATGAGTTAAGATGGTGTGTCAAGCTTAAATTTTAATTTCATTATTGTTGAAACCTCAATGTTAAAATAACATAGGGGTTTTGTCTTTAATTTCCTCTTTTTTATTAAAAATAAAAAATATATGTTTGATGGAAAGTTATTGAAAGCATATTCTTTAACCCAAGGACCACCCAGACACAAGGTAAATATGTATGTAAGCAGTTTTAAAAATTGATAGTAGGTATCAGAGCAATTGGAATAGCTCCACAGGAGTATTAGTTTTTTCTGGTGTATCACCGTGTCAATACAGATGTAGATGCACGATCATGAGATTACAGTGTAAGCACGTGACGTGGCCTGCCCTTTAACTTCTTTATCTCTCTCTTTCGGATAAATTGAACTGCTTCCCAAATTTCATTTTTCAACTTCAGGCCAATTTTAGTTATGGGAGAACAAAAGGAATTTTAACTTCCATGATTTATTCACTTAACATTAATAAAGCTGAAAAATAGCAGTCTATTTGGTAACAGTAATCAAAATAGGCTTGCGAACCACTGGAATTAAAGTATGGTAATGAAGGTGCTGACAGATTCTTTACTGTAGCGATGGGAACTGTATTTCTGCCTTATCCACCCTACAATCTGTAAATAATGCTTAGTTCTCGTAGTGAAGTGTGGAGAGTGATTTATTGTCATTGTTAGCATGGACAGGCAAATAACATAACACGCTTCTCAAAATAACGGCGTGTAAATGAAATCCAGTCTGTCACGAGACCAAGAATAATACTGTAGATTTCAGCCTCCTTCATCCAGGGATCTCAAAGCACTTTGCTACCATTAAATGTTGCCTGGTTATTCCCGCCCTGCAGTTGGGGAAACTGAGGAGTCCGCAGCTCAAGGACGCAATTCTGATATGATGCCTTTTTTTACAGAAGTAGTTTTCTACTGATTGCAATAGGAACTGCACGGGGTGTCATATGACCGCATCACAGAAAGCGTCTGCCACGGGGACTGGTAAAGCCCATCTTAACAGAGAACTTTTTCTTTGGGAGGTAAGGACATGTAATGGCCCTAAAGATTGTCAGCAGTCTGAATCAAGCTTTAATTGCAGCATCACATGTTCAAATTCAGTAGACTGCTACTGAAAATTGTTCTCTTGCCATGTCTGGTTAATACTGTATATGAAGTAATACTGTATGCTACTAAGACTGGCTAACGCTGTATATTGATGGTGAAAGTGAGTTTGAAGTACACAATCCCAAAATCACTTGGTGTCCAAGATGTCCAAGGATCCTTGGAAAAACCAAGCCCTTTACTTTTCTGTGGATCATATAATCCCAGGAAATAATCTGTTAGAAGTTCTGACAGTGATCCTACAGAGTTCCCTTTCTTCTGTGCAAGGTCTTCCCCTAAGGTAGCCAGGTCTGAAAGACGTAACCACTGGTGAGAGGGCAGAAAAGTGAGGTTCCTATGATATGCACGTTGCTCAGTGCCATTTAGTACAGTCTTCGGTTACACAAGCACGCTTGCAGACTCTTACAGGTTTCCTACCTCCTTCGGCACACGGGCAAGGGGACTTAATTCACACACACAGATACTTTATTTTGCCTTCACTGTTTAATGCTGAAGGCCTCCTCCTGCCTTATCCATTGCACGCTACTTAAACTCTGTTCTGATGACAGAACTAATTTCCTCAAGAGATTTCCTTCAATGCTCAGTACTATAACAGATGAATGCCTCACAACTATTTATTATTAATTTTCACAGCGCTCCTCTGCAGAGAGGAAGTCATTTTACCCCCACTTTATGGATGGAGTGTTACCAGACAAAATGGAGATGAAGTCAAAAGTAACCACCGCTGTTGGCTGTCCAAGTCTGAGCCGCCTACAACGAAATTTCAAAACCTCGAGGAATGCTACGTGTTAAAAGCGCAGCTGCCAGTGACCTCAGCTTAGGCTGGCTGGATGTTCTGCAGCTAACACCAGGCTGTGCAGAGGCGAAAGAAACACATGCAGCGAGACTCTAAAAAGTCGCTGGGAGTGACTTTAACATTGCACTGGAATTTTACCATGGCAGTATTTACGGCGCTTAATCATGAGATCCTCTTGCCTAATTCCTCAAGCCACTGAATTAATTCGCTTTAAATGCCTCAACAAGTGACGGGATGAACTTGCAGATACTGACCTTCTCTGCTAGTCAGTCCCAATTCTTTCTTAGAAGGAAAAGATGTAACATATGAAGTTGTAAAGTAAAATTTATCCTGAAAATTATTTCTTTTGCATCCATGAAAGCATGTATATATGCGTGCAGAGCCATTTTCTCTGATTCTAAAGGCAATGCTGCCTGCTGTTTACTCTTCATAACTATGCATCAAGCCTCCAACCAAGAACCATCCATGCTTTATCAAATTCCAGTCAACTGTAACTGCTCAAGCTCATGGATGTTGGTGAGGCAACAAACGTGTCTAAGGACATAGGTGTGAGACAATGGGAACAAACAAGCATCACTTAAAAGCTATTTCTGCTTGCAGGTTCTTTTATTGTTAATAATGTTCCAGGGTCATAACTATACGTGATTTCTGATATAATCACCAATTCTCCAGAGCTGGCCATTAAAATCAGACAAAAACTCAAGCTACAAATCAAAGTCCTTCTTTCATCACCGTGGTGTGTCTTGTGTAGATTTTCTGTCCGTTTTTCATTATGCACATTTAAAAAATGAGAAGCTGGGAGGATTCCTCCAGAGAACATGAATCTTGCTCCTTTTCTGGAAGCAGCTCATTAGGGGGAGGAGGTTGCACACCTTGATCTACAGGCTGTGGGGTCTGTATGGCCTGTATGGCGAGGCAGAGTGTGAGGGTCGCAGGACAGACCCCAGAGCCTGCAGATCATGCTCAAATGGAGAGGTTGCTGAGTTAGGCCGCAGAAGCGCCGGAAAGAAAACCCGCTAGGGAGCAGAGGAGAGGCTGCAGAGTTTGCTGCAATTCAGAAAGTTACTGAATTGACTGCAAATATAACTGGAAGCAAGGTCTGATTCCACGCTGCATTAACATGGCAGGAGGATTTGGCTACAAGCATTTCTATTTCTGTCCTGGAGCCCTCACTTTGAGTTTACTGAAAATATACTAACCTATATTCTAACACACTCTGGCTTTTCAGTTGCAAAGCCATTTGATCCATTTTCAGAAGCTCATTTTAGGGAAGGGCATAGACAGAGCTCGCCTCTCTTCATTTTCCTCCTTGTTCTGTGATGCACGCTGCACACTACTGGATAACAGCACAGTGGTTACAGGGGTTTACTGAAATTTGTCTTCAGAGAGGACACGAGGCAAAGGCTATTTCCAGAAGCAAGATGAGACTATGATGGACTAGTTGTCTGCCCTGGTATGGCAAATTCTGTGAGGACCCCCCAAGAATTTCAGTCATTCCCTGCCCAACAGTCAGCTGAAAGCATCGTTTAAACTGTTTCGGGTTTTTTTGGCTTGTCAATGGAAGTTGATAATTTCATTTCAGTGGGGTACAGAATAAAGCATAATCCTCCTTCTCCATTATAAAAGAGCACATGAGCTGAAAGAAACCCACAAGGAGCAGTGAGAATGGTTGATAAGATGCTGCTTATTCTTTGACATTTGAATTTTGATATGAATTGACATTGATTTTATCCAAGATAATGATACCTTGCTAGATGAGATCTTACCATAAAACAGCTAATCAGTCTTGGAAAATGGGAAGACACTGCCATGGATTACATTTACTGGTGTATGCAGTTTAGTGATGTGTGGACTAACAAGGCTTACAGTACTTAGCAAGCAAATTATATTTTCAGATAGAATTCATGTCACTGCTCTTTTAATTTTCTTCTAAGCCGAGAAGCTCATGTTTTACACAAGCTTTTAAAACTCATATTTTACGTGAGCTTTTACTTTTTTTTTTACACGCATTTGTGCAGAAAGCTGCTATCATTAAAGGACTAACAAGAAGAAGGAAATGGGGACAAAGTAACCTGCTTACAGACATGCTGTAGCCATGATCACATTTTTTGCTTTTTCAGTTTAATAGAAACAAATGCCAGACTGGACACAAGTAGTACAGACATTTAACAGACAACAGCCAGAAACGTGGTGAGCATTTGCTGGCACATGACCATAACTGAGAACTTCTGAAAAATTATTGTCAAGACCCAGTTCATTTTTTAAAGTATTTTCTAATATAAGTAAAAAATAGCCTTTCCTTGAGGGAAACCACACTTTGGTTTGAAATCTGAGTGTCTGAAATTTGCTTTAATTTGTGTCTTACCATCAGCATTAACCCACTGATGAAGTAATTGTTCTCACATCACTTTATATCTCACAATATAGTTTTTACCGTGGCGATTTGTATAGACTAAACTTTGGAGGAGAAAAAATAGTTTGTCATTTTGCATTTTGGGTATCCACTTTGCATTGTGGATGCTCATTTGATGTGAATTGGTCTAGAAAATAGGGAGGTTAAAATAAACATGTTTCAAGGGGAAAAGTGTTTATGGGAAAAGACCACAAATGCTTGAACATGTGCTTGACAGTTTATCAATCCTTTTGTCAACAAAATGAGCTTCTATGGGTATTTAAAACTTGTCTTTATGGTCAGGTTTTTGCACCTTAGGTTAGTTAGCTGCTAATTAAAATACTACTTAAAATGTATTTTCCTCAGTCAGTGTGTACGCATCTGACAAGTGTATTCCAGGCTTGGACCAAGAGTAAATATTTGTGGTTTGAAGAAAACACAGGGTAGCATTCCTATCAACTTTTATAAACATGTGAAGTGACTGTAGATAATCCAGCATTATTTATTTTGACGTAGAGAGTCCTATGCTGATATAAACATCCTCAACGCAAAATTACTTGTTACTAATTTTGTAAACACAAGTTCATAAACAAATTTCTGGGAACAGTTAAATGAGGAGAATATTAGTCTTAGTCAGTAACCAATATCACCTACCTCAGGGTGAAGAGTAAGAGACTACTTCATCATAAGAAATTGCAAGATAATTTCTACATACCATTTTCATGACAAATGGTATTTAGTAGCTGATTTTGTATATTCCACAACCATTTTAGTTTTAAATATTCTTCTTTAATATGCTTTTCTAAGTTCAGATGTTCTTATCAGTGTAAACACTCCCTCCTTTCTTGAATGCCAGCATATACTTGACCTCACCATGGTTTCACAGCAATGAATTCCACAGGCTAAATATATATATTTTTTAAAGCCTTCCCCTTCATCATTTTGGAATTCCCCTATTTTCAATTTTCTTGAAAGCTTGCATTCTAAGACAACCACACAGACACTAATATTTTTCCTTTTTACGGCATTCATTGTTTTAAATAGTTCTATCATCTTCATTTTTATTCACTTCCTTTATAAAATAAACATGTCTAATATTTTCCTCCTCTCTTTAAATGCAAGTTTTACATTCCTCTGCTATTTTTCAGTCCATCTCTGAACATGCTGTATGTTTGGTTTATATTTTGGGGAGCGGAACAATGAAAATTGGACAGAGAATTGTAAGAGTAAAAAGAAACTATCTTCATAAAGCCATTGTAATATTTTCTGTATTAGTTTTCATCCCATTCTTTATGCATCCAACTATTTTTATTTATTAATTTGTTGCCGTTCTGGCCCCTGGTGTACCCAGAGCAGGAGTTTCATCTAACCCTTCACAGTAAAATCATGATATTTTCCTGGAATAGGCACAGATATTATAGAACCTAATAAGACATTGTACCAGATGCATACCACTTCTTCCAATGTGTAGCAGATACACGTTGCATATTTTAGGTTTTCTGGATAATTTGTCAGAAAGACTGGACTTACCTCATCTCTCTTGTGTGCATCAATGTGCATGTAAATTTGATCATAAATATTTGTATGCATAGGCAAACAGAGAACTCGTGCATATCCCATACTTATGGGAGCAATTAAGTCTCTCTCGGACTGCAGGTGGCCATTTTGAACACTGGCTTTTTCAAAACTTGCAAAATAATTCATTACTAGGATTCTTAGTTAAAATCTCCTGCTTGAGGGCTGAACGGGACAAGAATCCTGTTGCCCTTGGGCTAGCGAGCTGTTTTCTGATTCGCTAGTTTAAAATGTCTTCTACCTGAGTCATAGCCTGAGGTTGTGGCTTGCAAGTCAGAAAATGTCCATTTTTCTTTCCTTGAAGAAACATGAAGGCATCCCTACGTACTCTGGATGGATAGAAACCTGTTCTGCTGGTTAAAGCTTGCAGGCCTGATCCTTGGACCTGTGCCACTTGACACCAGTCAGCTAAGGAGTTTGCCTTTTGATTTTACTTTTCAACTCAGTCCTTTGGACTTCTTCGAAGTGGAAAGAAAAAAAAAACCTGACAAACCTGCAGAGAGGTTGCTTGTCTGTTTCCTTAAACTGTGTTAGGTAAAGAGGGAAAACAGTCACACTTCTCCAACAGTTCCCTTAGAGGCATTGGCAGGGCCAGATGGTCACAACCAACAGGCTCTTCTCCAACAGGTTCTTCGCTCTGCAGCCCTTGCCTGGGGCAGAAGGTGGCACATCTTCCTTCTCGGCTTGCGCAGGGACTCAATATTAGAAAGCATTTGATATGCTCTGGGCCTCAAACCTGGAACTATTCTATTCACGTGAGAAGCCTTTTATCCTGGTCAACGGGCTCTGAGCTGAACACAGAGGCAACATTTGTAGGATCAGTGATGCCAAAATTCATCTCCTAAGAGGGAAGAGTGATAGCAAAATCTAACTTATCTGAGCACCTCATATGCATGAAAGAATATCTCACTTTTGAAACTAACGTCTGATTGTTATCATACACTCACAGCATTTTTAATCAAGAGAAAGGAACCCCCTGAAGGAGCTGTTTGTTTATTTTGTGCCATTCCTAAAACCACTTTGGGTACCAGCACATACAGCTTACCACTTGAACTTGTTAAGTCAGAAGGCACCAAAACCTATGCTTTAATGTGACACTGTTTCCTCCTTTCCAGCTTCTGAAAGCACCCCCGAAACAAACCCACAATGTGTAATTCAGCCGGGCTAGTCCTCACTCCATGACTGCAGTCTGCCAGCGTCTGAGGCAAGGGGCAGAAATGGGCACATCTAATTTAGGAGGACAGAGGGCATTTTCTTCTCTTGTCATGAAACATCCATTTTACAAAATATTTTATGATTAATATTGAAAATGTCCTATGGGTGGAAACTTGTTTGCATCGGCTTGCTGCCCTCTGCTTGTTATTCCTCCGTTGTAGAAAGGTACTTCCCAATGTTATCTGCATGAAAACCTTTTAGGTTTAATTTCTTTGGGTTTCTTTTTTTTTTTTTTTTTCCCCTTAACTGTTGAACAGTGCAAATACCCTGTAGATCTCTGCTGAGATAAGGAGTAGCGAAGGGAATTTTTTGCTCAAGGCCACTGTGTTCAAACAGACTTGGGCAGCTCCTACTAAACCATGTAATCAAGATTCAGAAAATGACCTTGCCCTCCCTTTCCTTTCGAGCCCCCAAGTAAGTGCATGTTAGACTGTGGGTATTGAAAGTTAATTAAGCTGCAGCTAGAATAAGTCACGTGTAAGATCATGGATGAAGCACAGATGGCTGAGGAGGATCACAGACAGCTTTCCTGTTAAAGATACGGAGCTGGCAATGAAGTTCAGCCAGGACGTAGATAAAGAGGGGGAGAGTCCTAATTCCCACAAATTAGGCTGATGGGCTCAGACATGAAACTGCATGGAACTGCATGAAACTGCTCGTTTTCAGCACTGCCTTAGCTGTAAAGACTACCCCAATATCTGCGCTCCCTGTGCCGGATGCTGCTGCGGTCGGGCCATGCCTGGGCTTACCCAGATGATGAAATATAACACTTGCACAATGTACAGATTTAATACGAATTAGTATGTTGCGCTGGGGGAAAGTATTGGGTCAGCCAGGTGATTGATCTTGAACTATCTGGCATTCAGCAGCTGGAACTGCAGAATCAGTGACAGTCCTTTTTAGCTATTTGAACTAGGCTGAATCTGGGTATTTAGCTAATACTGATTTTCTTTGATTCAAAAATCCCTTGAGCTATCACAGACATCCTTCCCATCTTGCTGTCCTCAGCTTAACTTGAACTGGCTATGTGCCAAAAATGGAAGCGACAGTCAAAATCCACAAAGGACTAATATTGCAAAAGTCTGTGGGGAAAAAAAATTATAAACTCCTAATTATACACAGTTGTTTTCCTTCTCAGTGGCTTTCATTTTCACACCTGCAGCATGAACCACTGTTTTGTTCTGTGGCATTCAGGTTAATAGATAATCCATCTATGGGGCTTTGGTAGTCAAAATCTTATTGGAATACTCTCCTTGATGTAGTGATATGTCTTCCAAAAAAAAAGAAAAAAACCCACTTTGAATATGTGTTAAAAAGCATTAAAAAGATAAGAGATTTGCTTTCCTTTCTCAGGGCACAATCTCAGCTCCATGTTCAGAGGAGATCTGCAATCAGATTCCATGGCAGCCTGCTGTCTCCAAAGAGAAACAACAGGAGCTTGTGAAAACTTGCAAAGAGTTACCTTGTTACCAAGCTTAAGCAAAGCAAAGAATAAGATCTTAAATATTCATGTAAAAGTGATGCAATATCAATATCAGTGTACAGATACAATTTTTTTCTTTGAAACATGCAATTATTATTTATGACCGATGAATTCTTATGCTTGCCCTACCTGCTGTTTCTACAAGTAAAGCAAGGCTAAACACAGCTGATAACTCTGAAGACAAAGAGCCAATCTGTCAACTGAATTTAAAAGTCTGACAAAGCAGAGGCATCGTATTAAAACAGTTAGAAGATCCACTGCGCTTAATTAGAAAGAATGTCCTTGTATCTGAGCTCATGATCAGAGAGTATTGTTGTAGTATCTGTGCAATCACACAGTCAGCAATATATCCTAATGGGCTTTATAGCTAATGAAGAATGACAAAATGCAAATCTCTTATTAATCTGGATTAAGCAGAGAAAACAAACTTGTTTTAAACCTAGTCTTATAAACAGAAGGTCTAATCCTGAGCCTGCTTATATAGGGGTGTTAAACTAAATACAGTAGAAATGCTGTGTTTGTTCAGTGGTGGAGAACAAAGCGGGAGGCAGCCCATTCCCGGGGAGGCAGCCCTACACGCTGCCGGCGAGGGGCTCACTCTTTGCAGCGAAATATGGGTCACGGGATCACACACGCAATTAATAAGCCAAAATCAACACAGGCAGGGAACATTAGGCTCATTTGTTTAATTATTCACTACAGGCAAAGTCTGTTGTTTGTATGATTTCAGAATCTGGGCAGCACTGTTTTGTGCTGGATCGGTCCCCGTTCGGATCTGCCTCTAGACCAAACAAGGGAGTTTCTGATCCAAGCAATGGCCACATCTAAGCACTTTGGATAAAGTAGTATTTAGCTTTTGTCTAGGAGTTACGAACTGTCTGCAAGGTATAATGGTTTAAATTGACACATGCCAAAAGATCACTAAACTTCCAACAGCTGCATTATGTATCAAAAAGCAATTTTATGTATCACATTCATGAGGAAAACAATAGCAGACTAAAATCAGCTTCATTCAAACACTCAGGAATTTGGAAAGAATCTTGATTATTGTTTTTTGAGGAACGATTATGTCATTAAAATATGCCATTTCAGCTACATGGAAACATTTTAGGCAGACGTGTCAGTGTCAACAGCAGTTTAAATGGAGTATTTTATCACATCTCATATGAAGCTTTTGGAAAGATAAAGATGATTTTTTTGATAATCAGAATTTGTGTGGCTGGAGACAATTTTGTTCTGTGACATTCTTCCAAAGACTTGCGTGCAGCCCGCTATGAGCAGAAATAAATGCCCAAACTTCAAAACCTGTCAGGAAACTGAGCAGTGATCCGTAAGCCATCCCTACAGGGCAGTAATTATTTTGCACAAAGGGAAACTAAGGTATCGTTTATCTTTTCACCATGAACCAGAGACTGATAAGAAATTAACACTGAATGTTACTATTTGTTTATTTTCTAAAGGAAAGGTGAAATCAGCTAGTGTCCCTCGGGTATTAACAGTGGGATCTGGCCACTGAACTGACTCAACACTTCTATGAGGTAGAGAGAACTGATGGAGGATGTCAGGCATTGGGTTTTGTGCAACAGTGAAGAAAATAATGATTACCTAGGTAAAACTATTTCTAATTCAAAATATATAGTAGGCAGAATTAAAAGGAAATACTCCATACTATGTTCCTGTGAATGTATTCAGGCACTTAGCCCATGTCTGGACGTTCAGGAGTCCTGACCTCTCTCAGCTGGTCCATGGATTTCAGTATTTAAGTAGCTGACTAGGAGCTTGCAGGCTCAGCACTTCTGTACCTCGGGCCACCTGGTGAAGTGCCTAAATATAGTCCTCCGAGCTTAACCTCAGGCTTTGACAACCGTGGCTATTACAAACTGCTACTGCACCTCCAGCAGCTATTGGAAAAGCAGTTCAAGGATCCTGAGGGTCAGGAAATTAGCAGCAAGGCATCCCCAGCTCTCTCTGTGCAGAGAGAAAGGCAAAGCTGAACGCATTAGCAAAATAATATAATGAGATTTGGCAAATAGCTGAAGCGTGAGCAGCCACCGCGTTATCACTTAGCGCTAAAGCTGATGCCCAGCTGAAGCTTGCCACTAAAGAGCTAATGCAAACTGAGCTGGACTCACTTCTTTTAGTGGCTGAATCATGTTTAGGCTACCAAAGGATAAAAATCTAGCTGCAGTACATAGCTCAAACATGGAAACTCGTAGAGGTTCTCCAATATTGGATACATCTCTTTTTCTCTCCTTGTACACACTGATTTGTTTTAGGAAACTGCCAAAGTGATTGGAGAACAGATTTTAGTGATTAAAATAAATCAGGCAGTCTCTTTGCTAGAAAACTCTAAAGATGTAATTATTATGCACAGGGATGCTTGCATGGGACCATTTGTTTTGTAAACAAGATCATTGCAGCAGCATAAGTAGATAGACCTGTGTATGCAGCTGTAATGTTATTGAGGAGACACACACCAGTGTACTTATTCTATTTCGTGTACTGAAATGACGACTTAAATCTTAAAAAAAAACACCATTTAGATTGATAGATCTGCAGAGACATTACTATTGTGTACATTTGTGTTGAGATTAAGTTGAGATTGTGTTGTGTTGAGTTGTGTTGAGATTAAACAACACTGCTACCATTTGCGTGAACATGGCCCTCGGATTAGCAATTTCCACAAGACCATCAGGCAGCATCTTGTCAGTAGGATTCGCTCGCCTCATTTGTTGAAGTACCATCACTTCTTGATTGAAAAACTACTATTGTTTTTCTGTCCTGAACACTAGAGGATCCGTTGAGGAACACCCAACAGAGCACTGGAGAAGAACACAGTGTTATGAAAGGGAAAGCCAGTGCAGCTCCTGTAATCAATGTGCTGCTCTGCTGGGCAGCATCAGTGGGGGGACTTGGTCAGAAACCACAAGTTCTGGAGAACACTTTCAGCCGGTCTTGATTAAACAAACACTGACAGCACAAGTACCGAGAGCTATTTCCAGTGAGATCTTTGAACCTTGTTTATGGCTAACTGGCACCCAACAGCAACCACCTGACAGTCGGCGATGCCCCCCCACGACCGCTGAGTGCTCCGGCTGCTCCGTGTCACACAGCTGGGGAAGCACAGCCTCCAGCCAGGATGCCAAATGCTGCCATTGGCATCAAGGTCCTGCTCCCACGCCATGCATCTGCATACAGCTATGTGTCCTGCATACATCTCCACCACATTACTTCTTCAGACTGGTTGCAGATCAGTCGTGCAATAGCTTTTTTTTTTATACACTGGAGATCATTATAGTTGGAGAAAGTTACTTCTCAGAGACGCTTTGCACTCGCAGAGAGATGCTGGACTGTTACACAAATAACTTCGTTGCTACCAACTTTCTAATGCTAATGTTTTTCAATGAACTTTATGCTTAAATAGAAAAGATGAGGATCCCACAGAGTCAGCCGGCAGGACTTTTTCTGTTGCCTGATGGATTGCAATATGCATAGAATAGAGGTTTTGGTCCTATTTTACCTCCAGTTAATTGATTACCAATTAACTTGAGTTAACTGAATTCAACACTAAATGCTGGTCTAGACATGCCACAAATGTTTGTTCCAGGACATTCTGAAGAAAAACCACAAGTATTTGAGTCCTGGAAGAAAAAATGTGTGGAATATCCAGGCTAGCACTTGCAATTGTGCTATTAGGTCAAGTTAGCATTGCAATTAATAACTGTGGGGTAAAGGGTACTAGAAATGCTGGCACTGACACTACCTAATAAATTTGGCGTTCCATATCGCCACTGCCAGAAAATTAATTCTTCCATGTCACTTGGAGCTGGTGAGTAGGTATGTGAGAATTCACTGATCTCAGGGTATAAGGTTATAATAAATATGTAAATGTTTTGGGTAAACAAACTTAGCTACACAAATACAAGCAACTTTCTTGTTTGTAATTTCTATGTGTTACTTAAAATACTAACAATGTATTTACATTACATCTTTGCTTAGGTATGTTAATTAACTGAAGCTTAACAGTCATAAACCACCAGGAATGTAATGAAGAAAACTAGTATTTGCTTTACTACCTTTTTCCATACTTTAAAATATTGATGTAAGCTCAGTTTTTACATTCTTATGCTTTTCTCATCTTTTAAGTCTCCCCTCTTTGACTTCTTAAATCTTTGTTCTTCATGGGTGGGAGCAAGCAGCTCCACATATCAACCTCTTCCAATTAAAGTAATATGAAAAACAACATTGTCATATTTTCTAACTGACATCTTCCAGAAATAAGTGTTATGATCAAATGATAAGCCAGTTCCTGCCCCATGCACAGCACATTTACGTTCTTAGTCGCAGACTCCCACAGCTCTGCTGCCAGCCAAGTGGGATATCTCACGACATTTGCAGTTTGCACCTAACATTTTATCCCCTGCTTTTCCACAAGGCAAACCTCTTGGCTTCCTTGTGTTATGTGAAAAAGCGGCGGCAGATGTCTGGCCTTTGGCTTTGCTGCAGACGTGTAAATCACAGAGTCTCATGGAGGAGGAGGAATTAGCATTATGCTGCTGTCTGGGGAACATGCCTTTCAGAGAACTTTTGAGTACCGAGCATGAAGAACCCCAATGGCAGCCACAGCTCAGGGGCATGGTACTTCCCCTCTAGAACCCCACACAGTGCTTGTAGGGTGGGAGGTGACCATGTGAGCCTCATGCTCACAGTACATGAACTGATAAGTTTGGGAGAGAAGGCTACCAAAGAACCTATCTCGCATCCAGGCTGACCTACAATGGACTAACACACATGGAGATCCCACCTGCAGTACCAGCTTCCAAAACTCACTTCTGTCTCCCTCCTATACATGGGACAAACTCTCTCAGAAAACCCCTGTTTTCAACCCCACACATGAGTCAGATGCATAAAGAAAGGGATGACAGCACATACAAAGACAACGGGATTGATAAGGTGGTGGTAAGAGCAAGGCTGGGAAGCTGAGGAAGACCACAGCACAGACAAGGGGCTCACCAAGTAGGCACAGCCCTTGAGCCAGGGGGAATCAAGGACAGGATAGCCACAGGCTTCACCAGTACTCCACTGAGTACTAGAAAGCAAAATAAAAGGTCAGATCCAAGACTAACTCAGGAAAACCAACAGCAACTTGGAAAGACCAGGAAACAGCACTAAGAACAGATACACCCACAGATCAAGGAAAGACAGAGAGCCCCCAAGCTTAAATAGAGCCCCGGACGCATGGGCAGGGATGGGGGGCCAGGTGAGGATGGTCAGGGCCATCAAAGCCTATTAGTGCCCTCAGGGCCCTGACCACAGGCTCGCCTCCCATCTGGGTGTGTTGCCTCCTTATAAAAGTGTGGAGTCGGAAGTAGGCTTGTTCTCAGATGCTTTAGGAAAGCATGTGGGGTGTCTCTTTGGGTTTAAGGCTATGGGTCAGCTCTGTAGCCCTACCAGCTATTGAGGTAACAGAGCTTCTCTTAAAATAATTTAGAGTAAAAAAAATCTCATGCACTTAGTGTGCTCTGGCTGCTTCTACCCAATGGTTTGGGGTGTGCGAGTTGGGCTTGTGATAGAAAAGGTCTGGGTGATAAGGCTTCAGTGGTGAAATGTGGGAAAAGTAGATGAATCTGCTGGGACTGTGGGTGCCTGAGGCAGTTGGTTACTGGATTAACGTGGTCAATAGTGGGAAGAGGCCCCAAATAACAATGGTCTAGTGTGGTGGCAGCTGGCTGGGAGTATGTGACTACTTGCCTCTTGCAGATACTTCTGGCTTTATTTATGAGGTGAGCATGAACCTGGTGGAATTGGGCAAGCAGACTGTAGGAATGTGGTAAGGGGCTGGATTGCTTTAGTGGTGGAAACTGAAATTAGCAAAGGGTGGAGCCTGTGGCATGGGTACATAGATGTTACTGCTGTAGCCAAAACTCCCTGTTGGGGGGAGGCAACCCAGCTGTCTTGAAGAAAGCTGTGTGATGCTGGAGGTCTTATTACAGGATTTCATTCACTTTCTTTGTGAATGAAACAGAAATGAAGTAGAAACCAGTCTGTCTGCCTGCTGGTTTCACAAAATCACAGAAGAATTAAGGTTGGAAAGGATCTCTGGGGGTCATCTTGTCAAACCCCCTTGTGCTCAAGGAGGGCCACCTAGAGCTTGATTGCCCAGGCATTGTGTCCAGATGGCTTTTGAATATTTCAAATGAGGAACATAGTTTGGGGTTGGTACAATGAGGACAGGTGGGTTTACGCTTAAGGGACCCATGAGCTCCTTCCAAAATCTGTCTTTGGTTCAGGCCTCTTCAATCTTTAGTGATGGGACAACTAGTGCCTATTGGGGAACTAGCAAGATTCTGGGCTTCCCCAGGGTAAGCTGATGGTTATGAAGGAAAGATAAATGATGTTGACGGCTTGTCTTTTTTTTTTTTCTGAAAGTCAATTGAAAAGCTATTCTTTAGAGCTGTCATGCTTAAACTATACCTGTAATCCTTCACTGCCACCTTTGAGCTCACTGCTATGTTTCAGGGAGATCAGCTCCCTTGTATTTTCTTAGTACTGGTTTCTCACTAGGATGTGACATTTAAGCATTTTAGTGACTTTGTCTTACTATATTTGCTTTCCAAGTGGTTCCTATTATATGGATGGAATAAAGGCAACATTCTCATTCACTCACAGGATACAAAAGCACTGATGTGCTTGGCTGTTACACCTCTGACAGCCTTAATACTATGTCGGCTAACTTGCTGCTTTGTTCCTAGAACTTAAGTTGAGATTGGTCTGCAAAAAAACCAAATGCTTCATTTAAAATAGGGAGGGTGAGTTTCTCGTTGTCATGTCACTCACTGTGTCCAGATCAGGTTATTTCTTTCATCATATTAGAGTAGTAGCTGCAAAAGCCTTCACATCCTTTCCCTTGAAAGTATTGCTGCTATATTGTTAATGGTATAGCTGCTTTTCATTGAAATGTGCCTCTTTCAGAAAGAGAAAAGGCCCTTCATACCTTTGGGTGTAGCTTATAAACGTCTTCATTCCCATCCAAGGTTCTTATTTGGTGTCTTGAGTTTGTCATCTGATAGCTGTGCTGCTTCCTGGAGGCGCTGTATCCATATAGAAAATAAGCAGTAAGTATATCTATGTGACTTTTCTAGATTGTGCTGTACTCTGAATAACAGATTATCAGAATGCAGCTTCTCACTCTGTTATGTGGATTTTGATTTCCTCAGATTTCATTTTACCTATAGAATCATAGAATCACAGAATGGTTTAGGTTGGAAGGGACCTTGAAGGTCATCTAGTTCCAACCCCTCTGCCATGGACAGGGACACCTCCCACCAGACCAGGTTGCTCAAAGCCCCATCCAGCCTGGCCTTGAACACCTCCAAGGATGGGGCTTCCACAACTTCTCTGGGCAACCTGTTCCAGTGCCTTACCACCCTCAAAGTGAAAAAATTCTTCCTAATATTTAATCTAAACCTGCCCCCTTCCAGTTTGAAGTCATTCTCCCTTGTCCTGTCACTACATACCCTAGTAAAAAGTCCTTCCCCAGCTCTCCTGTTTTTTGGAGAATATTAAAAAAGCAAAGTTAGGGAAACATCTTTCCTGATCTTGCTATTGATAAGCTATTGATAGGCTTTCGACACTGTCTCCCATATCATATGCCTAGGTATCAGTGGAGAATGGGGTCCCAGTGCTGTAAGGTTTTTTCCAAATATGTATTATAGTTCCTCCACTGAAGTGATTATAGTATGATAGCTAAAGTGCACACAAAATGGAAAATAAAGTAGAAGGAACCAGATGCTCCTTCTGGAGCTCAGCAAACATAGGAAGGCATCATGCAAAGGGGGTACTGGGAAGCTGTTACATTCTCAGGGAACTACTGCACAAGGCAGAATTTTGCCTACCCACGAGACCTGCCAAGCACTCTCTGTATTTCAACTGCTAGTGCCTCTGCCCTCCAAACATATGGAGAAATAATTTAGAAATATGAATATGAAGATTTAGGTGTTCCCAAAGCTTCAATGCCAAGTATGGGAGATACAGCTTTCTTAACCTAGTGAAAACAGGTGTACAACCCCAAAGGCAGTGTTTCATACATGTTACTTCAGATCAGTGAAGCGCACAAAGTAGCACTGTGTGTGAGAAGGCTGTATCAAATTCTTCTTTTTTAAATAAGCAACATCATTTGCTATTTAATGAATTAAATACAGGCTTTATGCAGCTACTGTGCTGGGAAGAAAGGGAACAAGTAAGGCCTTACTGTGCTGAAAATGGCTGATTTCTTTACTAGGTGTAGGGTGCCATCTACAGCACCAAGTTTGCAGCTGAAAATGAAGTACAATAAAACCATAGCCATAACAGAAGTGAATGCAATTCTATTAATCAAATAGTGTAACAGACAAATCTATGGGACTGAAATTGGAAAAACTTTAAAAACATCAAGGTGCCTCTTAATTGCCTTTAAAATGCCACTGAGAAATTAATGAATCATCAACACGAATAAATAAATTGATAAAGCCAGTACATAATTTCATAAGAATTTTTTTTTGTGAATTTTTAGGTGGGATATATCCAGAAACATAAGTGAAAAGGCATCATGAATGTCAAATATGTTGCAATTAAATTTATTTTAAGGAGTCCTTAAGGGTCCTTTAAAACTCCTTAAGACTGGGAAATCTACCTTTTGATCACTATTAATTAAAAAACTGTATTTGCAAATATCATGAGTATTCATCACTGAAATGGATGGAAACTCCTTAATTCCAAAGTAGTTAGATGGGATGTGAGCTTTTCAATAGATTTTAGTTGTTTGTCTCTATGTGGACAAACTACCATCCCGCATTTCCATACACTTGAAATCTGAGGAAATTGCAGCCTGTTACGGATCCAGTCTTTAAAGCTCACTTTAAAATATTTACAAATTAATTTCAGAAACATCTCAAACATGTTTTACACTACAACAGAGTAGTGCATGCAGTCATTAAAATCATCTGCAGATGGAAGTTGATCTTGGACATTAGACCATTGACCACAACTCTTTGAGTGCAGACATCCAGGTACCAGAAGAACAAGAAACTTCCAATGGAAAAGAAAAAGGCAGAAGGTGGTAGCAGCTCTGGCATCTGTAGAGTGGTGCCACTTAACCATTGTATCTCTGGTGCTGGATGCAAAGGTGGGATGTCCCTTGGAAAACCAAGACAGAGCACTAATGTATATATATATTGGGCTGCAGCCGCGGCTCCCAGATGCTGCCAGTGCATTGCTAATGATTTATATAAGATGTTATGAGGAAACTACCATGCTAACCCCGAGAAACCCTGGTGGCCTTGGGAATTACTCTAAGCAAGTTTGTTTTATTCACTACCAACCTGAGTTGGATATAATGCTATTTAGAGGTCAGAGGTTATTTTATTATCAGGGTTCAAGGATGAAGAAAATGGCCTGTATTTTAGGACTGAAGGAAATCATAATTTCTTTTTTTTTTTTTAAGCAAAACTACTCCTTCGTTGCTGTACTCAAAGGAAGAAAAAAAAAAAGCATCTGAAAGCAGAGCATGATATGAAAGCACTCAGAAGTACTCCATTTCAGAGACAAATTTCAGCTTCAAGTTTCAAGGATGTTTGTAAAAAAATATTTGTTGTAATCCACTAGCCCGAGAGACACTCTGTACAGTTTCTACTTTTTCTGAAATATCCTTTCCAGGATTTTAAAAGAAAATAACACTTAAACACACTATTCCTGCTCTTCTGGGCTTAAAAAAAAACCAAAACAAAACAAAACAAAAAAAAACCCCAAAAAAACCCCAAACACAAAACCAACAAAACCCCAAAAACCTAAGCTAAGAAAAACATAGTCATTAAGATCATCTTGGGAGCTACGTGTTGTGAATAAGTCAAGAGGGCACTGGGGACATGGGGGTTCTTTTGGTTAGGAGTTTACTTTTTCAAATTGAGCAAAAAAACTTGAAAACTATAATGGAAATTAAAACTGAAGTATAAGTTCTGACATATGGATTGCTTCTAAAAATGCCATCTATTTCCTAATGTTATTAGGCACAGCCAATTTACTCAAAATAAGCCAGTCACAGTTAATGTGGCTATCAAGAATAGAAACACATTTTATAAGTTCAATTAGTTAAAGGACAGAATGAAGACCTAGGTTCTTGTTTAAGGATTGGGAAGGGTGATGTCCTATTTCTCAAGGAAAAGAAAATTTTTGTCATTTCTGAAGAAAGCTTTGAAATAATAAGAGTGGATCTTTAGCTAATACAAAGTAATGTAGCAATTTGCATTTCTGACCCCTTCTCAATGGTTTTCAATTGTAAAAAAATTCCTCATTGTGTAGTTAGAATCATAGAATTGTCTAGGTTGGAAGGGACCTTTGAGATCATCGTGTCCAACCATCAACCTAACACTGCCAAAGCCACCTCTAAACTATGTCCCTTAGCACCATTTCTCCCCTTCTTTTAAGTACCTCCAGGGATGGTGATTCCACCACTTCCCTGGGCAGCCAGTTAAGGGGAAGATTGCAGTATTTACTGTTTTTTCCCTTTCTATACTTTCAATTTTAGCTTTTTTGAATATCTACACACTTGTGTTATGTTGGGTAATATTTAAGGAACCTGAAACTGCAAAGTTTGGAAGTCTAAGATAAAATATTCAAATCTAAATAGCTTATAGTAGTGTTATAGCTCAGTCTCCTACACTGCTGGTGGAAAAGGAGTGTGTTTGAGGAGGATGGGGGTGAGGATGACCAAATGCAACTTGGCAGTCTGTCACTGGAGATATTGATAGGAAAATACGCAAGGTGAAGACTGGAAGGAAGCCTTTTTTGGATAGTGGATTTCCAGAAGTAGAGCAGCTTCATCTGAGGTCTGTCTGCAGGAGAAGCAGCAGTGGCTGCTGCTGGTACCTCTGGTGGCTCCTGCCCAGCCCAGGGTCTGGCTGCTGAGGCTCACCTCAACCAGAGCAAGGGACAGGTAAAGTGGGAGGAGCTGCTGCCTCTCTGTGTCTCTTTGCTGTGATGGTGGCCCCTGTGCTGGGGTGCTGGTGCCACCGCAGGTGAACCTGCATTGTGAAGTCAGTAGGAACTGGGTACAGCTGGTGGCCTCCAAGGTGTCCCATCTGAACTGGGATTTGTGAAATGCCTCCTTAAGCTTTTGAGGGATACTTATGAAGGGGATTGTATACATAATATGTCCTGAAACACAAGAAACACCTTTTGCCCCTATTGGACCTTACAGAGAAAAACCTAAATTTGTGATAAGGATATTTCAGGCATGTGTGACTAGGGTATGACCTGTACACTTGACTTTAATTCTGGTTTACTCCATGGAAAGGCAGTGAGTTTGAGGTAGGCTAGCAACCCAGCAGGCTTTTCTGTTGTTTGTTTGTTGGTGGGGTTTTTTGTTTGTTTGTTTGTTTGTTTTTCAGAGGATGCAGTTTAAGGACTGGGCAGGCAGCCTTAGGTAGCTTAAGCTACTCAAGTCCATGCACCACAGATGGGGAATACGTGGCCTTTATGCCACTTGGCCTTCCCAGACCCACACCCATCAGCAGCAGCATCCCCATCTCTTCTCTTTTACATTAGCTGAGGCACAAGGTGTTCCCAAGTGTGTGTGAGACAGAGCGAGGCATTGCTGCTGTGGGGAAGTTTGTTGACTGGGTTTCTAGGGAAAAAAAAAAAAAAAAAGCATCCCTCTGAGAACAGCTCATTTTGGGCTAAGTCCTAAAATAAGAAAATCTAATATTAGAATCTCCACAAGATGGCATTTATAAATATTAAAACAGTGTTAGATTCCAGGGCATGTGTGCGGAGGTGGTGGTGACAATATGATTCATCAGATGCAATTTATTTTCACTCAGTTTTTCATAGGGCTACCTGAGTTCTGAGATAAAAACTCCTTAGTCTGAGACAACGACGATGGCAGGCAGCAAATATCAATCCTCTGTGGTATCTGCAGCACAGAATACGTGCATGTACTGTTGCCAGCTCCCCGTCATCCTGGTGGGATGGGAATATTATGAAATGAGATCCTGGGTGTCAGAGCTCCACAAAAACTAGCCCCTGCCAGTAAATGACATGAGACAGTGCTTAATATTAGATAGCTTGTTAGATGTTAATGGCTTTACTTGGATATATAAGTATATACTTATATGGCTTATTGGACTCTCACACTCAACAGGAGGGCATCAGGGGAATTTGATCTCATGGTAGGAAAAGCTAGAGTAAGGTAAATGGAAGGAATAATTAGGAAAAGTAGACTGTGATGTGTGGGAGGGAATTGTAGCAAATACTGAACAGCCAATATAAAATGGGACAGTTAAATCACTGAAGGTCTCTTCTTGGTATTGTAGTTATTACCAGCTTCAGACAAGTGACCAAGTGACCAACTGTGTTTGCTCCAAGTTCAGTGATGGGCACGGACCCTGGCACAGGGGACAAGGCTGGAGTTGTGCAAAGCATTTGACACTGTCCTGCACAACATCCTTGTCTCTAAATGGGAGAGACCTGGGTTTGATGAATGGACCATTCGGTAGATAAGGAAGGTGGCTGGAGGTCTGCACTCAGAGTTGTGGTCAATGGCTTGATGTCCAAGTGGAGAGCAGTGGTGAGTGGCGTTATTCAAGTTGGTACTGGGACCAGCGCTGCTTAACATCTATGTTGGTGACATGGACGGTGGGATTGAGTGCACCCTCAGCACCTTTGCTGACAACACCAAGCTGTGTGGTGTGGTTGACACGCTGGAGGGAAGGGGTGCCATCTGGAGGGACCTGGAGAGGTGGGCCCCTGCAAACTTCATGAAGTTCAACAAGGCCAAGTGCAAGGTCCTGCATGTGGGCCAGGGCAATCCCATGCACAAATACAGACTGGACAGAGAATGGCTTGAGAGCAGCAGTGAGGAGAAGTACTTAGGGGTGTTGATTGATGAGAAGCTCAACATGAGCCGGCAATGTGCACTCGCAGCCCAGAAAGTCAACCATATCCTGGGCTGCATCAAAAGAAGTGTGGCCAGCAGGTCAAGGTAGGTGATTCTGCCCCTCTCGTCCACTCTTGTGACACCCCACCTGGAGTACTGTGTCCAGCTCTGGGGCCCCTAACATAAGAAGGACATAGACCTGTTGGAGTGAGTCCAGAGGAGGGCCACGAAGATGATCAGGGGGCTGGAGCACCTCTCCTATGATGAGAGGCTGAGAGAGCTGGGGCTGTTCAGCCTGGAGAAGAGAAGGCTCCAAGGAGATCTTATTGCGGCCTTCCAGTACCTAAAGGGGGCCTACAGGAAAGATGGGGAGGGAGTCTTTACCAGGGCATGTAGTGATAGGATGAGGGGGAATGGCTTCAAACCAGAAGAAGGTAGATTTAGATGAGATATTAGGAAGAAATTTTTTAGTGTGAGGGTGGTGAGGCACTGGAACAGGTTGCCCAGGGAAGCTGTGAATGCCCCATCTCTGGAGGTGTTCAAGGCCAGGTTGGATGGGGCTTTGAATAACCCGGTCTAGTGGGAGGTGTCCCTGCCCATGGCAGGGGAGCTGGAACTAGATGATCTCTCAGGTCCCTTCCAACCTAAACCATTCTATGATTCTGGGTCCAGTCAGCTTCCTGATGTTTTCACAGCCCTGTAGCCCTCCATCTCACAGGCTCCTGTTTAGCTGCCAGGGCTGTGCGTGTGATCACTACCCCTGGTAGCTTAGCCGTGTTGAAGGGTAGGAATTTGGGAATTACAGGGAGAAGAGATATAAAGAAGTGGCTATAATAAAGAAAAAACTCTCCCTAAGGCTTATGTTTATAGAGACTTTACAATTCAACCATATGGTGCATTCTACTAATCTCAAATGATTTTTTTTTCCATGTGATAAAGGTTGTTTAAAATCAGCAAGAGTCAGCCTGAGATCTGCCAAAAGTTTTCTAAATTGCAATATCTTTTCCCATTAAAAAAAGTCATCCAGATAAAGCAAAAACATGGAGATGGAAGATTTTCCCCTGCCAGCAAATATATACAGCACGGGGCTGCTCTGTGTAGGTATCTTGTTGATCTGGTGGTTTCATCTTTAGACTATAGTTAAAACCACTAACAGCCTCACGAAACCTGAAGAAAACTCCTCAGCTCCCACATCACAGTACCGTTACATCCGGTTGTGCAGAAACAGCTCCCTTCTAGACTTTGCTATTGGGTCTTTGTAAAAATACTTCCATTTTTATCCCCCCCCCGGATTTGTTTGTTCATTTGTTATTTTGTTAACTAGGAGGATTTAACATCTGGTGAATATATAGGACTGACTTGACTTGAAGTAATTATTTTTCAAATGAGTTTTCATGCTTGAATGATTCCCTCTTGCCAAGAACTTCCTTTGGTGTTGAACTTTTAGTTACTTAAAGCACATTAGAGAAGCAACCTGCAAGAAATGATTGAACCCTTCAAAACTGCTGTTGTAATAACTGCTTCTAGCAAATTTGCTGTGGAGTGAAATTGTTAATATAGTTCTGAAAGATTTAAAGTGTATAAACCAAACAGGGAAGGGAAGGACAATGCTTAAGACCCTTGTGTCCCCCTAAAAGCCTCTAGGGAGTGCATCCTGTAGCCACAGCTTGTGTTCAAATTGTTGGGGGGTGCGCAGAGGAAAACAGGGCCTGAAGTTGGGAGAGGGGTTACCTTCAAGGAAAAGGTGGGGCCAGATCCAGCCGGAGGAGTAATCATCAACTTTGTTGTAAGCTACCAAGAACAGCTCAAATAATCTTGATTTTGGAAGTGTAATAGAAGGCAGAAGCGCCTAGGCCTTCCCTCTTGAGCATCTGTTGAGCTATGAGCACAGCAGGTTGGAGAATGACACTGCAGACCCACTGGGTTGCCCCAAGGAAGGAATTATGGCCCTGCTCATTGCTGCTTTCCTCCACCAGGGGTATTTGGAAGCTGTGATGAACTACAGAACCACTTAAAAAGTAAATGCGTTCTGTCTTCTTTTACTGTTCTTGCTTACTTTCTGATGCTAAACCTAGCACCTTGATCTCCAGAGAACCTCTGAAGTGTCCACAATTTTAAAAAGAAAATCAACAAGTTTTCCTCTTCTACCCTTCAAAATATGCATGTTCTTTCAATTCAGCTTCTTTGATATCAGAGGCTGAAATTATTCTTTCTTGTATTAGAGATATTTTTCTACGTGTAAAATGTTGCAAAGGTAAAAATGATTTTGCAAGGTTTCTAATGGTAGAGCAAGGAACATATTGCCTGGGAAAAAGAAGCTTAGTGATGAGATTTGTTACTTGGTTCTTCTAGTTGTGGCAGCAATCATGTAAAACTGACTTTTGACATGGAAATGTTTGCATTTGTATCTAAACTTTCTGGCTTTTTTTAACATCTCTAAGCACCATTCTTTGTACAATAACACAGGCACCAAAAGTAACTGAAGAAAGCAAGAATCAGTTCTGGAAATTATCTTGAGTACCTGATCATTCACTGTTTTTCACCTATTCAGCCCTTAAACATAGCAACACTAATATATTCACTTTAATTTGAACTACTCATGTATAAATTTAAGTTAATGCACAAATGTTTGCATAGCAGAAATACACTCTTGGCAATTATGTCACTCATTTGCTTGTGTCCATACTACTAGGCTTTAGGGACATACATTTTATTTTCCATTATATCTCTGATGAAGATACTCAAAGGTCCTACCTTCTGTTTTTACCATGATACAGATATATGAACATGTGCTTGATTTCAACACAATGACTAGTCTTCATCATTGATTTGGTTTGGTGGTGGTTTTTTTGTTTTTTTGTTTTTTTTTTTCCCCAGGATGGCAAAAAATAGAGAGTCATGAAAGTGCAAAGGCATTTATATATTCAGAGCATAATCTGCTGTGCTTGGAAGCATAGGGGTGGGTGGTGCTGGCAGGCTCCCTCTGCAGTAGCCCAGCATTGCCAAAGAAATACCCATTTTGAGGGTCATCAGATAACCCGGAGATTGTGCCTTCAGTTGAAAGTCTGAGAAATTATCCTTGATCTCATATCACCTACCCGCTAGGTGATTTTGGAAGTTTCTTTCTTTGGGATTTTTTGGAGAAGGCTTCAGTAGGGGCAGACCTAAAGATGTGTCTTGGGAGCTAGATGTTGGCTGCATGAACCGCCTTGTCAACTTTGTTAATGAAGTGAGTCTATGGGAGTAGCAATGGTGCACCGTTTTACTGAGCGGGGCTTCATATGGACCTATGTGCTTCCCTTAGGTATATTGTGGGCCTATCCTAGTACTTGTGGTCTGAGCATAAAATGTGTGTGAGAAGATGTACAAAGAAATTAAGAAAAACGTTGGAGTTTGTAAGAGGAAGCTGCTATTTGTCCACTGTACCAACTAGAAATTGGAAAAGACAACAGTAACTAAATCAAAAAAGAGTCTAAGTTGCAGAAGATGGACTGGGAGATGAGCTTGCTCGCTGTTAAAACTGTTTTGTCCATTGTAGCCATAAAGGCCAGTAATAAAATTCTGCATTGTCTCTGAGGGATGTATCTTCAGCAGAAGACGAGCTGGGGTTAATTCAAACAGTTTTGGATTGAGGGAGAAGGGGAGGGTTTTGGGTTTGACCAGACATTTGATGGCTGTAAAATGAGGCTTAATTTAAAAGTGAGCAAACCATAGCAGTGACAATAGGTGGCAGTGTCACCTCAGAAAAATCCATTTCTTATTTTTTTCACTCTTGCCTGGGATTTCCTCTTTTAAGGGGATGGGAGGGAATAATAACCCTCTTTCGCTTTGTGGAGAGCATCAGGAGTCAGAAGTCAAGACTATTACCAGCTTTCATCTGAGGTTAATTTTCTTCCCAGCTTTTTCTGCCATCATCTTGAGGATTTGTGTGAAGATTTCATACTTGGAATTGACCTTGAATCCTACAGTTACAAATGCAGACCAAAAGGTAGTTTTTTAATGCTTGGTCTGTACGCTGGGATTTGAAAGCCTAAGGGGCCCAATCAGCTAGAAAGCAATTCAATTGATTAAGGGATGAGTTGGAGTGGTTTAGGATGCTCTGCCTGCCTGTCAGGTCTCTGGTGATTCCTTAAGGTTTCATATTTCCTGGCTTTGCAAACAGCAATCTCTCCTCCCCTGCTGCAGTGTGAGACCCTTGCAAGCAGCAGCAGTGGGAAATGTCACTAGGCAGATGAACAAAACTAATCACAAAGTTGATAAAACCTGAGAAACAAGCTGCCTTCCAGGCTCACAGAGGTAAAGCTTTCCTTTTTGTTATAAGGCTACAGAAAAGCAATGGTCTGGGGCTCGAACAGGGTTCGAGGCGTCTCAGCCCCTTACGCTATCGCAGACGGTTTCTCTTGAGACTTCTGGCAGCTTGCCTAATCTTCCCCTCTGCTGCTTAGTCTGTACAATGGAGATAGCAGTTTAATTTGCTTGTCTTCGGGGTAAAGCTTGTCTTGCAGTCTGCTGTCCTCTGTTAGAGCAGCTCTGGTATTGAATCAGGCTTGTTAGTTGTGTAATACAAATAAAATTAGCAATATTTGCTTATGAGTTTCCAGATTTGAGGGGAGCGTCAGAAGCAGAGTAAAAGTAGCACATGGGTGAAGTCACTTAACACAAAGTGCTTCAGTGGACCAGGACCAGAGATAGCCTGATCCTAAACTGGAAACCCGCAGTTAGATCACTCACCTAGAATACGGAAAGATCTAGATTAAATTTTCTCCTCTGCCAGAAAGCATTTGAAGCTTCCAACTATCATGAAAGAGCACTAATTTGCAGGAAATAGGATGTTTATGGGAAAACAGGGCTTGGAATCTACTAATGTTGTGCACAAGGGAGTGAAAATTATCATTTATTTCCATGCTTAGGGCACTCAGATGAGTAACAAGAATTGCAGCACAGGTCTTACCTGCTCAGGCTGATGTAAGGAGTGCTCCACACAGCCAGGTAGCAAAAGCACCTGTGCAGGGTTGAAACTCCCCTTTGTTATCTCTTCTGAGGCAAAGAACTTGGCCTTGGTTGCCTTCCCCTGCTAGTTCACTGTTCAAGGCTATATTGAGTAAGACCCCCCCCCTTTTTTTTTTTCCCCAAAAGAATTTGGGCATTCAAATTTTGAATAGATTTTTTTTTTTTTCTTCTATATTACCACTGGAACAAATACCAAACAAGTACCTTTTTTTTCTATGTACCTTCTGGGTTGGAGGTAGGGTCAAGGTACAGTCTCCAACATTGCCTCTTAGATATACGAGAGCCTCTGCTTTCAGTGGGCTACCTGTTCTGTTCTGCATCCTTGGTATCTGATCTGCAGACAGTAGAGAAAGCCCAGGTATCAAGATGCTGCTACAACTGATGCTTAGCTGCTGGCAAGTGCTGAACGTGTTTGGATTCTGAATCCTATGGTGAATTTAGGTGAAAGAGGACTTGCTTCACTGACTGACCAGAAAGCTGTAAAATGCCACTATGCTACTTTTGTGAAGAACTGCTGATCTGCATGGCTGAGAATTAGACTTCTCATACGTTCCCCTCTCAGGGTCTTGAAGCTGCTCAGTGTGCAAAGGGAATTGAGTCTTACTGTTAACATGATTGTTTTGAAATAACACCCTGTGGAAACTTATTTGCTATGCAGTTAGATGAATTCTGGGAAATAATTGAACTTTTCTCTGGCTGCAAGTACATACACTTGCTATTTTTGTGCTTTCAACTGATCTAGAAATACTTTGTGTGGGGAATTGGCTCACCTTGGTGGAGGAAGCCAATACTCATGTTCCACCCTCTGGATCCTGCATCGTCAGTTGTGCTCTGCTCTGTAGGAAAAAGGTGTGTAAATACCTTTATAATTGTTGCGAAAGTAGCTCATTGGTAGGTCACTGAGGCATACAAAGGAGAGAATTCCTGCGTGCCAGGTCCCTGGCAGATAACCTAGGACAACAAACACATAATAAATATGGAGAACAGAGTTATCTAGCAACTTACAGTAGTGAAATGTGGGATGCTGTTAGAAGAATCAATTCTCAGCTTATGAATTTTGAGCAGCTAATTGTGTGATATTTTAGATATAGTATGATCACTATCCAGACTAACAAATCTCTCTCCATGCCTGATGCTTATGGAAACTGTCATCTACAAAAAGGCCTCCTGAGTATTTGCTTCCTTTTTATCTGCCCTCCCCGAAGTCTACAGAGATTCACTGGGTGATGACTGTTGTCAGGAGTCCCTGAAATATGAAAATGCTTCAATTCCACACCACTGAGTTCAATAGGAATTAAGTATGTAAACAGTTGCTGGGTATCTGAGTTCTCAGAATAGTATTTTTTAATTAAGAATCACAGGTATAAATATTCAGGCTTGAATTAATGTGAAATCTATGGTTATGGTATGACTTGTGGTATGAATTATTACAATATATAACAATATATTAATCTGTATATTATAAATAATATCCTTAGTATAATTATGTATGAATTATGAATATGATGTGGTATAAATTAATAAGAAATCTATGGTTATATTTGCATAAAGCTTCACTAAGTCAGGTAGCTGTAGAAGTAAGAGATGTCTTTGCCCTATTCCAAGCAGAAAAGAGATGGCAGAAGATAAACTATGAAAACAGGTATTCTCTTGACCTTATTTCCTCATCTGCTGCTGTTCAGTTTATGCTGCTGCATTTTCCACTGTGGAGTGGCTACTTGCAGAAGATGAGCCATTTTCCTGCACTATGTTCTTATAAAGCAATACCCAAAGTAAATAGAGACTGGGAAGGCTTTCCCACGTGGCTCCTTCTACATAAATGACGTCAGCTATTGAGATGAGTTAGATACTCAAGCTGGCTGCAGGAACTTGGATGTCTACTATATATTCCTGCTTCATAGCACTTATGAACAATTTGGTGGTTTTTTTATTGGACTGGAAAAAGAGGAGTAAGACAGAACAAAGGTGAACTTGCTAAAATACCCTACCTCACAACCTTTAAAAATATTATTGCAAATAGTTAAAATTATCTGATGGTCTGGCAATAAACAAATAAATTATTCCTTCAGTGTTCAGTTCAGTCCTTTGTCCCCATTCTTTTGCATTATTTTTAAAGAACGTATTATTCTGCTTTTTCTCTTCATATGACGTCTGAAATTGTGTTTACCATATCTGTCAGAGTTGGCCTGGAGCACTTCTAGCCCCATCTAAAATCTTTATATATAAAGGAGAATGTAACTTTATTATACTTTTTTCAGTGAGACAAATGCCTTCATAGGGTTTCTTTTCTCTTTTGTTTTTCAGCTTGGAAGAAGGGAAAAAGGAGAACCAAACTTTAATAGCTGGTTACATTGTGATGTATATGAAAGCAGTATCTTTCATGTATTAATACCTGTTCTGTTATTAAAAACACAAGTCTTTCAAGAGCTAAATAAAAGTATTAATAATACTTTCTTGGCCTAATACTTAGAAATGTTGGTAAATTATAGAAATATTCCCTCATGTAGTTCATACAGTTAGCTGATACAGCTTGGAAATCTCCTACATCTTTACCTGCTCTTAAGAGAAGTAGTATTGTAGTTAAAGCAGTGAGCCTTTAACTGTAATCTTCCTTCACTTAGCCCTCACTGTGGCCACAGTTATACCATGATAACTTATGTATTTGCAAAAGTGAAATAAGGCCAGTATATGCCCGTCTACGTGCAATTACTGTATTGACGCAATTGTTAGCAAAAAAAAAAAAAAAGGTAAACCTTTAACTGATCTATCTGTAAAACTTAAGTGGCGGATTTGGTAAAACACATGTATAGATGCCTGCATTTCAAGAAATTAATGAGGAAAAAGAGATGATATTAAAATCTAAGTGATTTTTTCCAAACTTGACATGTAATGTTTTATTGTAGGTTCAATCAAAAGCACAACTAAATATATGGTCCGAACTAGCCTGTCCCAAGCCCAAACATTGATTCTTTCAGGCCCCCATATGTCCCCTTGTTCCCAATCTAATCTACAAACACATTTCCACTCAAACTACTTTCTGCCTAGCACTTGCATTTGCCTTAGCAATGGTTCTTTTTGTATCAAATTTATTTGCCAGTCTGAGGTATTGATTGGCTAAATTCTATAGAAATTTGCTAAAAGGCCTTGCTGTAAGAATTGAGAGGAGCCTGAGTGTTGGATTAGCCATTTCTATTCATTAATATTTAATTACCTTCTTAGAGTCTGATATAGCTATTTGAAGTAAATATCTAAAGCTGTAATTTCAAGCCTGAAATACATCCAAATACAGTTCAGGAGAAACTGCTATCAAACCTGAAGTGTGTGTACAAGCCAGGTTGTTGTTTATCTTCTGTAAATACATCCCAGTCCCTATTTCTCGTTTGCTTATGAAATGATCTGGGCTGTAATTTCAATCCAGTAAGTTTTAATATAAAATAATCTTCAGCATTTTGTAGAAACAGAGGTGGTGATACTGGAACTGAACTAGCCAGCCTCTAAAAGATAAAATTTAAATGAAAGAGAAATACTGGCTTCTAGTAATTGCCAGCTCAAGCCAAAACTACTAGGAAGTTGTTTCAATTGTTAAACACAATATTTATTTGTATGGATGGGGAAGATTTTTATTTTTCTTGTTGCTTTGAACAGCCTTAACAGGCTAACTATTTTCCTGCAGTCTTGCCCCCATTTTTCTGAAAGCTTTTGAAGTACTGACTGTTGTTTTTGTTTCTCTTCACCCTCCTCCCCTATCAGCTGAGAAGAAACCTGGATTTCCTAATGGGCTAAAGTGAGAAGAAAAGAGGGAAATCTGATTCAGGAACAAATCTTGCTGTCTGTCAAGCTTAGTAAAATCATTTTAAGTGGCCTCATATATGAATGCATGCAGATACCAAATTATTGTTTTGCTCTACACTTGCTTTTTGGGCCACCAGGTTTTAAACATTGTAGGGAAGACTTTATCCTCAAATTGGTTCTTTAAGCTACGTGCAAAAGTTGTGTAGCAAGTGTAATGGAGTTGTTAATTATACGGTAGCATATATAGAGTTATTTAAGTTCCACATGTCACCAAAAGGTGAGGTACTGAAAATGAGCATTTTATTTTGCAGGATTATTTTAATTTCCGTATTGTAAATACAGCTCTTGATCTGTCAAGAAAGGCACTCACAGTAGGGTTCTTCCATGTTTTCAAAGGCTGCTTTCTCCTGCTGTGTCCTAAACAGCTATTCTTCAGGCCTTTCTGGAGCACCTGTGCAAGAAAAAGGGAACGCTGACTTGAGATTTAGTTTCCTGTTCAGTGGGGAATGGGAATGGCAAGATGGGAGGCGGAAGGAGGGATTAATCCCTGTCACTATGGCACTAATGAAAGTATGCTTCTCTGTGAAAGAAATTTCTTCTGTTTTGAAGTCAGTGGAAGTACTAATGACATGAGGGAGTTGACTAGTGACGTGTAACACCACACAAATTTGTGTATTCTCAGCTTTAAACTGAAGGTAATTAGTGTCTTTTGTCAGCTCCAAGGAGGTATTTTGCTGCCACCTGCTGTGGATATTGTTCCCAACGCATGCCAAGTATACATAGCACTTCATGGTAACATTAAGACCTTTGGTCTGAGCACGGTCCCTGCAGGCCTAAATTCTCCTATGTGCGACTTTTCCTACAGAAGAGGGTTTGGATGAGGCTAAAGATGTGCTGAGAGGCATGTTTCCAAAGGAGCACATTTTCAGAGTCATGGGTGTTTCTCTTTTCTTTTGTGGAGATAGCTGATACCAGTCAGATGGTTTAAAGTCTGCCGGGAGCACTAGAGAAAGAAAAAGCCCTCTCTTCCATACCAGTTTTGAGGAAAATCATCTGAAGTAAAAGGCAAAAAGAGACACCACAATGCAAAGCATACTGGCTGTGCTTCTGGCATACTGTGATGCTTTAGCCAAATGGATACCTGCTGATTGTCACTTGTTTAGTGAGCATTCCCTCTGTTCTCTCCACTTCTTCTTTTCCCATTGGAATGACTGCATAATTACTCCTTTATTTTTATTTTTGCTACTTGATAGAGGTACCAGGAACACTTCACTCTGAACCTTTTTAAAAATTCTACTACATATTTGTATGCATCTCCCCTTTTGTTTAGGGATGAGTTCTTTGTCTCCTAGAGGTTTGGAGGGTTTAGTTTTGTTTTTTTTTTTTTTTAATCAGTCGCCTAGAGACTGATTTTATCCATGCACAGATATACTTCTGGTTTTCTTCAAGTGTGAACTTCTGAACTTACTTTCTCTGAAAGCCTTGCTTCCCTTTCTCTTTAGTACAAATTCCAAATAATTCTTTATTGAATTTAAACTCTCAGCCGGACCTAAGTTCAACCAGGCTTATGAGACTGCCTTTCTCATATAAAAGGCTTTAGCAAGATTTTAAGGTGTTTAAATTTCCCCCACAATGGGGAAAGAAGAATGAATTCAGAAAATCTAATTGCCTTAGCTAAAATTGAGCAGCCAAAGAGTATTTTTGGGGTAATGCAATCAAAAAAAGATGACCCTTTGTCTTGAAGAACCATAAGCCTTATGCTGGTGGGAACTATAAAAAGTGGCTGCTGTTTCATATAAATTTTGCTGGTTTTTTTGCTTACTAATTGATTTCTGCCGTCCGTTTCCTTTGCCTGCCTTTTCTGTAGTGGGCAAATGCTTCAACTGTTTTTGACAATTATTTTTTTTAATGCTACATTCTCATGCATTTTAATGTATATTTCAAATAAGTAAATTTGTAGTATTTCAACTGAGCAGCTGTTTCATGCCAATTTGTGCCCAAAAATGTTTGCTCCTTCCAGCATTCTCTGCGACAGTCGTCCTCCTAACATGTAAATGTTCCCACTTGATGTTTTACTGGAAGTAGTTTGCCAGTCTCTAGGTATTACCCTATGTTTGTCCAGGACTCTTTCTAGCAAGATCTGTATCAGAGGAATTGCCGGTTCCTGGAAGCTTCCAGCAGCTCCAAAGGAACAGGGAGCACATTTTGCGTGTCTAAGGTCAGGAAGGCAAGGTCAGGAAGGACCTTGTTTAGTCTCTAATTGCCGCTGACTTGAGCGTGGTATGGTGCTGGAGAAAGGTAGGATACCGATATCTTGCAGGTACTTGTCAGCTCATTGTTCCTGCCTGTGGTGCTCAGCCAGTGGAATACCGAAACTGACCTATCATTCCCAGCATCACGGAGAAACATATAAATTGCTCTTGACATGGCAACTGGGGTGTTGGCCTGAGGATGACAGTCAATATTGTACCCAGCAGCTGCTCTCTGTCTGGGGAGTGTGTCAGAGGTGCCTGTTTGGATGGTGGGTACGTTGCAGGCATTTCACCTGCGTCTGGCAAGGAATACAAGAGACTGACTAAAGCTCATCCTACAAGCCAGACACTGTGTGGGCTGGCTGGGCATGCAGATGGGAGTCAGGTGTCTGCAGCCACAATGTACCGTATGCAGTTATTAGGATCTTCAGCTCCTGTGAGATTAATGACTTCAGTCACTAGCTGCCACCTGACAGATCGCCGCTGTAGATCCTTATTGAATCTGGCTTGCTGGTGACAATGAAAGCTACTTCCCTTCTGCAGAAAGGGCAGGGAGTGCTGACACAGCATGCAGTTTGCACTATGCCATGTTTCTCTTCAGGTTCTGTACCACTTTCCCACTGATATTTTACTGCGTGCTCTCAAGTATGGCTGGGAGAGTTACCAACTGTACTGGCACTCTCGTGTTACACGCTTCAGGATTTCTGGCTGGACGTTTTGTAGGAGATCCTCCAGGCCCAGAGCCAGATACGCTTGCTCAGCAGTGAGGGTATGCCACACTGTGCTCCAGGAGCCTGCGCTAGCTGGGAGCAGCACTATGCTCCTGGCTGGCACGCACACAGCCCAGGGAGGGTGACTGTAGCTTTTCTGCCTCTGGGGCTCTTTGATTAGTAGAAGTGATGCAGAGATAATGCTACCAGTTTGACCTGTTAAAACTATTTTGAAGCTATTGTAATAACTTCTGCAGAAAGTTCCTAATGTTGGAACTCGATGATCTTCAAGGTCCTTTCCAACCTAAACCGTTCTATGATTCTGTGATTACTGTTAGGGGTGTAAATGAGCATCCTGTTTCCCAGGAAGGTCACTAAACCAAGACCATAAATCTAAGTTCTCCTTGTCTCTCTGACCATTGATTTAATAATTCCTTTCCCCTCAGAGCAGCATCTACGGATACAAGTTTCATACTGAGTCCTTGGAGGCGATTGTTTGCCACCTGTTCTGCAAACAAGACAGTGGAGAGATTGTGTGTTTGCCTTACAGGACTAGAGATAAAAATTCAAGCTGCTGCCAGAGGCATAGCAAGACATCTTAGCATGTGTGGGTGTTCCCTCTCCACCACACAACCTATTTTCCCATCACTCAGCTGCTAGCTGAAGTGGCAAAACTTAAGTGTATTTCCTACTGTTGTCACGCCTGCACTCACAATGGTTTCCTGAGGCAGAACCCCCCCGTTCTCTGTAGTTCTGTCTGTTTCCAAATATATCAGATGATTGAACTCATTTGCTTTGCCATGAAATCTTAGCACTGATTACAGACACATGTGATGCATGGAGCATACCATGCATAGGATATATGCAGGAATGTAAACTCTTGCTGCTCTCATGATTCCTCAGATCTAATGTTCAGTAATCCAATTAAAACATATAATCACACAGCTTGCAATTTCAAGATTACAAACAATGTTCACAGGTAGAGGGAGAAACTAAAGTTGTAAGTCCCACCCATTCCTATAAATGTTAAATATTTGAAAATGTTTCTATAGCTGTCTAACAAAATGGTAAATCTGCAGAACTTTCAATTTTTCACTCTGCTTGCCAGTAAGTAGTTTGTTGTGAATGTGAGGCTGGGTTCAGATCCTGCTTATGCCTATTGTGAAGACAGGAGTGATAAAAGAGGAGATTCCACAATTGTGTTGAGAATGGTGGATGCTGCTAGGAGCACTGACTAATGTGAACATTTCAAAAAGCAAGCCTTCTTATGAGCACTTGTTATACAGTGTATACCTGCCTAGCATCACTAAAATAATCTTCAACAGAGCTGTTTCCCTGTTTGAGGTAAAACAACTGATCTTCTGTACAGTAATTTTACTTTTCAGCTAAGGCTCTTCTAACTAACTGAACTCTCTGAAATTAACGGTGTATTTATAAGACAGTAGTCTGCTTCCAGAGTGGTAAGACCTGATTGCTTATCATTTATACCAACAAATGGTATGCAGAGAGGCTCTTGCATATACTTATGGCTATAACGACCAAGGCCAACCAACTTTGTTATTTGCCCTGTTGGAGGGTTGGAAGCAGAAAAGCATAGTGGGGTCAAACCTGTGGGAAGGACTGGACAGGACAGGTGACCTAAAACTGACAACAGGGTATTCCATGCCACCTGCATCGTGCTCAGTAAAAAAGCTGAGGGATCAAAGTGTCAGTGCTCTTTCCTCAATGGCTGGTGTCTGAGGAGGACTCTGTCTGTTCGTCTGCCTTTGATCTCAATCCATGCGTTCCTGAATCCAGATCTGGAATCCAGTTCCTGTCCATCACTGACTCTGGTCTGGAACTTTCCCCGTGCCTGCTGGTGACGTGATCGTCATCCTGGGAGCTTGATACTGGTTTTGTATATGTTGTGTATATATTTCATTGTTTTCTTTTTTGATATTATAATATTTTTATTATTTAATTATTAATATTTCATTAAAGTAGTTTAGTTTCTTTTAAAGTCATAAGTCTCTTTCATCCTTCTCTCCCTGAAGGATGCTCTCCATTCTCTGAAGGGGAGAGAAGTAAAAGAGAGCATCTGTTCTTCATTTCACCAGCCAGTCCAGCCCAAACCATGACAGCTGTCCATCCAAAGGCTTATTCTTTTGCACCCTCCAAAGGATTTTTTTTTCCCACAGCAATGTTTAATGGTTGGATGGAGAAGGTACGTTCATGCAGCATTCATGTTCCTGGTTGCTTGGTGTAATGACAGTCTTGTATCTCTTGTAGTCCCAAAGTTCATGATAAGAGCGCTGCTCTAGTTTGTGTGTGCTGTAAGGTGCCAAATGGGAGCTAGAATGCAAAGCTTATCAAGGCTACCCTCTCAGTCATCACAATCAGATGCTGAAAAGTCTGAATATGTCATTTCCTAACGTGCTCTCATTTAAATCAGTATGGCAAAAATAATGAGAATAATTTTTTTCATTTGAGCTTGAGAGCTCCAATTGAGCAAATCCATGACATATTTTTTTCCTTAATAGCATTTTAGGCATGCAATTTATATGATTTGCTTAATATATTGAAATTGTTTCCTCAACTAGTTCTAGTACATGGAAACCAGTGAAAGTAAGATTATGCAAACAAAGCCAGCAATGTATTTGAGTTGAAAATTATAGAAAAACATGGAAGTAAACATATAGAAACATATAGGAAGGAAACATATAGAAAAACAAGCTGAAGGATCTGTAGAGCACCTGTCTGAAATAAATGGTTTTCGTTTCCTGATGTTGATCACCCCTGTCCTTCCCTAATTAACCTCTTGTGTGGTAACACCAGTTAATAGCCTCCTGGTTTTAGGAGATGATATAAGGGCCCACACTGAATTTCTCCCCATGCCCCAAGTCAGATGTCTTTGTTCAGTGTGAATCCACTTGTAGGTTAATGTTCAATACTTCTTGGATCAGGGAGAAGCTATGGGTGGAACAGGAGTAAATTCAAATCTGCAGCAAACCATCAGATCTGGTTCCTAAACAGTAACTAATCTCTAACAAAATCCCCACTTGTGTTACTTACTTATACTGTAAAGTTGTTGACTACTCCTTAAATTCAGCATATGAACTGGAGTAACAATAGCCTGTCCTAGTGATGCTGGCAAAAGGCGAGCCTTGCAGGGTGACAAACTTTTCATGTGGCTTTCAGTCAAAGCCTCCACTTTCTTCCCGCATCAATTCTTTCCATTTTTTCTCTCCCCAGTCCCTTTTACTACATTTGAGAATGACAGGAAGAAATAGTACCAGTCTTGGAGCCGCCTTCTGCAGGGCCTCTGTGAATTAAGAGCATTGCAGTGTGGGTAAAAGGCACTGGGTCCCAATTCTCTGTCACTTTTACGCCCTCTCTAGAATCACTTTGCAGGGGTATCATCAATCTATATACAGCAACACGGAACCAGTGCAATGTATTTACCGTGCTGCTAACGGGCCTGCGCCGTAACCCCATGGAACTGCTGCTGCACTAACTGTAGGCGCCGGGTTTCCAACACGGCAGCATCGCAGACTTGCTGGCTGGGGTACCTACTTGATTGCCTTCCTTCCCTCGAGGGGGGAAGTTTATAGCCTGCTGCCTGTTTGTAACATGACAGTTTAGAAATGCCAGAGACTGGAAATTGGACCAAATGTGCCATTCATAGCGTTACAAATGGGAATCACTTAAAGCTCAAAACATCTCCTGCTTTTCCTCCCTTCTCTCTTTTCTAAAGGTCAAGCTATTTGTGCAGAAACATTAAGCCAGCTGTAGAGAGGTTGCAAGACCATTCCAGCTACACTGTGATGTGATTTTTATCTCCCACCCTAACAGGCAATGTCAGTCATAATTAGTGTTACACATAAATTCCTCACTAGGATGCAGGCTTCACATGATTAGGGACTAAACTATGTAGAGTGCTGCTCTTGTGACTCTGTAGTTTCAATTAACAGATTCAGGGATGAAAAAACACAGCGAGAGATGATGGCTGAGGTCAGAGAGGTTATTTATTTTATAGCAGTTGTCATCTTAAAGGAGAAAACAAATGGAAGGGGGTTTCATTAACCTGACTCAGGAAATGG